>NC_132921.1:71923478-72257763 GCF_047675955.1 Chlorocebus sabaeus
TAAGCCAATAAAATAATTTTGCCAGAAAAAATCTAACCACAAAATAGGAGTAATAAAGAATATCAGGAAAAAAGAGCATAATCCAAATCACAGGTCACAGAACTTAGGAAAAATTACATAAAGGAAATATTTCAGAAAAGAAGACAAACTAAAAGGAACACAATGAATAAACACAGACATGATGCTTTGCAGGAAACTGAGGGTGAAAAAGAGGAAACTTTTTTAAATAAGATAATTGGTGGAAAAGATAAAAAGAATGCAAGAGGAAATGATAGTGAAGGCCTAACATACATTCAAGTCCCAGAAGACAAAAAACAAAGCAACACAATTTGGATATTTCCAAATTAAATATTATTAAAATACTAAATATTAAATTAATATTAAAAATATTTAAAAATATATTAAAAACTGTAATTCAAGAAAACTCTTCTACTCTTCTAAAAAAAAACTTCTAAAAAAAAAAAAAGGCGGCAGTATCAGGATCTGAAATCAGGTCTGCATGGTGCCAAGAGACCGTGCTGCTAAAACGCATGCACTCTCGTCTCCTGAAGTCCATCTACCCACAGGAAAGAAAACCACCATGGTAGAAAACACGTGGAACCGCCTGTCCTGAATGGGCCAGTTTAGGTTTTCCCGGATGCTTTTTGGCCTTTTTCCCATATGGATGCATCTGGTGACATTTGACTGCATTGTGAGACAGGTACTGTAGGGAACAGAAGAGTGCCAGACAAATGAGTGAGGCCTCAGACCGGCAGCAGCTATCTGCTTTATCCATCAGAATTTTTCTAAAGTCACAAATGAGCTTCAGCACTTCATGTTTCCTTCATTCCACGAAATTACCAGGCCCACTGGGGGTCACACAAAGGGGCCCCGGACAAATCCTTGCCCTAGTGGAGTTGGTGGTTGAGCTAGCGGCCTGCAGGCCGGGGGGACGCAGAGCTGCAGCCTGACTGAGCTACACGGGCGGGCGGCCAGGACGCCAAGAGCGTGTTAATAAGAGTTCGGTGTTATAATCCAGTGAAATATAGAGCAAAGTTCACCCGAGCATGCTTCATAGCATGCTTCCTCACCACCGGTTACACAATGAGGCTGGAGTGGGCACCTCCTGGCACACACAGCTGTAATTAAAGCTACTTTTTTCACTGCCAAACAAAACACTTCTGGAGAGGGAAGTTGAGGCGGAGCCAGAGGCCACTCCGAGACCTCTCTGGGTTCAGAAGCTAACTGGTGAGTCCAGCTGCTGTCTTCCCCTCAGAGGCCCCCATGACTTCTCCCTTCTCCTGCTCTGGGCTCTCCTGCAGCCGCCTCCTCTCCTTTGCACAATCTTGCCCGTCCTGTCCCTCACGCAGTGGCAGGACCTCTCCTGACACTTTATCCCTCCTGCTCCACCATGTTCCTGGCTGCACAGGCTCACAGCAGCAGAGATGGGCTGTGGCCATAGTTCCTCTCACTGCCTCGGAGGCCATCTGGGCACACAGGCACCAGCCAGGGAGGAAAGAAATAGGAATAAATACAGACAATGAAGAAAGACTGCCAGGAAAGGAATTTTTAAGAGAGGCTGGAAATGGGTGAAGAGGGGAGGCACAAGGAGGCTGATGGGAGAGCAGAAGAAAGAGTGTAACTGGCAGGGAAAGAGATGGGGCGCCCTGCATGATGTCCACGCCAGAAACATACAAGGCAGAAACAAGCAACAGTGCACTTCCGCCTTTTCAAACCAAACATGCAGGTATTACGGAGCTTGTAAAATCTCCCACGCAGCTGCTGCTAGTCTGCGGCTTCTCTCATTTGTCTGACACTCTTCTGTTCCCTGCAGTACCCGTCTCACAATGCAGTCAAATATCACCGGATTGGCCGGGCGCAGTGGCTCACACCTGTAATCCCAGCACTTCGGGAGGCCGAGGCGGGCAGATCACGAGGTCAGGAGATCAAGACCATCCTGGCTAACACGGTGAAACTCCGTGTCTACTAAAAATACAAAAAATTAGCCGGGCGTGGTGGCGGGCACCTGTAGTCCCAGCTACTCGGGAGGCTGAGGCAGGAGAATGGCGTGAACCCGGGAGGCAGAGCTTGCAGTGAGCCGAGATGGCACCACTGCACCCCAGCCTGGGCGACAGTGTGAGACTCCATCTCAAAAAAAAAAAAAATTGGGCCGGGCGCGGTGGCTCAAGCCTGTAATCCCAGCACTTTGGGAGGCCGAGACGGGCGGATCACGAGGTCAGGAGATCGAGACCATCCTGGCTAACACGGTGAAACCCCGTCTCTACTAAAAAATACAAAAAACTAGCCGGGCGTGGTGGCGGGCGCCTGTAGTCCCAGCTACTCGGGAGGCTGAGGCAGGAGAATGGCGTAAACCCGGGAGGCGGAGCTTGCAGTGAGCTGAGATCCGGCCACTGCACTCCAGCCTGGGCGACAGAGCAAGACTCCGTCTCAAAAAAAAAAAAAAAAAAAAAAAAAAAAAATTGACCAGATTGATCCATGTTGGAGAAAGGCCAAAAAGAATCAGCAAAAACCTAAACTGGCCCATTCAAGACAGGCAGTATGCAGGGAACGGGAGCCCCCCTCTCAGAGCCACTGGATGACCCTGAAATTCTGGGCTAAGGAAATCGGGGCAGGCCGTAACTGCAGAGTGGGGCTAAGGTGCCTCTTTACATGATTCATTCCTGAGGATGGTTCTTCTCGCAGAAGCTGAAGCCAGTTACTGTTGTGCACACTCAGGGGCCACAGACTGCACCTGGGCAGCAGGGCTTGGGCAAAATCGGGACCACCAAGGTACGCCAGGGCGCTCTGAGGGGAACAAGCGTGCTCTGACTGCACCTGGCCTAAGGCTGCTCACCCAATCCCACTATGACCAAATCTTGACTGCGACTGGAGTGCTTTTAGCCTGAAAGATGAGGGATGTGAGTGCAAAGCAGAATGAGGCTATTTAAAGCTCCGGCCACGTGAGCAAAAACACTAAGATACAGAACTGGCTCCATTTCCAGTTCATCAGGGACACGATGTCCCTAAACAGAGACGACACCATCAGCAAGGGACCTCCACCCCCGTCCCACACCATGGTGGCTTTGGCATTCTCCTTTCACACTTCTCTTTCAGAAATAACCTGAGACAAGCCTCGTGAAGCGCACCTGTCTCCCCGGAGACCCGGAGCCGCTGGCCGTTGCAGAAGGCACCCCGGCCCCGCCGGCCCGTGTACAGCCGCTCCTCTGTGCAGTGGTAAATCACTCCGAATTCCAGCTGTGGGCGGCAGAGGCAGGACAGAAAACAAAGACGGTTCACTCATTTGATGTGGAAAAAAAACATCGTCATTCAAAGATGAAGGCTGCCCTAGGTGTTAGGATAACACATGACAATGTGACAGAAATTACTTTTCCAAAAGGAACTGAGAAAAAGCAGTGCCTGCATTTAAAATGAGACCTGGATATAAAAGCAAGCTTGCTTTTGCTAAATAACTACATTTTAAAATATATTCGGACTAATAAAGCTTTAAAAATTAACATCAAAACAAGCATTAGTAACCAGAAGTTATTGAAAAAGCTTAATTTTTTAGAAAGGCCCATTTTGTTGCTGAAAAAAAAGAAGGTTACTTGTGACTCTAACCAAACCCCATAAGAAATCCTCAGAACTGCTGATGAGTGAGGAGAGAATGCATCTGTAAAGCCAGCAGGATCTCAGAAGCCCAAGGACAGCCCCAGCGAGGAAGAGGTGGCGCTGCAGACTGGGGACTGATCCGTGAGCAGGCAGTGCACTGAACAGTGGCCCCACGGCCCCACATCAGGGGACAACGCGTCAGACCACAGCCTCCCAGGATGAAGCAGCAAAAGGAAGGTGAGCGTGGAAAAGGACGGGGGCCCACGGCCACACGCCTCTGTGACCTTTCCTCTACCGACTTTTCACCGCTCAGGGTGAACAAGGGCCAGGGTGCTTGTTTAGCAAGTTAGCCAAGTTTTCACCTCTCTGGAAAATTTTAAAAAACACCCCGGCCAAATGCCTTAGGAAAGCCTTGGCTGGCCCTGGGGTGAGCACAGGCACCCTGGAGTGGACGCCCCAAGCTACAGAGAAAGAGTTTATTTCTGGGGGTTGGGGGTGTCATTCAGTCAGCGCTATTCAGAGCCTGCAGGTGTCTGGCAGCATTTCGTCAGTCTTCCCTGTCCAGTACCCTGGCTTTAAAGGAATCCTCACGACCAGGTCAGTCCTAGAATTCAGCTGGTTCCTGAGGCCTGTGAAGGGCTCCCAGACTGCAGAGGAATGTCCCAGCCCCAGCCCACCACCATAAGCCAGGAGCTCCCGTATTCAGTCTAGGAACATAGCACAGACCGTAGCCGACCCAGAGAAGGGCAGAGGACGTAGCTAGCTGTTGCAGCAGCCCCTTGGCACAGTCACAGAGCATCAATCAACCCCTGAAGTACTGCTCAGCCTCCCACCCACGCTGGCCACCACTATACGATTTAACAGAGAAGGAAGTCAATCATCGCATCCTTAGACAAATTACAGTATTACAATTCTTATCTTCAGCTTAAGTACTTTGAGATACTTTAGTACTTAACTTTAAATACTTCAACTTAAGTACTTCTCTCAGCTGCCCTGCCAGGGAGTCTGCGCTGAGACTAAGGTGAAGCTGCACAAATGCTGCTCTGAAGCAGGGGTGCTTTGGGAGACACAGAGCACTCAGTCCTATTTAAATAAAACTATTTCAATTACATAGAAATTAAGGCTCTTCTCAGTGCTGCTGCTTGAATTACTTAATAAGGTTAAAACCTCAGCCCCACGCCTTCCATGCAGGTCCCACAACACTGTGTAGTTCAGAAGGAAACCTCAGCCCCACGCCTTCCATGCAGGTCCCACGACACTGTGTAGTTCAGAAGGCCTATGGGAACCATCAAAGAGCCATGTTCTCATGCTAATAACCAGAGGAAGATAAGAAAGAATTATTAGAATATTGGGATTGAGGATGTTCTCCAAAAATAAGTGCTCCTTTTAGTTTGTGAGATCACACGCTCTAGGGGTCAGCTGGAGATGCACTTGGACCGCTCACTTAGGACTTCCGCTTCCACAGCAGTGTCACAAATAGACCCGGGTAACACGGGGCCAGCCCTCCACAGGGGACAAGGGCCAGCCACAGAGCCCCACCCTGCACACCCCAAAGCCAGTCTGGACTTGTTTATTTTCTCGGATTTGAAACCCACAGGCTTGGATTTGCCAGTCATGATTAAGGCACAGGGCAAACAGCAAACCAGGCGCACAGAGGCTGAAGCCAGAAAGGAAGGATGGCCAGAGGGAGCCCAGGGAGAGGCCCTGGGGACCCAGGCCACACCCGCACCTCTTGTCGAACAGCAAATCCAATGCTAACCGCCACAGTCGGGAATCTGCAAAGGAAAATAGAAAGGTTTACTCTCTGGAACAAGAGCGGCAGCTCTCGGGCACCTGTGTGCCGTGCAGTCCCCACAGGCTCTGAAGGACCTTCCTATGCTCTGGGGGGTTGGTTGTTAAAAACTACTTCCCACAGTTTCACTAACTGTTTCCAAGACAAACAGAATAAACTGACCATGTTGTAAGACAGTTAACCTTGAAAGAAAACAGCACTGTGAAAGTCACGTAAGACTGACGTAACTCAATACCCTCTGATGCCCAACTAGAAAGGATCTCAATCATCTGTTTTCTGGTTCTCCAGACCTAAAGGGACAGCAGAGCCCTCCCCAAACACCAGATCCAGTCCCAGGTGGGGTGCCAGGCAGGTGGTCCTGGACGGCACCACAGCCTCCCCATGGGGGCCAGTTCTGAGCCACAGCCCACCGTGTGGCACTGCTAGCATCCCTGTCCCTGCCTGAGTGCCCAGTAGCCAGCTGCAGGGACAGCCATGGCTGCAGACAGTTTTCATGATCAGTTTGCCTGCAGTTTTGTGATTCGGCTATTGCTGCTCAATATCTGCAAAATAATCCTTCCTTTACAGGCAGACCATTGGAGCTTAAAAACAGGCAGGAAAGGCTGGGTACTGCAAACTGACGGGAAAAAAGCAAAACCAATTGTACACAAACGCAACTCTGATTGCCGGGGTGTGCGGGACCCTGGGATGAGCCACTGGCTTCCAGGGCAGATGCATCATGTGCCAGGCCTCACACTTGTTCCCGTGCCCAGGAGAGCTTTCTCCCACTGCTGTGGTTCAGCACTGGCAGGCACGGGGTGAACAGGTGCCATCTGAGTGGCAGCTGCTGGTGGCTTTCGGATGTCTTCAGACCACAATGACCACCAGAGCTGTAGCGTGGGGTTCAGGAACTGTCAGAATCAGCTCTGGAGTCTGTTCTGAAATTGCTACTCTTTTCCCAGTCACCTCCCCAGTCCCAGGATCCCCCCAGGGGTACAGACAGGAAAGCACTGGAAACTGTGTCTCTGGAGCCACTGAAGACCCTTGGATGGACGTGTGGCCTTCACCATGTGACAGGGCTTCACCTGCCATGTCACCATTATGAGCACCCTGGAACCACAAGCAGGCAGAAGCAATGAGGCTCCACTCAGTGACATACTCTGGGGAGGAGAGGCCTGGAAGGATCATGCTTTCGTTGAAATGAGAGGAGAGACTGATGACACATTTGCTGGCACCAGATGGCACGACTCCACTGCCTCAAAAGGGTCACCGTGTGTAGGCACAACTGAATTCTCGAGGCAACTCACCTAGAAAAAGGCCGTGCTGAGCATGGAATAACTTCATTTTTACATATAAACGTGCCATCAGAGGCAGATCATAAAGGAGCCCACACCGGGCTCTGCTCACCCTTCCTGCTCAGCGCGTGCAGCCCAGGGTGCGGGCCGGAGCCGCGAGCCACCCGCCCAGGGAACGGGAATCTCTCCGGGGTTCTCCAGAGCTGGAGAACTACCCTCTGTGAAAGCCACACCGTGCTCTGTGCCCCAGGTCCCCAGCCACCTGTGCGTGTAGACAGGCGGTGCAGCACCATCACCCGCCCCTGTCAGAGAACACCTGTGGTCGTGTCCCTGTCGCCGTCACATCCCTGTCACTACACCATCTCCAAAGCTCCATTCCCTTCACCTCCCCACACGGGCCCCCCTGACCTCCCCAAACCTCCTGGTTTTGTAACCACGAGGTTTGCTCTCATACAGGAAGATGGCTCTCAAATCTCACCTGTCACAGGCCACTCTCTACACCTCGGGCTCCGGCCACTGTGGGGCAGCACAGGCTTTGTATCCCAACCTCACCTTTTTCTCCAGTGGGGGTGGGGTGTGAGGGGAGTCAGACTCCTCGAAGGGGTCCTTGTTAAATGCAACGCAACATTTTTAACGTAACAAACTGGTTTTTAAACAAGTGCAGATTTCCTTACATACTCCAAGAGCCTCTCACAAATGGAAAAATCTTATTTTAAAAATATCAAGATCTGAACATCTTTCTAACGAGACTATGAGCCTACTATAGGTTTGTTTATATATTCCTGCCTTAAAAAAATGCTGCTTTTGAAAAGACAAAATCTCACGGAAGAGGACGTGTTAAGCCCTGCAACGGAGACGATCCCCGCCCAGCTCACCTGTGCACAAAATTGCAGGTACCGTCGATGGGGTCGATAATCCAGGTCGGGTTGTGGGTGAGCACACACTTGGCCCCAGAAGCCGCGGCCTCTTCTGCAATGAACCTGCAGTGGAGGAATCCAGCCTGAGAAAATGCACCAAGGACACAGAACAACGTGCCTCAAATTGCTTCCAGTCCCATTCAAGAAAAAGGTGGCACAGCAAACAGATGTCATTATGGTTTCTCCGGGTCAGACAGAGGCAGAGTCTTTAAACAACCATGTGCTTTTTGACCTGCCTGCCAGCCAATCTACTCAGCAGGGTTTAGAACACAGAGTGGCACCTCAGTGCCAGCGTTCGGAAAGAGCACCAGGGATTCCAGCAGGCCAGGCAGAGAAATGCCAGCGCGAAGAACACTGGAAAACAAATCTTCGGAAGGAAAACTAAACTCGGCTTTAACTTCAGTCTGGAGGGGAGGGGGCTGATGAGAGATGACCAAGCAAGGTGGCCCAGGACTCTGACTTTGATTCTCCGCGTCGGTGCTGATACCTGGGCACTGAGGGGTTAAATGTCTCTTGCGGCTGAGGCCTCCCACGTCTGCACCCAGCCTGGCTCACCTGAACTGCAGACACAGGTGAGGAACAGAGCCCCCCGCAGCTGGGTCATTTCCCAAAGGTGCCCTTCCTGCCCTGCTCTCTGACTTCCCTGGTTTTTCATTGTTTCTTAAAAGAGAGGGTCTTGTTCTGTTGCCCAGGCTGGAGTGCAGTGTTATCGTCATAGCTCGTGCTACCTTCAAGTCCTGGATTCAAGCAACCCTCCTGCTTTGTGCTCCCAAGCAGCTGGGACTACAGACGCATACCAACACATTCAGCTAATATTTGTATTTTTGTAGAGATGGGGTCTTGCTACATTGGCCAGTCACAAATCCAGCTTCCCTCTGGGAGCAAGCAAGGGTGGGGCTGCAGGAAGGAGAGAGGCTGGGACACTCCCTGCCCACCCCTGCCCCATGTGCCCTGTGCAGGCTCCACTCCTCCATGACACACTCCTGCTAGAGGGATGTGGGCTGCCTGCTCCTGCACCCTGCAGCAGGCCCTGGGCTGGCCCCTCCTTCGTAATGAGTCCCTCTGCAAACAAGGCCGCCTACAATCCTCGCTGGAGTGTGCATCTGTCCTGCTAGGAACCTGACCGAGACAATGTCCTCTCAAGATTCACCTGCACAGAAGGGAACTCCTGGTTTTCTCTACTTGCCTCTACCTCCACAAACGGTACCTCCCAGCAGCCCCTGCTCAGGCCAAAAACAAGGGAAGGCCCTCTTGCCCCATGGACTGTCACCCTTTCTCCTGCACCCCACCCACACGCTGGCCCACACACACAGGGAAGGTGCCTGCGGTCAGGTGTGTTCGCAGTCCACCTTCTGCAGGCTGGTCCCTGTGGAGCTGGCCACTGCTTACACCTTCCAAAGGCATCCTCAGGATCAAAGAAAAGACCAGACCTAAAGCATTCAGGGCAGTGCTCTGCACACTTTTGGACTGTCCCACGTTCACGAAGGGTGGGGCCTTGGGCAGGCACTGAGCAAACATCTGTTCTGTGCATGACTATGTGGCCTTGCTGAGAGGTTTTCTATCCGGTTCCCGTGCCGGGTTCACATGTGCACTAGAGAAAAAGGAGACCTGCAGAGAATAAGAAAAAAAAATGACTGAAAAGCAAGCTGGGCGCGGTGGCTCCTGCCTGTAATCCCAGCACTGTGGGAGGCCAAGGCAGGCAGATGACCTGAGGTCAGGAGTTGGAGACCAGCCTGGCCAGCACGGTGAAACCCCGTCTCTACTAAAAACACAAAAATTAGCTGGGTGTGGTGGCGTGCACCTGTAATCCCAGCTACTTGAGACTGAGAGAGGAGAAGTCCTTGAACCCAGGAGGTGGAGGTTGCAGTGAGCCTAACATTGCAGTGAGCTGAGATCACACTACTGCAGTCCACCCTGGGAGAGCGAGACTCCATCTCAAAAGACAAAATGAAGAATAAGTAAAAACACAAAAATTAGCTGGGGGTGGTGGCACACGCCTATAATCCCAGCGGCTCGGGAGTCTGAGGCAGGAGAATCACTTGAACTCAGGAGGGGAGGGATACAGTGAGCCAAGATCACACCATCGCGCTCCAGCCTGGGCGATAAGAGTGAGACTCCGTCTCAAAAACAAGAAACGCCGCATGTCCTGGTGTTTGGTGCATTTTCCATCATGGTCATCAGCCTCCTAGAAGCCACTTTCCCTGCACGAACCATGTGGTCTAAGATTTGGCATCAATGAACTTTTGGATAAGACTGACGAGACGTTGGTGTGAATGGAAAGACTGAAATGAAAACCTGTGACTGCTCAGCCCCTTACAGCAGCCAGTCACCCCATATGGCTGCTCACATTTGAATTAAATAGAGACTTCAGTTCCTCAGTCTCATGAGCCACCTTTCAAGAGCTTGGCAGTCATGTGGGTGAGTGGCTACCACTGTGGACACAGCAGACGGGGGCCACCCCCCTGCAGCAACAGACAGAGCCACTGGCAGTGCTGTCCTCCCTCCGTGATGCTGAGAGACAACAGCAGGAATCTCATGGTGTTCCATGTCACTTTTTTTTGAGACAGAGTCTCGCCCTGTCGCCCAGGCTGGAGTGCAATGGCGTGATCTCAGTTCACTGCAACCTCCGCCTCCTGGGTTCAAGCGATTCTCCTGCCTCAGCCTCACGAGTAGCTGGGATTACAGGCGTGCACCACACGCCTAATTTTTTTGTATCTTTAGTGGAGATGGGGTTTCACCATGTTGGCCAGGCTGGTCCTGAACTCCTGACCTCGTGATACACCCACCTCAGCCTCCCAAAGTGCTGGGATTGCAGGTGTGAGCCACCGCACCTGGCCCGATGTCACTTTTCTGTGCACAGGAGCTGCCGCACACACTGTAACCTGGTTCCCATCCACTCTGGGACCATCCTTCCATTGCTCGGTTATGAAGTTCATGCATGGGATGCAGAGTCATCCAGCCCCTCCATTTTGCTGATAAATTATCTAGAAATACACTCCTGGGATATGACAAGTACACACATACATCATCTCAGGCTGTGCCACCTCCTCCCTGGGCCCCTAGAGAAACCCACAAATGAGTAGGGGCTTCTGAGCCAGGAAGACCAGGTCAGGTCAAGCCAGGGGCACAGAGCAAGACACCCAAGCAATCCTCAGCTGTTCCTGGAGAGCCCGGGCAGGCTCAGTCTGCCCCTGGAGCTTTCAGCCTGGCCAGGCAAGGCAGATGAGATGCGATGAACCCAAGCTTCTGGTTCTTCATCTACACTGCATGCCTTGTTCCTTTCAGGAACTGCCTCTCCACTATCAGTTGTCCACATGCTTCGGGGTCAGGTGATGCACAGGCCCACCAACCAGAGCCCCTGCTCAGGAACTGATGCTCCCCAAACAAGTCTAGGAGGAACAAATGGTGGGTAGAAGCCACAATGGCAGGTGGCGCAGGAGGTGGGGAGCCTGTCTCCTGACCACAGCAGCATGCAGGTGACACACAGATGATGATTCCACTTAGGGCGTGACCATGAGTGCTGTCAGCACTGCCAGTTTTCCTAGAAATTTCAGGCACTAAATCTGTTTTCCACGTCTTGTGTAGCTACGTGACTTTCCTCTTCTGCAATGGCTTGCAATGACGTTTCTAAAGAAAACACTCCACACCCTGAAAACACACATACAAGGAGCAACTGCAAAAGCTTAAACTGGGCACAAGGTTGACAAAGCAGTGAACAGATAGGACTCAGGTCCAAAGGGACTAGAAATGACTCAGGCACAAAGGTAAGTTTCTAAGAAACTGAGGAGGAATGTGCGATTCTTCTCCTTTTCAAACCTGACTTGCAATTCTTCTCCTTTTCAAACCTGACTTCAAGTAGGAAAGTGAAGCAGTGCAAAGAAAACGGCCAGTGAGCCCTGAAGGAGGAAGCAGTGTGGGTCTGCATGCACTGACACCCCACACCCCTGACAGCTCAGGCTGCAGCACCCAGACCACCCACACAGCACGCCCACGTGCCTCCCAGGATGTTCAGGAGCAGAAGCCATGTCTGTTCATTTCCCAGACGTGTGGGACACCCTTTAGGGAAGTCACCAACAGCTTGTTTTCCCAGCAGCAACTATTAATGTAAGTTAATCTGTTAACAAAGCTTCTGCTCCATGTAACCTTCATTATTTATCTATTTGTTTTTAGGTTCATTTAGTGTAACCCAGCAAGTACTTATGGAAATCTTTTTTTTTTCTTGGAGACACGGTCTCGCTCTGTCAGCCAGGCTGGATTGCAGTGGCACAATAATGGCTCACTGAAGCCACCAACCGCTGGGCTCAAGCAATCCTCCTGCCTCAGCCTCCTGAGTAGCTGGGACCACAGGCGTGCATCACCACACCTGACTGACTGCCTCACATTTTTTATGAGAATAACTCTTAAGTATCCACGTTGAGCACTGGATGTTTTTCAGCAGCTGATCATTCATACTCTACAGCTGTCTTCCTCGTCACCCACCTTGTGTACAACTCTGCCCATGAGCCTGCCTGCCCGCCTGCAAGGTGGCACACATCCCCCTTCCCACCTGCTTCCTGCTTGTGGGCAGCAGGGAGCAGGGCTTCTGTACTGCCTGGCTGCAGTGGTGTGAAGGCCAGCAGAGGCGTGAACTGTGCTTGGTCTTTGCAGGCACCACAAATACTTCCCTGGTACACGGGAAGAGATGTACAATTTTTATTCACTTAACCCTGATTTTACTCATGTAGGAAGCAAATACCTGTGAAACAGAATATTCTACAGCACTCTGCAGAGGGAGTGGAGCGAGTCTGCTCTGCAGACATGACTGTGGACAGATGTGTGAAATCATAAAGACTTTCCTAAAAGCCACTGGAACATCTACATAAAATCCACCACATAGACTGGGCACGGTGGCTCGCGCCTATAATCCCAGCACTCTGGGAGGCCGAGGTGGGTGGATCACTTGAGGTCAGGAGTTCAAGACCAGCCTGGCCAACATGGTGAAACCCCATCTCTACTAAAAATATGAAAATTACCCGGACATAGTGGTGCATGCCTATAATACCAGATACTTGGGAGAGTGAGACAGGAGAATCGCCTGAACCCGGGAGGCGGAGGTTGCAGTAAGCCAAGATTGCACCACTGCACTCTAGCCTGGGCTACAGAGCAAGATTCCATCTCAAAAAAGAAAAAAAAAAAAAAATATATATATATATATATATATAAAAATAGGAAAAAAAACAATGCACATGACTAAACTTAGGGAAAAAAAGAACATTCCATATCCCTGTCCAATAGACAAGAGGAAAATAGCAACTGGGTTAAGGCTAAAAGTTTAGTAAAAAGTTTATTATAGAATATTATATCCTACTGCATAACTGAACCACTTTTCTTTTTTAAAAAAAATAGTTTTAACAAACCCTCCTTATAATGTTGACAGCCAAGCACCTTTAAGCCTCTTTTTTTTTTTTTTTTTTTTTTTCTGGCTACTTAGTCTGTTTAGTCTGTGACAAGAAGGTCAGGATCATCCCTGCAGTCCACAAAGGAGATGATTTATGACACTCTGTCCCCATCTTCACAAGCCACTGCCCAGTGGGAAAACAGCTGGATGTCAGTGTCCAGCTGGCGGTGGCTGGGAGCGTGTTTTTCCCATGTCAAGGACTCCGTTTGATGTTTTGCTTGACTCACGCATTCAACAGACACCGCTCTGTGACGGGCACTGCAGGGCAGCAGGTTACACAGCGGCTCTGGAGCAGGGCTGGGAAGACGGCTGAAAATACTAGACCCTTGCGCTGCCGGCCTCATCTCTGGGCCCAGGCCAACCCAGAGAAGCTCCAACAGGCTGCTCCGCAGAAGGAACAAGGACGGCGTTTCTATCACCACAGTTCAGGGATGCTACTGAATCTTTTCCAAGTAGCTACACTTGTATCTCACTCAAAACATCATCTGAAAACAGGTTCAGACATCCCACAAAGCCAGGGCATGGCAGGAGACAGCTAACGTGGCCAAGGCCAACAGCAGGCTCCAAAGACCCAACCTGTAAGAGCTCTGCCTTAGCGTGCTAGTTTGCTTGTTGTTTTTTTTTTTTTTTTTTTTGAGACGGAGTCTTGCTCTGTAGCCCGGGCTGGAGTGCAGTGGCCGGATCTCAGCTCACTGCAAGCTCCGCCTCCCGGGTTCACGCCATTCTCCTGCCTCAGCCTCCGGAGTAGCTGGGACTACAGGCGCCCGCCACCTCGCCCGGCTAGTTTTTTGTATTTTTAGTAGAGACGGGGTTTCACCGTGTGAGCCAGGATGGTCTCGATCTCCTGACCTCGTGATCCGCCCGTCTCGGCCTCCCTAAGTGCTGGGATTACAGGCTTGAGCCACCGCGCCCGGCTGCTTGTTTATTTTTATTTTGATTTGTATTTTTCAGATGGAGTCTCACTGAGATGCCCAAGCAGGAGTGCAATCTCGGCTCACTGCAACCTCCGCTTCCCAGGTTCAAGCAATTCTCCTGCCTCAGCTTCCTGAGTAGCTGGGATTACAGGCACACGCTACCACGCCCAGCTAATTTTTTGTATTTTTAGTAGAGATGGGGTTTCACCATGTTGGCCAAGCTGGTCTCAAATGCCTGACCTCAGGTGATTTACCCACCTCGGCCTCCCAAAGTGTAGGGATTGCAGGCTGAGCCACCGCACCCGGCCTATTTATTTTTTTGTTTTGAGACAGGGTCTCACTCTGTTGCCCAGGCTGCAGTGCAGTGGGGTTTTTCACAGTGGCTGCACCAATGTACATTCTCACCAACAGTCTGCAAGGGTTCATTTTAATCTACATTTATCTTTTAAGACAAGGTCGTGCTCTGTCACCCAGGCTAGACTGCAGTGGCAGCATCACAGCTCGACCTCCAGGACTCAAGCGAGCCTCCCACCTCAGCCTCCCAAGTAGCTGGGAACAGAAGCGTGCACCAGCATGCCCAGCTAATTATTTTTTTGTAGAGATGGAGATTCACCATGTTGCCCAGGCTGGTCTCAAACTCCTGGGCTCAAGCAGTCCTCTGACCTTGGCCTCCCAAAGTGCTAGCATTACGGGCATAAGCCACTGCACCCCACCAGAGGCAAGTTTAAACGTTATCATTCTTTGACTCAGTCTACACCCGTCTTCCAGGTCAAGGACCAAACCTTTGGATTTCATGGATGAGTGATATAAAATAATAAAACTGGGGAGCCTGTATCAGGTTTTTTAAAAAATGTCTATCTGGCCGGGCGCGGTGGCTCAAGCCTGTAATCCCAGCACTTTGGGAGGCCGAGACGGGCAGATCACGAGGTCAGGAGATCGAGACCATCCTGGCTCACACGGTGAAACCCCGTCTCTACTAAAAATACAAAAAACTAGCCGGGCGAGGTTGCGGGCGCCTGTAGTCCCAGCTACTTGGGAGGCTGAGGCAGGAGAATGGCGTAAACCCGGGAGGCGGAGCTTGCAGTGAGCTGAGATCCGGCCACTGCACTCCAGCCTGGGCGACAGAGCGAGACTCCGTCTCAAAAAAAAAAAAAAAAAAAAAAAAAAGTCTATCTTAAGTCTATCTTTAATATCATTTCATGAAAGACTAAAATCAAGGAAAGAGAAAAGCTTAGAATAAAAGTCTTTCCTAAGGCAGCATGAGAGGCAACTTCGTATTAAATATATTGTTTAAGGGATATATTTAAATACTTTGAAAGCAGGAAAAAAATCACAATGTCCTGTTTTATAATATATATTCAATTTTCTCTCATCACAAATTTATCAATTTTTCTATTATCTGAAATAGAAATCCCCAAGATCTACTTTCTTTTTAATCTTAGTCATTGGCAAAAAAACTCACTTCACATACATATGCTGAAAAACAGCTTCATTTGATCTCAATTTTTGAGGCGCACCGAGCAGAGAAGAAAACAGCCGCTTTCACCATGTCCGCACATTCGCCCTCGGAGCTGGGGAATGGGGGATGACACACAGCCTGGGGCTGACCGTGGTGCGGCCAGAGTCCAATGGCTTGTGGGCTAGAGTCTGGGAACCCCAGCTTTCAATCACTGATTCCTGGACAGGTGTGTGGGTCTGACCCTACCAGGGGGCCTTTTCAGAGATGGAGGCTGGTGTCCGCCCCAGGCACGCTCCTACCTATAATCCCCTGCTCTGGGTCATGGTTTTCCAAAGGAGCTCTGGAGCCTGGCGGTCCCTGGCAACCCTAAGGCTGCAAGGGTGGAGGGAGGTACCTGTGCTCACCCCACAATACATTAACTCTTACCTTGTGTACACAACAGCGAGTATCTAAATTTACCTTTTACAAATGGAACCGACTGCACACGTTAACACAACAGTGGGCTGCGTGCAATCTCAGAGTGCGGTTCGTCCAAGTGACCTGACTGAAACACATCACAGCCCCAATAACTTCCCTGTGCCTGGTCTTGCATCTCCTCCAAGCCTTTACCAGACCCCACACAGATGAGCCAGCCCTCCCCGGCCACGGCCACACGGATCATCACCACAGATACCTCCAGGCCAATATGGTTAATAAAGGACCTGGAAACAGCCAGCTCATGACTGCAGCATGTTTCCTCTCGAAGAATCCATAGGATAAATTCTTTTGATACTGCCCTTTGATTAAAATTAGGTTTATTTATTTATTTTTCAAGACGGAGTCTTGTTCTGTCACACAGGCTGGAGTGCAGTGGTGTGATCTCGGCTCACTGCAACCTCCGCCTGCCAGGTTCAAGCAATTCTTTGCCTCAGCCTCCCGAGTAGCTGGGACTACAGGCCCACGCCACCACAATGGGCTAATATTTGTATTCTTAGTAGGGATGAGGTTTCATCATGTTGTTCAGGCTGGTCTTGAACTCCTGACCTCGTGATCTGCCCGCCTCAGCCTCCCAAAGTGCTGGGATTACAGGTGTGAGCTACCCTAAAATTAGGTTTTAAAAGGCTTTTTAAAAATCACAAACACTAAGGCCGGGCGCGGTGGCTCACGCCTGTAATCCTAGCACTTTGGGAGGCCAGGGCGGGCAGATCATGAGATCAGGAGATCGAGACCATCCTGGCTAACAAGGTGAAACCCCGTCTCTACTAAAAATACAAAAAATTAGCTGGGCGTGGTGGCGGGTGCCTATAGTCCCAGATGCTCAGGAGGCTGAGGCAGGAGAATGGCTTGAACCCAGGAGGTGGAGGTTTCAGTGAGCCAAGATAGCGCCACTCCAGCCTGGACGACAGAGCGAGACTCTGTCTCCAAAAAAAAAAAATCACAAACACGTTATATTCTATAACTATTGTATCCAATGCCAGGGATCCTGACCTCAAACAGAGTAAAGAAAGAGGAAGTAAGAGAAGCTTAAACTCAAAGGTTGTCAACAAAACAAACATGAGCCACTGGCAGACAGAAATTCAGAGGGAGAGCTGGTAACCTTGAGATAACCTAACAAGTTAGAAAGAAATGACGGGGAAAAAGGAAGGTAGTGTTTTAACACTGGCTTGTTCTTTCATTTATATAATCATTCACAGAAAGTAAAATAAAAAGAGCCAGGTGGAGTGGCTCCTGTAATCCCAGCTGCTCAGGAGGCTGAAGCGGGAGGATCACCTGAACCCAGGAGTTCAAGGCTGCAGTGAGCTATGATCACACCACTGCACTCCAACCCGGACAACTGAGAAAGACCCTCTCTCTTAAAAAATATATAAAAATAAATGTAAAGAAAAGTATTTTAAGCCTACCATGTGCTGAATGGACACTGAGGGAGATTACCATCTATATTTCTGCCACCTAAGTCCATATAAACCTGGAACCTGACAGCTGTAATACTCTACAGCCAGAAATCCAATCACTGGTATTCCAGTTTTTGGATTAAGCATCTTTAAGAGATTCTACATAATGAAGAAAAAGGATCCCTTGCATCCAAGGTACTGGTCATCAACATCGATACTACAGAACTCCAGAGGTGAGGGGGGGCCTCAGAACCCCCCAGACTTTAAGAAGATGTTTCAATCTGGGGTTCATGGCTTCCTTGAAACGCTATGCAAAATGCTGTGTAAATATTTTAATTTTTCTGAACAAAAGATTAATAGCTAGCATCAAATACTCAAAGGGTGACCCCAAAAAGGTTAAGAGGTGTTCATACAGGCCTCCTGTGGGGACAGCTCTGGGGCCCAGCTATGGCAGCCACGCCCGCTGTGCCCTCTGGCCTGGGTGAGGGGCGTGCATCACTAAGCACTGATGGTGGGCCGGGGACCCCACGCGGCTGCCAGTGCCACTTGGCATCCCATCCTCCTGGGAAAGTTGCCCGGGCAGCTGGGCAAGCACAGGCCACCAGGGGACATCACCACTCCAGGCTTCTTAGGGTCGGTCACACTTCTAGTGGGTCCTTCCAGAAATAACAAATGGTTTGGTACAGGGGTGCAAGGAGCTTTTCCTGAGCATGTGTTGCAAAAAGAGCTGCTTCGATATTCATAAGAGGATGCATTCACATGATGGTTGTTGAGTTTGCTGACTAAGTAACTGACCAATTGCAGGTTAGGCTGCATAGCTTAGGGCTTCATGTCTAACCACATCAACACGTGGCAGAGTCCCCGACCCCGGCGGACCCTGCGTTCTCTAACACGTGGCAGAGCCCCGACCCCGGCGGACCCTGCGTTCTCTGTGAGTGTGGTCAGGGCTACTGGGGGTGCTTCCCAGAGGAGTGCACCTACCTGTGTGAAGGAAACCTTTCTCGCAACTCAGAAATAATTAAATCTTCCACAAGGTGATCCGTTTCTGTCACAAGATCTGCAGCTGATGTTTTCGTTGAGACACGTTTTTCCTCAGTAAGGGCTTTTCTGATGATCTGAAATAAAAGTACAGGATTTGGGTTAAACACGCAAACATCCTCCTCCCAGGCAAAGGAATTCTCCACTCCTTTGAGTCCCCTCTTTATTCCGCCTGCCATGGGGAGGGGGCAGCGGGTGTGGCTCTGTGGGTCACTGACTTCTTACATCACTGACTTCAGAGCTAATATCACAGCCCAGGCTCTCTGGCTTCCAGTGAGCCTTAATGACTCCACCATTATTCTTTTTTTTTTTTTTTTTTTTTTTTTTGAGACGGAGTCTCGCTCTATCTCCCAGGCGGGAGTACAGTGGCCGAATTTCAGCTCACTACAAGCTCCGCCTCCTGGGTTTACGCCATTCTCCTGCCTCAGCCTCCCGAGTAGCTGGGACTACAGGCGCCCGCCACCTCGCCCGGCTAGTTTTTTGTATTTTTTAGTAGAGACAGGGTTTCACCGTGTTAGCCAGGATGGTCTCGATCTCCTGACCTCGTGATCCGCCCGTCTCGGCCTCCCAAAGTGCTGGGATTACAGGCTTGAGCCACCGCGCCCAGCCGACTCCACCATTATTCTTTACAAGAATAATTATTTCTTCATTACTTGAAATTATTTGAAATTATTTTGTCCTACCTGTGAAACAATTTCTCTCTGAGTAAAAGAAAAACACAGGGGTTTTGAAAAGAGCATGAAACTTCCTCTGTAAGAACTGCCCAAAACAAGATCATGTTACACATCTGTGCCCCATATAATCCCATGAATTCAAATTTAGGAGATTTCAGTGTAAAGTAAAAGCTTATTTTCCCTAATTCACTTTATCCCATGAGATGGGACATACCCTGGAATCTGACTGTAAATGTTCCCACTGAGAGACCTGGAAGAGCTAAACCGTGTTTCAGGAACCATGGCCAGCTCTCACTGCCGCTCTCACAGCATCAGCTGTCTCAGAGTTCATGCAAGGATCCACAGGGCTGAGCTTCAACACAGGCTCCACAGCTGTGCAAGCTGCCAGCACACTGGTCTAAACCCATCACAGCTAAACACAGGAGCAAGGACTGGGATGGCCCCAAGAATCCCAGGAAAACCCACAGGAAGGGATAAAGAGTGACTAATCAGTCCCTGGACAACTCCAGAGGGACCCGTTCTGGAGAAGAAAGTCCAGGCCTTTCTTCTCCTTTTTGTTTGTTTTGTTTTATTTTAGAGACCAGGTGTCTCTCTGTCACCCAGGCCAAAGTGTGTTGTCACAATCACAGCTCACAGCAACCTCAAACCCCAGGGCTCAAGTGATCCTCCCACCTCAGCCTCCCCAGTGGCTAGGACTACAGGCATGTGGTACTGCACCCAGCTAACTTTTTACTTTTTTTAAGAGACAGGGTCTTGCTGTGTTAGCCAGGCAGGTCTCAAACTCCTGGGCTCAAGAGATCCTCCCACCTCTGCCTCCAAACGTGCTGGGATGACAGGCGTAAGCCACCGTGCCCAGCTCTTGCCCATTTCTGTCTATCTTAACAACTTGGTGTCTCCATCATGATGACAAAGTCAGGGCACCTAAAAACGAACTCAGAGCCTTCTTCCAAAACCAGCTACATCCCAAAATCCTGTATTTCTCTGAAAAGGACCATCAATTGGCCAGGTACCCAGACGTGACATCCATCATGGCTTCTGATAAGCACACACCAAGGACCTGCTAATGCCAGGCCCTCTGCTGCCAGAAGCAGCACATGGGGAATTCTACAGAACAGGCAGGAGCCCCCGAAACTCAGCCTCCCACATGCTCCTCCCCTCGGGGCCCCACGAGGCCGCCTGCTCTTCTCACTGCCTGCATCCCAGAGCTGGCCCATCCCACGCTGACCCCAGGCAGTTTTTGTTTTAATCTTGGTTGCAAAAATAAGAGATATAGAAAATTCAGAATGTGATAGGTCATACCAAAAAAAAAGCATACAGCGTCCACACAGTCATGTCCACTGGGTAGCCTAATACTCCAGGACTTCATATTCCTGTGACACCCTCCAGCTCCCACCACCCAGGCCCTGCCTCTGGCCAGGGTTTGCCAGTTCCTGCCCATTGCCGCCAGGTCAGTTCTCTCAAATCACCAATGTGCACGCAGCACTCTCAACAAATCAAGCTCCACAGGCCTTGTCTGTGAATCTCACACTCCTCACATGTGGCTCCCGTAGCACCTGCCACGGTCCAGGACCCTCAACCCCAAGCTGGCCAGACAGGCCTTCGGCACAAAGTTTATCTCAGGTGTGGCCACGGTGACTCTGGGCATGTGTGTGTCTCTGTTGTGTACCTATGTGTGTTCATGTGGTGTGGGGGGAGTCAGGGTGTGTGTGTCTCTGTGTGTATCTCTGGGTGTGTGTGTGTGTGTTGCTGTGGTGTGAGAGGATGCGGGGTGTGTCTCTACATCTCTGGGTGTGTATGTATCAGTGTGGTGTGGGAAGATGCACGGTGTGTATGTCCCTGTGTTATCTCTGGGTGTGTATGGATTTCTGGGTGTGTGTGTGTGTTGGTGTGGTGTGGGGTTGTGGGGAGTGTGTATATAGAGCTGGGGTGAGAAAGGCACCCTAACCAGGGGACACAGCTCCAGAGAAGATATGGCAGCAGCGCCTCTGGGATCTCGAGGAAGGGCAGACGGTGCTGCACAGGTCTGACTGGGGTCTGAGAGCTGCTTTTCTGGAAAGCTCTATGGTGACCCCGATGCAGGGGTGCTCACTTGAGTAGCATGGAGCTAGAGCAGGTTCTCAAACCCCCACATGAAGAGGGCCACTGGGAGACCAGAATGTTCCATCTCCGCAGGCGGGGTGGGCAGGTGGGGGTGGGTTTTGAACCAGCGCCCCCGGTGAGTCCAGGACCTCCCCACCCAGGACCACCACCTGAGAAGACAGTGGCTTTACTTCATACTTGCGGCATCCCCACGTGGGGAGCAGCCGTACAGCTACCTGCAAGGGTGGATGGTATTCCCGCCGTCCACCCTCGCTGCCTCTATGTAGCAGCTGGAAGGGAAATTTTCAGACACCAATTACATGACATCACTGTACTGCAGAAAATGATCCAATGGCTTCCCGATGCTCACAGAACACACCCCAAACCCCAGGGCCCTTGGGAAACTCCAAATCCCAGGGCCAGCCCTTCACAGCTCACCGGACAGGTCAGCCCCAAGTTGCTG
Source organism: Chlorocebus sabaeus (assembly GCF_047675955.1). Classification (NCBI taxonomy): domain Eukaryota; kingdom Metazoa; phylum Chordata; class Mammalia; order Primates; family Cercopithecidae; genus Chlorocebus; species Chlorocebus sabaeus. The sequence goes on from NC_132921.1 coordinate 71,944,985, forward strand.
CGCTCTGGGGTTTTCTCACTGATCCTAACCAAATCTGTTTCTGCCCCAGGGGCTTCCTGTTTTCTGATTCTTCTACAACTTATCGTGTCCCATCTGAAACCCCATCTGAAACTGTCCTTCCTGTCAGTTTTGTTGTTGACTGTCTCTCCCAGGCAGGAGCACCCAGGGCAGAGCTCTTTCTGCTTCCCTTCTGTACCCCGAGCACCAGGAATGCTCCCTGGCATTCCGCAGATACGCACACAGCAGGTACACAGAGTTCTTTGAAAGAATGAATAAAACACACATTGGGCTGCTTCAATAGACTGCAACATTTTTCCAAACTGGAACACTACTGTCTATGTGAGTGCTGACCACCGAGCTCCTTCTGTCTGGCTGTTTTTCTAGTTGCCCTGTTGAGAAGATCCAGCGCCTTCATCCACCAGTCCCACCTCCTGCGGCTAGACCAGATCTGCTTCCTGCACTCAGACCCACCCTCCCGGCACAGCCAGGCGCACTTCCTAAGACACTCATGGTGACCATGCGTCTCCGCAGCGGAGCACTTGGTGGCGCCCTGTCACTATGCGGATAAGGTCAAAAGCCCTGAAGGGAGCTTACAGTAGCTTCCAGATTTGCCCTTGCAGCAGAGACCATCTGACCCCAAACGTCCAGTCTCCCCTTCTTCCTTAGGAACAGAACCCCCAAGTTGGGGCAAGCACAGAGCCGCCTCGCAATCTGCATGCCATGCTTCCCATGCAGATATGTGCGGCCTCGGCACCACGTTCTGCCCCAGAGGATGGGACTGGAAGCAAGACCTGCAACTTCCGAGTCACATCCTCAAAGGACACTGCCTTGCACTTCCTCGTGTCCCATTGCCCCTGGCCACAGGCTACAAAGCAGTTGTGGTGCTTCCTGCCCTTGCAGGAAGAGAACACCTCGGAGCAACAAGGGAGGACAAAGCTGGGTCCCTGGATGACTTCGTGGAGCAGACCACCCCACCCCATACCTCTTACTAACTAGACTTCCTCTGCTCCTGTTACTGGCCTCTGTGAAGAAACCAAACTATCAGCCCAGCAGCTGCGGGCCCGACTCCTTTCTCAGCTCCCCTCTCCTCCCCTCTGAGCTCTGAGAAGGCCGTGGCCCTGCCACATGGAATCATTAACCCTGGAGTCTCCTGATGGAACCGGCACTGCTGGCCTCAGCCAGCCCACTGTCCTCCTCCTCTATGACTCAGTTCAAACACTTCCACATGAGGAGTCTCCAGCTTCTGCGGGCAGAGAGGGGCACTCACCCGACTGTGACTACAGCACTTACACAGGCCACCAACTGGCAGCCACAGCACTTATCACCCCACGTGTCTGCTCAACCAGCCCGGGTAAGGAACCCTGCCCCTCTGTCTCTGTCCACATCCAACAGGCCATGGCGCACCCTGTATGGGGGCTGCCTCATGGGGGTCTCCAGGAACACCTGCTAAGTGAATGCATACAGTCCTTGGCTGCTGCACACTGAGCTCACAGTTAACTAAATACTAGAGGACTTTTTAATATGTACTCTTGTGTCACCTTATCTAAGCTCACTGGTATTTATGCACTCAGTTTTCCACATTCAAAACATACACAGCTGTGTGTGTGGAGGAGGCGGGTGCTGAGGGCCCTCGGGGCAGCTTGGAGAATGTCTGCTGCAATCTGGGTGTGTCGGCCAGGAAAACAGGGCCGAGTCATGGGATAGAGGGGAAGAGTGGATTCAGAGGCCAGATGCTGTGTCGTGTTATGCTCTGTTGTTATTTTTCTCTTGAGACAGGGTCTCTCTCTGTTGCCCCAGCTGGAGTGCAGTAGCGCAATCTTGGCTCACTGTAGTCTTGACCTCCTGAACTCAAGCAATCCTCCCACCTCAGCCTCCCCAGTAGCTGCAACTACAAGCATGCGCCACCACGCCCGGATCATTTTTATTTTTATTTTGTAGAGGTGAGGTCTCACTATATTGCCAAGGCTGGTCTCAAACTCCCGGCCTCAAGTGATCCTCCCGCCTCCCAAAGTGCTGGGATTAAGATGTGGACCACTACACCCAGCCTTCATAATCTTTTAAAATATTAACTGTTTTCTGTTTTTATTCATATTTATTATTGCAGTTTCTCTGATGACTTTCTTTGTGGGTGTGTTACAGGGAAGGCCATGGGGCTCGAACATGCCTGTGCCTCCTAGCAGCAGGGCAGGTGACCCTGTGGCCAGCCTCTCCCACTAGACCTGGCCTCACAATTGGGTGGCTGTCTTGCGTCAGGTGTGCCAGGCCCTTCACACCCAGCCAGGGCGGCACACCCCATGCCAGGCTCAAGCCCCCTCAGGTGTCCTCCCTCCTGCTCCTCCATGTCTTTGGACACGATGTCCCTTGTGCCTGCAATGACATCCCTGGCCACCTCCTGCCTGTCTGTGCCCTCAGCCTCCATCTACTCCAGCACAGGTCCTCCAGGAGGCCACCCGTCCACCCACTGCCCTGGCTGAGGCCCCTCTTTCTGGGTCAGCTACTGCACAGCCCACTGTACTTGGTCACTGCCCTGTCCCCTCCACTGGACCGTGCACTCCTGCAGGTTGGGAGCTCTGCATTTCATCCCGGTAGCTCTAGGAACTACCCTCACCCCAGGCAGGGGGCTGATGCCAGCGACATGCACCCATATGCACCAGAAAGGGCTCTATCAGATGTATTCAAGGGCCTTGCACGCATGGGGGCTGCACGAAGTAGCTTCCTTCGGTCACCAACAGACAATGACACTAAGATAACCTAAAAAAACTCAGAAGCCCTGTCCTGTAGCTCTTCATGAAGAAGACGTATATGAAAAATTCCCTTCTAGGATGTAATTCTTGTTTTCAGCAGTTTCATAACATCAGTGGGAGTACAGAGGGATAAAGTACACTCTAGAATCAGACAGCTCTGAATTCAAATTCTATATGGGTTCTCATGGCCTTCGTTTCCTCTTCTGTAATAACAGTCTATCTAACACATTGGGTTGTTTTAAGAATCACATGAGGGATTGTATGAAAAGGTCTTGGTACACAAACTGATTTATTTACACACAGAAACTCACCAGTATCAGTTGTGAGAACATGTATCTGAGAAAATCTAATGACTTTCTAAGCTAATTTTTGTATTTTTACAAAAAATAAGAACCTACTGTACATACAATGTACAAGTTGCAAATGGGATGCTAAAATACGAGGTTAAGAAAAGTTTAATTCACAAATTGTCCTAAGAGAAAAGGTGATGAAAAGTGCTGTATTTCTAAATCAGTAAGTGAGACTCAAGCCGCCCTGCCCTTTGGCCAGGGTCACATCCACGGGGCGGGGAGAAGGTGGGGTTGCCAGGTAGGTTCCTGCTGAACCCCTATCCCACAGCTGTTTTCCCTCAGTCTTAGAAAGATTTTAAATACTCTCCACCGGCAATAAGTTAGGTGTCCTGGTTTTTAATTAATGTTTTTCAGCTGCTCGCTAACTAAGCAAGCACTTCACAGACCCCTGTGGCTCGGGTCTCTCCTTCCAGTAGCATTCTGTTAATGTGCAACACATAAAATATGGGCCTGAAGTCACTGAAGCCTGAATTTCAAATCTAAAAAGCAAAGGTCACCATCAACTCCAGCTTCAGAGACATCCTAGACTCACATATTCATGGAGACGTCCACATATCTTTCCTGTCTCATCCCATCTCGGTCTTGTGCTCCTGTCCCCATCTGACCTTTATGCCTGTCACTGCAGGGCAGCTGGCATGTGCTCTGGAACCCAGGCCCTGTACATCACCCACAGAGCAGCACGCTGGAGCCTTGCCAGAGTGCGGTTTCAATAGGCAACGTGTCTTTCTCTGTGTCAGGTCAGGAAGATGTGGCCACTGGAGGTGTGCGCCTGGCAACACGCCCCATGTTTATGCTTCCAGATTGACGGCAACACCAGTGAATGCGTTGTGATGGTTCACTTTATGTGTCAACTTGACTGAGCTATGGGGAGCGCAGATATTTGGTCAAACACTGTTCTGAGCTGGGCGTGGTAGCTCATGCCTGTAATCCCAGCACTGGAAGGCCGAGGCGGGCATATCACCTGAGGTCAGGAGTTCAAGACCAGCCTGGACAACATGGGGAAACCCCGTCTCTACTAAAAATACAAACATTTTTAGCTGGGTGTGCTGGCGCATGCTTGTAATCCCAGCTACTCAGGAGGCTGAGGTAGGAGAATCGCTTGAGCCCAGGAAGTGGAGGTTGCAGTGAGCCAAGATTACGCCACTGCACTCCATCCTGGGAGACAGAGCAAGACTCCATCTCAAAAAAAAAAAAAAAAACAATTGTTCTGGGTGTTTCTGCAAGGGCATCAGCATCTTAATCAGGGAAGTAGATCCCCCTCCTTCCTGTGCACAGGCCTTGTCCAATCAGCTGAGGCCCCAACAGAGTGAAGTCCTATGGCCTTCAAACTGGAACATCAGCTCTCTCCCCGGGTCTGCCAGCTGCCAGCCCTCCCTGCAGACTGGACCCACCTACCTCCTGCCAGTCCTGTTTCTCTGAAGAACCTGATGCATGGGACAATCAATAAAACCTACCAGGTCATCAGGTACCCAGGTAATAACATGCCTATCACGTGGTGTCATGTGGCACATGTGGTCAGCAGTTCAGTTGTTGACGCATCACAAATCTCTGCACAACCTCAACCCTGGGAGGAAGAGGAGGAGCTGGTCCAAGCAGACGTGGCTCCCAGGCCAGCCCACCTCAGGTTCTCGAATCCTCAATGCCTCCTTTAGTCTTGTGGCTATATTTCTCCTCACCTTGATATCTAGTTGCCCTCCGCCCTGACAAGGCACTGGCACCTTCCATACCAATGCCAGCAGCCACTGGCCACCCACATCCCAGCTGCATTCCCTGTGTTGCAGACCCGTGGCCTGCGGCCCCTGCCTCCTCTAGTGGCTTTCCTCCTATCTCCCCACCATTCTGCGGCTCATCCCCCTCCCACCATTCCTTGAAAGCGGGTGTTTGCAAGCCCTCGGACCCTTCAGCAGCTGAGCTTCCTGGAGATGGGCTCCACCTCACGCCCCGCCCAACTCCATGGCCTGAGCGCACACGGACAGAGCGCTTCCTCCGCCCTGCGCTGTTCTGAGCACTTCACATGTACATGGACTCCACGCCGTAACTCTGAGGGCAGCAAACATGATTCTCCTCATGTTAAAGATGAGGAAACAGGCACAAAGAAATGGAGAAAGTTGTCCAAGGCCCTGCAGCTGTAAGGTACAGGAAAGGGGATCCCAGCACCACAGTCCCAGTCCACCACCGCTAAACAGAGCCGATCCCACGGCTGTAGCCATCGCGATTACTTTCTAATCCCCCTCCAGCTCACATTTCTCTCAAAAGCAATGAGAGCCAGCCAGTTGCATGAGTCAGAAACCCAGAAGTCCTTTATTCCCACGTCTCCCTCAATGTACGACTCATCATCAGGTCCACCCCAGCTCACAGACACCAAGTGCCACACCCCATCAGTTCGAGCAGGAGACCCACCTCCAACTCTGCCCTCCACACACGGCCCCCAAGTCCTGACCTCCTCTCTCCCACCTCAAACGTCAGCCAAGGTGCTTTGCTTGCAGGTCCTCAGGGCTGTGTTCTTTTGCCCCTTCTGCTTTTCATCTTCTCTATGGGCCCCGACCCCTCGTCTTCCCTCTCCCCTCCCCAAGTCCATCGCCTCACTTTCCTAGCTGACTCCTGCTTTTCTTTCTAAAGACACACTCAGCTGCGACTTCTTCCAGGAAGTTGTCCCCATCCCAGGCACTGGGATGGCCTCCGAGTCCCCCTGCATACTGCAGTGACCAGCGCCTGGCCAGGTCTGCACCTCTTCCATCTCTCACACGAGCGGTGAGCCCAGGGGCAGGGCGCCAGTCTGCAGAAGGCCCCCTGCAATGTTCATAGCAGGCTGGGGCAGAGCTGGGACAGCAGACACAGGATCCTGAGACTGGCTCAGGCTAGACACCAGGGCCTTCCCTCACCTCCCACAGAAGACAGAAGACGAAAACCAGGCTCCAGGCTCCAGTCTCCACTGGGCCCAGGAGGAGGCAGGGAGAGAGCGAGGGGCCTGGACTCCTGAACTCCCAAACTCCCCTCTCCTCCACGTCTCAACTCCCCATGCCTTTGAGCTCCTGCCTTCCTCCACCCCTAAAGCTCGGGGAGGGTGGGGCCTGTATCTCACTAGCAGCCTCTCCATCCTCTGGCTGAGTGATTTCACCCACCCGCCTGCCCCAAACTCCAAAGACAGTAATCTCCCAAGGGCAGCGCTTCATTTGGGTGAGCAAGTGACTATCTCGGGGCCACAGCGTCCAGGACTCAACTCTCCCCGTGGAGATGAGCCCTCTATCAGCCTCTCCTTAAGGGGCACAGGTGGGGCCTCCCTGGCACCGTGGAGTGCCAAGGGCTGGGATAAGGCTGCCCGGCGGCAGGGGCAGTGCCTTCTGCCCTCCCCCTTCTTCTCAGACAGCTTTTGTTAGCAAAACGGGTAGGAAATGACAGGGACCTCTCAGACAGGGTCAGGAGCAGTGGGCCTCGGACCCTTGGAGACCATGTGCTGACCCACGCCCCACCAAAGGGGCAGCTGCCACTCTGTGCCTCCCAGCTGCTGTCACAGGAATTCTGTCTCGGCTGATGTTTGAAATGTCGGAGAGTTTTGGAATTTCTCACGTAGGCTGACCCCACCCTGCAGAGCTAAGCAAACACTGTAGGCGGGGACCAGGCGAGGCAGGGGCTGGAGGCCATCACCAGCGCCTCGTCTCCCCCTCCTGCCTCCTCTTCCTCCACTGACGGGTGCGCTCAGCCCAGGCAGGAAGAGCAGGGAAGCCTTTTCTGGAGAAATGAACCACTTCAGAAATGACCTGCACAAACTGGCATTTGTGAGGCTCCCAAGGAGGAAAACGGGAGGCGGACCCGGGCTCATCCAACGGCAAAGCCCATCAGTGGCCAAGCCTGTTCTCCTCCCGTCCGGGACATGGCCCTAAATACCATTTGCAGGAACATGACTTCTGCACTGCATCTCTGCCATCAGCTCGGGTGCAAATCCAACATCTCCACTTCGTGAAACCCTGTCTCTACAAAAAATTTAAAAATACGTATTATCCAGGCATGGCGATGCATTCCTGTAGTCCCAGCTACTCAGGAGGCTGAGGTGGGAGAATCACTTGAGCCCAGGAGGTAGAAGCTGTGATTGCACCACTGCACTCCAGCCAGGGAAACAAAGTGAGACTGTCTCAAAAAACTAAAATAAGAAACCTACTGGCAATTCGAGCTTAACCTACGCAGAAGAGAACACTCAACTCCCAGCTCCAAACCTGTTCCTCCTGCAGTTTTGCCATCTCGGGAAGTGGCAAATCCATTCAACCAGCTTTTCAGGCCTAAACCCTTGAAGTCATCCTTGGCTCCTCTCTTTCTCTCACACCCTGCATCCAACCCAGAGGCAAATCCAGTCACCTAAGCCTTCAAAGCAAATCTTTTTCACCACCTTCTTCGCTGCACCCCAGTCAAATCCACACTCATTTCTCATGTGGCTTCCTATCAGACACCTGACTGTGGTCCCCCTAGTGTCCCACACAAGACCACATGCAGCGGCCAGGGTGGTCCCCTATATACAGTCCTGTAAAGCCCCACGCAAGACTCTGCCCCAAACCTCCCCTCACACTCAAGAGTAAAAAGGCTAAAGTCCTTTCCTGAGTTGTTCAATGATTCTTTAGTGGATGAATAAATTTATAATCAACGCTTTACCACCATCATTTTAAAAGCAAATAATATCAAAGAAGCCGGTAAATGGCTGGGCACAGTGGCTCACGCCTGTAATCCCAGCGCTTTGGGAGGCCAAGGCAGGTGATCACCTGAGGTCAGAAGTTTGAGACCAGCCTGGCCAACATGGTGAAACCCCATTTCGACTAAAAATACAAAAGTTAGCCGGGCATGGTGGCGCATGCCTGTAACCCCAGCTACTCGGGAGGCTGAGTCAGGAGAATTGCTCAAGCCTGGGAGGCAGAGGCTGCAGTGAGCAAACATTGTGCCACTGCACTACAGCCTGGGTGACACGGTGAGACTCTGTCTCAAAAAAAAAAGTCAATAAACATGTGCATTTAAGTTCATTAATTATCTAAGAAATGCAAATTAAAATCACAATAAAATATCACCTCAAGCCCATCAGAATGGCTACAATATAAAAGACCATACCACACGTTGTGGAAGACGTGGGGAAATGGGAACCCTCACACATTGCTGGGTGGAGTGTAACTTGGTACATCCTCTTTAAAGAACTACTTGGCAGAATTTACATTCCCAATGACACAGCAATTCTACTCCTACTATTAATAAATCCCCAACAGAAATGCATACACACATAATCAAAAGACACGTGCAAGAAAGTTCACAGCAACATTATCCGTATTAACTCCAAACTGGACATTATCCAGTTTGCTCAAGAGTTGAATGAGGCTGGGCGCAGTGGCTCGTGCCTGTAATCCCAGCACTTTGGGAGGCCAAAGCAGGTGGATCATTTGAGGTCAGGAGTTCTAGATCAGCCTGGCCAATATGGTGAAACCCCATCTCTACCAAAAATACAAAAATTAGCCAGGTGTGGTAGCGCATGCCTGTAGACCCAGCTATTCAGGAGGCTATGGCAGGAGAATCGGTTGAACCCGGGAGGCAGAGGTTTTCGGTGAGCCAAGATCATGCCACTGCACACCAGCCTGAGCAAGAGAGCTAGATGTCATCTCAAAAAATAAATAAACAAAACTAAATAACAAACGAATAAAACAGTTGAATGAATAGTGATGTACTCATATCATAAAATATCATGCAGCAGAAGTTCCCATAGTGCCACTCCAGACTGGCAGCATCAATGTCAGCTGGGAATGTTACAAATGCGCATTCTGGTGCCCACTCCAGACTTAGTGAATGAGAAACCCTGCGGTGGGACCCCATTTGCCTTAATGAGCCCTCTTGGGCTTCCAACACAGCCAAAGCTGGAGAAGCACTGCTCCACAGCAGCGACCCAAGGAGTGTGACCACATCAAGGAGACAGTGAGAAATTCTGCTGGGAAGATGGATGGCTCACAATAGGTACACAGAAAACTAGACAAATGCAAAGCAAAACAAAATTTTCTTTAAGGAAAATACAAGTTGCATTAGAAAGAAAGGAATACACTGCTGGGCTGAACCATGAGTTACATTCGCATGGCCATCCGAACATGGACACCTATGGAGCCACACAGACAGGGCAGCTACACGGCGTCACACTGAATAATTCTATCAACAAAGAACAACTCAAGAAAGCATGACAGAAGCGTATTACTTAGAAATGGGTGTAACTTGGACGGGCGCGGTGGCTCAAGCCTGTAATCCCAGCACTTTGGGAGGCCGAGACGGGCGGATCAAGAGGTCAGGAGATTGAGACTATCCTGGCTAACACAGTGAAACCCCGTCTCTACTAAAAAATACAAAAAACTAGCCGGGCGAGGTGGCGGGCACCTGTAGTCCCAGCTACTCGGGAGGCTGAGGCAGGAGAATGACGTGAACCCGGGAGGTGGAGCTTGCAGTGAGCTAAGATCCGGCCACTGCACTCCAGCCTGGGTGACAGAGCGAGACTCCGTCTCCAAAAAAGAAAAAAAAAAAAGAAATGGGTATAACTCTCAGAAAATGGAAAACAGGGACTCTGGACACAGGACAAGGGGTGGGGAACGCGGGCCAGGTGCTGCTGTTCTTCATCATGTGCTTTCCATGTTACTTCACTCATGAAATTCCCGGTGTGAATAACCAGCAAAAAGGAAAATCACAATCAAAACAACACTGTGTTGGTAAAGCCAGATGGACAAGTGGGGACACGGGTCCAGAGCCCACCAATGTGCCTTCTGCCCTGAGGAGCCAGAGGTAGACAGAAGAATATTCACATTCCAAGGACCCACTGTGTGGAGGGTACACCACCGGGCAAGGATAAATAAAGTTGTGAGGACTGCCAGCTCAGCAGGACCAGGTGGGGCACAGGAAAGACAGGGAAGGCCACCTGAGACGCGGTCTGTGAAGGAAGGGGCTCAGGAGCCGGGCTCTGGCGACAGGGAATGGTTTCCATCCTCCACAGGCCAGAAGAAAGGCAAGAAAATGCAACGTGTGTTTTGCAAACACCAAGCAGAGCAACCAGATCTGGCCGGACACGGGGACAACAGGCCCACTTCGCAAGGTCAGGCCTCCGGAAGCACAACCTGCAAGGGTGTGCAAGGCCAACTAGAGAAGGGGGAAGTCTGCGGTCCTGAGGCGCAGTGCTGGGTTGTTCTTTTTCTGCTTTCTCCTGAGATTTTGTTACACGTAAACAGAGATGAATTTCCTGTGAAGCTAATGACCCTTAAGCGTCAAGGCCCCCACTTGCCTGCAAGGGACCCCAACAAAGTTTTCACAAAGCCGTATACAAACCCCTTTTCCAATGGGCAAAAGTCAGCTGTTTCGACTGTAGATCTCACTTTGTGCCTTTCCACTTGAACTGTCCCTCCATCAGACTTTGCATAGGTGGCACTGGCGTGGATACAGCCAGTGTGGGCTAAAGGTAAGCTGAGTAGATGCACTAACTTTGCTTCAATAGGGTTTGCAGTCACGTTTCTCTGTAAGTTACTGAGAGCCATCCAGTGTAGAAAGGATTTCAGACATACTCCCCTGTCCATCACGCCGACCGATCTGGCATGGTGACAAAAACACACAGGACCAGAGGAGCACGTGAGGTGGACACAGGCACCGGCACTGAAAATGTGTGCATCACCGAAATCAACCAGATTTCAACTGCACAGAGGCAGAAGCGAGTCTGTGAAAAACAGACTCACAACTAATGTATAAAAAAATTCATAGAAGGTTTTCAATTTGATGGCATCCTAAAAATTTACATGGCCAATTGTTACCAAGTTTGAAGCCTAAATTTTCTAAATTATCAGTAATAAATTTCAATCAGCCAAGCAAAAGGAAACACTGAATTTATCTTTCTATTCTCCCCATATAAAATATTACAAAATCATTGTCATTCAAAAGATGAAAACAGCATGAAGCCAGAAAAAGGGCAAAAAGTATTACAGAAAAATGAGAAGCGATGAAAGAATTGTTGTTTTTGTATATTTTGTGATATTTGCAGTATTTCTCAGCATCTTAAAAATTTATAGATGTGATTGTTCTTAAATAACTTTTATATCTAAGTTTGAATTTGTAATTTTGTACTTTTTTTTGGAAACAGTTTTGCTCTTATCACCCAGGCTGGAGTGCAGTGGCACAATCTCGGCTCACTGCATCTTCCACATCACAGGTTCTAGGGATTCTCCTGCCTCAGCCTCCTTAGTAGCAGGGATTACAAGCGCGCACCACCACGCCTGACTGATTTTCGTAATTTTAGTAGAGACCGGGTTTCACCATGTTGGCCAGGCTGGTCTCAAACTCCCGACCTGAGGTGATCCACACGCCTCGGCCCCCCAAAGTGCTGGGGTTACAGGCGTGAGCCACCACGCCTGGCAAATCTTGTATTTTCTTAAAGAAGGCCCCCTAAATTGTCTAAGTTTCTGGCCCAACAAAAGCTAGTTCAACCCCGCGGGGGGATTTGAAAGGCAGAGCTGTCTACAATACTTCTGTTCTCACATCACATAAAAGATGGCAACCATCCACATCAGTGAATACTGTCATCTGCAGTTGGGGTGGGGCTGTGGTCACTCCCCACCCAAAAGCCCAACAGCCAGGGAGGAGGCTCCCATCACAGTGTGGGCGGCTGGAACTAGAAGGGCAGGGATGATCCCCAGGGTCACTGAAGGAAGAGTGGCACAGAAGCATGGAGGGGCAGGTGAGGAAATCAGGAGCCTGGAACAGGGAAGCCTGCCAGGATTGGGGCAGAGGGGAAATGGAAGCAGCTTCTCCAGGGCCGCCTTGAGCGGAACCAGTGTCTAAGAGAGAAAGGACAGTGCACCTTCATCTCTTGGAAGGTCTTTCCCTCACCTTTCAGCATCTAGAACCCAGACTCCATCTCAGGGGCAGCTGCGAGCAGCGAACAACACAGTGGTAGAATGCTGGGTGCTGGTGAAGGGTGGGTATCTGGGGCCACTGAGACTTTGCCAACATGCTCTTCGCTAAGGAGAACTCCAAAAGGATCACCACTCACGACCTTTACGCCCGAACCAGGCCATCTGGCTAAAGGATATGTTTTCTCCAGTCAGCACCCGATTGCATTAGAAGACAATCTGTCCCTCTTTACACAGGTTCCAGTGACCTTGTGTGGCTTCTGTTTGTCCCAGCGGCAGACCTTCAGGCCATTCCCTCAGCACTGCCCTGCAGGCAGGAAGCATCAGCATAATGCCTGAGGGGGAGCCCCGCGGCCCGGGTTTCCTGACCAGACTCATAATGGCAGCATCTTTATTTCAACCCTCTCCCACGTTTAAAAAAAGCTTTTTTTGTTGTTGGCAAGTTGCAAAGACATAAAATATCTCTTAAGTTAAAAGTCACAGGAGCCTTAGAACTGTTCCTGCTCTATTGCAAGCTCCTTATGCACATTTGTTAAATAATAACAAAATTTTAACATCTTCTGTTTCTTCAAGGATCTAAATTTGAAAACCACAGAAACTCCTAACTTAGCTCGCCAGGGTTTACACAGCAATGTCTGAATCCTAAGCTGGCTTTTCACTGCCTCAAGGAAGAACTTTTAGGAACCTAAAAGTTCCTAAATATCTGGCTGATGCTTGCTCTGGAAGGAAGAGAACCCGTGTTCACGCACATAGCAGACCTGCTTTCCAGGAAGAACGCTTGCACTGAAGCTACAAGCTTCATCTGCCTTGCAGGAAGGTTTAGGGTCCTCCTTACAGGAGGAAAAGGTCAAAGGGTGGAGTTTCACAACACTCTTTTAATTCATTCATTCTTTACAGTCTGAGGCTTGGGTCCTTAAAACCACAAAGAGAAGGAAGACCCTTCAACAAAAAAATGTGTCTACTTAGTATTGCAGATTAATTTTTAAACAGGATTAGAGGATTTGCACCAAGGTAAAGCATTATCCACTTTATGACGACTCACTTCAAATTTAAGATTGGTAACAGTCCGATGTTACCATCTAGGGAAACTGGTAGAGCATTTTCAGACTGTCAGATCTCAAAAGAAAAAAAAAATGCTGTTTGAATATAAAAGGCCAATCTGCCCACAGCACACCTCCTGTCTCTCAAATCTCCAAAAATAATCACTTTTTTTTTCTTTTTTTGAGACAGAGTTTCGCTATGGTTGCCCAGGCTGGTGTGCAATGGCGCGATCTCAGCTCACTGCAACCTCCACCTCCCAGGATCAAGTGATTCTCCTGCCTCAGCCTCCCAAATAGCTAGGACTAAGGAGCGCGCCACCATGCACAGCTAATTTTGTATTTTCAGTAGAGACGGGGTTTCACCATGTTGGTCAGGCTGGTCTCAAACTCCTGACCTTAGGTGATCCACCCGCCTCGGCCTCCCAAAGTGCTGGGATTACAGCCGTGAGCCACCGCGCCCGGCCCACAATCACCTCCTAAGAGGTAAACATGGAGTAAGCCATCTTACAGTCCTGGGAGAACCAACACCCGCTTGCCTACCAGTACTGACGGTGTGTCAGGCACTGCTGAAGGTACTGAGGAAAGTGGAAGAACAATCACAAAAATGAAAGAGAGAAGAGAGGAACTGCAACTCCATTTTAAACCCTGCTCGCTGGTTTTCGGTAGCTCTGCGGCTCGGTTTTCATCCTTCCGGGCAGTGTAACAAGTTCCTCCTGAACACTTGAGTCCGTGCCCGTCGTGGAGTGGAGCCACTTTCAAGGTGTGGGTCAGAGTAAGTTTGGGTTGAGGATGCTGCAGCCAGGACAATCAAACGGCAGCCCAGCCAGATCAGATCCCCACGCGGCTAGGGCTTACCCCGGGCTGCCTCCCGCGAGCTGAACCCATTCATAGGTCCTTAAAAATCAACAGCCCTGGACGCTAGCCCTGGAGAGATTTCTACATCCTGACCACTCACTCAAACGCAAAGGTCACGTTAGCCGCTCAACTCCAAAGCAGAGGGGCTCGCCGCCAGGGCTCCGGGGGCTGGAGAAGGGCGCGGGAGGTGTGTCCAGGACACCAGCACAAAGGCTCCTTTCACCGCGCCGCTCCCCGCGCCCTCGGGTGCGGACTCCGGGCGCCCGCCGGCTGCGCGCCAGGACCCCGCCACTCCAGGCGGCTCCCAAGGCCCACGCGCTTCTGCTCCGCCCGGAGTTCCGAGCCGAGCCGCGGCGCTCACCTGTCCCGCCCGCAGCGCCAGCTGCACAGCTGCCTGGAAGCACTCCTCCCAGGGGCCGGCCGCCGGCGCCGCCTGGTCCTCGCCGCTCGGCTTCATCGCGGCCTCGCCGGGCCCCTCCACCTCCAGCCCCCCTCGGCGGGACTCCGGCTCCCACCGGATCCCGCCGTCCCGCCGCCAGGCTCCAGACTCCCTCTGCCTGCTCCCGCAGCTCTGCGCCTAGTCCGCCGCCCGTCCCACACCTGCGCTGGCGGGAAGGGCAGCCAGCGGGCCGCGGGAGCCGCGCGTCCTGCTTTCCGCTCCCCGCCCTCCGCCCCGCCCCGTGCCGAGCCAGGCCCAGCTGCCTGCCCCGCTCCCCGCCCAGCTCCCGGCTCCCGCGCCCGGCCCCGCTCTGCACTGCCCGCCCCGCCCCTCGCAGAGCCCGGCCCCGCCCCTCTCTTCCCCGCCCCTTGGCGCTCCCGGTCCCGCCCCGCACCCGTTGCCGCTTCTGGCCTCGCCCCGCGCCGTGCCCCGCCCCGTCCTGCACCGCCCCTCCCGCTCCCCTCTGCGCCCCACACCTGGCCCCGCCCCTCTGGGCTAGCCCTGAACACAAATCAGTGCCAAGCCTCCTCCCTCTTCGCTCCGCGCTTCAGCTTCAGCCCCGCCCCCCTGGTGCGGCCTCACCCTCCCTGCTCGGGGCGGACCCAACCCTGCTCCGCCGTGCCCCGCCCCGCTGCGCGCGGAGTGGGCTCCAAGTCCAACTTCTCTGAGCCTCGAGCCCCGCCTCCCTCAAGTTGAGCCCGGCCCGTGTCCAAGCCCCGCCCCGCCGCCGCGCGCTGAGAGAGGCGCCACCCCCGGCTGGGGCTGAGCTCTGTCCTGCCGCGGAGGGCGGCCTGGGCCACCGCGGAGCTGGGAGGGAGGGGCTAGGAGCGGCAGTATTGGAGGTCCGGGGCAGCTACTGTCTGGGTGGACTCGTGCGGTGCGGTGCCGGCCCAGCCCTGGAGGTGCAGGGGGTGCGTCCAGCCCGTAGATCCCCGAGCACGTGGCGCCAGGCGTCCCCTCCTGGTGTGTGGCCGGCTTAGAGCTCGAGCGCCTGGGGCGGCCGGGCCAGCACCTTCCGACCGGTCGCTTTTTGTTCGCGGAGGCCGCTGGGCGCCAGGCGTCGTTCTAGGCCTCGCAGGAGCTCAGACCGCCGAGCGCACAAGGCCGCAGTGTTCCCGCAGGCGGCCGCCCAGTGCGGGAGGTTTGGATACAAACAAGCTCTCCCTCCGCTAACCCCAAACACTGCGAGGACAGCGGCTGGGCTTTATAAACTCTTTACACCCAAAACTCGAATTTGGAGACGGAACTGTGATTGCGATGAGCCTCTGTGGTGAGGAATGACCTTTCCAACCTTGGATTCTCTTGCTGGCCCGTGTAAACATAAATAGGAGGCATTTCCCGAAAGAGTGGCCGCGTGGTTTCCAAGGTTAATTTCATAAAGCTGCTCCGCCTGCTCCTTTTATAAAAGATGCTGACCCACGTAAAATTATTCTGGAGTGCCACTTCGGAGTCTGGGAGAACAATGGGAGTTTGTACAAGAACCTTGATGGGGCATTTTTTACACACTTAACCTAATAATGAAATTAAACGTTTTTAGTTTTTGAGTACTTTATGTCGAAACACCTTGTGAAGAAACTTTAAGCGTACCGTATAAGAGACAAAAAATACAAACGGGAGGAATTACAAACAGGAAATACAAACACGCAGATATGGGTACAACTTTAGGGACTCTGGACTCACCCAGTGCCCTAATCCTACGGCTCAGAAAACGAGACCAATTGCCCTGCCTCCCACCATGGCAGTTTGGGGCAGCTAAGGGCGCACTCCCCTCCATCTTTTTTGTGTTCTTATACATTTATGATGTTTAAGACAGAGGCCGGGCGCAGTGGCTTACGCCTGTAATCCTAGCACTTTAGGAGACTGAGGCAGGCAGATCACGAGGTCAAGAGATCGAGACAAGTCTGACCAACAAGGTGAATCCCTGTCTTTACTAAAAATACAAAAATAGCTGGGTGAGGTGGCGCTCCTGTAATCCCAGCTACTCGGGAGGCTGAGGCAGGAGAAACGCTTGAACCTGGGAGGCGGAGGTTGCAGTGAGCCGAGATGGCGCCATTGCGCTCCAGCCTGGCGACAGAGATTCCGTCTCAAAAAAAAAAGAGAGAGAGAGCAGGACTTTAGAATGCACTTAAGACTGTGCTGTGAATGCTTTACTGTAAAAGAAATGCATTCTCTTGTTGATTTTCATGACAGGTTTTCATTAGCGATCACTTCCAACATCAAGCAAACCAAGTTAAGAAGTGGTAAAATGGCTCTTCCGCCTCTTCCCAGTTCTCCTTTCTGAAAACCTCTCCCTCTTCTCCTGGTACTGTCACCCCATCTGGAAGCTCAGTTATATCTTTAGATAAACTTTCATTATAGATCTCAGCTTATCTAAACATCTGGAAAAATAATTAACTTTCTTTCCGAAGTGGCATATCTTAAGGCAGCGTAGTGTGGTTTTTCACAGCATGAGGCTTTGAAGCAGCCAGGTTTTCCTATACTAAAATATTGGCTTCGGCCGGGCGCGGTGGCTCACGCCTGTAATCCCAGCACTTTGGGAGGCCGAGACGGGTGGATCACGGGGTCAGGAGATCGAGACCATCCTGGCTAACACGGTGAAACCCCGTCTCTACTAAAAATACAAAAAAAAAATTAGCCAGGTGTGGTGGCGGAAGCCTATAGTCCCAGATACTTGGAAGGCTAAGGCAGGCGAATGGTGTGAACCCAGGAGGCAGAGCTTGCAGTGAGCCCAGATAGCACCACTGCCCTCCAGCCTTGGCAATAGAGTGAGACTCGGTCTCAAAAAAAAAAAAAAAAAAAAAAAAAAAAAAAGAAGAGGAAGAAAATTTAGACTGGCCAACATGGTGAAACCCTGTTTCTGTTAAAAGTACAAAAATTAGCCAAGAGTGGTGGTGTGCGCCTGTGATTCCAGCTACTCTGGGAGGCTGAGGTGGGAGAATCGATTGAACCTGGGGAGCAGAGCCTGCAGTGAACCGCGATCGCGCCATTGCACTCCAGCTTGGTAGACAGAGCAAGACTCCATCTCAAAAAAAAAAAAAAAGAAAAGAAAAGAAAATTTAGAGGAAAGAGGGCTCATACATTATTTTTGCAATTAAAAGTTGATTTCAAACATTAAGCAAAAATTATTGGCTGGGCGCGGTGGCTCAAGCCTGTAATCCCAGCACTTTGGGAGGCCGAGACGGGCGGATCACGAGGTCAGGAGATCGAGACCATCCTGGCTCACACGGTGAAACCCCGTCTCTACTAAAAAATACAAAAAAATAGCCGGGCGAGGTGGCGGCGCCTGTAGTCCCAGCTACTCGGGAGGCTGAGGCAGGAGAATGGCGGGAACCCGGGAGGCGGAGCTTGCAGTGAGCTGAGATCCAGCCACTGCACTCCAGCCTGGGCGACAGAGCGAGACTCCGTCTCAGGAAAAAAAAAAAAAAAAATTATTATGATTTTACTGTAATGGGCCCAAATCCTGGTCAAATGTGATCGATATCACTTGCATCTCAGCAGAAATGCCCCCAGTCAAATGGCAAAGAGCATCAACCCTTTTCCCGTTTTAAAATATTCCTTGAAGGGCCCTCAATCTATATCAATGACCACCCAGACTGTCTACCCAGAGACCCAAAATATTAGACAACTATTTGTACAATTCAATCCATATAAATAATTTTTTGTTACGTAGATAATGGAGAAGCTATTTTGGCTTGGATAATTTGATAATTATCCACAGCTGCCCATTTTCCTTTGTGCATATAAACATCCAGATTTAGTTTATTAAGTTCTGTCTTATATTTATTATAAGCCCCCTTAGGATAATTTTTTTTCTTCGTGTTTGATCTTCAGTAATGAGAGAACAGCTGGCCACCATCTGCTGCCTGAAAAAAAGACATATATTTATTATATCCTTAGGAAGACTCCTAAATTACCCAGCTAATTTTCTTTTTTTTTTTTTTTTTTTTTTTTTGGAAGAGATGGGGTTTCATCCTTGTTACCCAGGCTGGTCTCGAACTCCTGGGCTCAAAAGATCCCCACCCCCTCCCCACCCCACCTTGGCCTCCCAGAGTACAAGGATTACAGAAGTCAGCCACCACACCCAGCAGAAATCAGCTTTTTCTAATGAATAATGCATATCACTCATGTGTTGATGATGACTCTGTGGAGATGTAAAATACTCTTCCCCAGCTGGCCTCCAGGCCAGTCTGCACACTGTCTCCTTCAGAGTTCCTGGAAGCCACATGAACTTTCCTTAAGCCCCTAGAGCACTGGGCTCTGCTTTGAAAAACTATATCTTAACTACCCCTGCCCCCCACCCTAGGGCACAGCTTCGGTGAGTGCTGTGGTCACCGGAAGGCCACATGCACAGTGCCTGGGTCAGGGCCCAAGAAGCCAGGGCAGTGGCAGTGAGAAGGTGAAAGGGGGCTCAGGACAGTCAGGACAGACTTTATGTCCTTATTAATCTGGGAGTTCCTTGCCCTCATGTCCTTTATGGAAGAAAGCAGAGTCTAAATAAACAAAATGTCAGGCTGTGTTCTTTTCTTCCATCCACTTCTCTAGCTTCCCCAGGTTACCTTGAAATCTGATCTCATCTCGGCCAGGTGCAGTGGCTCATGCCTGTAATCCCAGAACTTTGGGAGGCTGAGGTGTGCGGATCACAAGGTCAGCAGTTCGAGACCAGCCTGGCCAATATGGTGAAATCCCGTCTCTACTAAAAATACAAAAATTAGCGAGGCATGGTGGCAGGCACCTGTAACCCCAGCTACTCCGGAGACTAAGTCAGGAGAATCGCTTGAACCTGGGAGGCAGAGGTTGCAGTGAGCCAAGACCGTGCCATTGTACTTCAGCCTGGGCAACAGAGTGAGACTCTGTCTCAAAACAAAAAAGTCTAATCTTATTCTCCAGGGCCAAGACATGCTGACTTGGACATTTGAGGAGCTTTTTTGTTTTAGCTCATCTAAATCCCTAGAAGTTGGTCGAGAATAATGTCTGACCATCCTTAAACTGAAGTGTGGAAAATTCACATTAGAAGCTGAATTGTACCACCCCACCAAATTTATATACTGAATTTTGAATCTCAGAATGTGCCTATATTTTTAGATAGAGCCTTTAAAGAGGTAGTTAAGTTAAATCGGGGTCGTCAGGGTTGGCCCTAATCTGACTAGTGTTCTTATGAAAAGAGGGAATTTGAACATAGGAAAACACACCAGGAGCGCATGCACACAGTGGGAAGGCCACGTGAGGTCCAGTGAGAAGGTAGCCATTGCAGGCCAAGGAGAAAGGCCTCAGAAGACACCAACTTTTTTTTCTACTGACAACTTTTTTTTTTTTTAATTTTAGATTCAAAGGGTATATGTGCAGGTTTGTTAAAAGGGTATACTGTGTGATGCTGATGTTTGGGTTTCTAATGCTCCTGTAGCGCAAGCAGCAAATGTAGTACCTAATGGGTAATTTTTCAACACTTGATCCCCTCCCACTCTCCTTCCTTTTGGAATCCCCAGTGTCTGTTGTTCCTATATTTGTGTCCATGAGTACCCAATATTTAGCTCCCACTTACAAGTGAGAATATGCAGCATGTGTTTTTCTATTCCTGTGTTAATTAGGATAATCGCCTCCAGCTGCATCCGTGTTGCTGCAAAGGACATGATTTCCTTCTTTTTATGGCTGTGTAGTGTTCCACGGTATACATGTACCACATTTTATTTATTTATTTTGAGACAAGGTCTCCTGCATTGCCCAGGCTAGAGTGCGACAGCAAGACAATGGCTCACTGCAGCCTCGACCTCCCACCTACCAGATTCAAGTGGTCCTCCTGCCTCAGTTTCCCAAGTGGCTGAGACTACATGTCATCACACCTGGCTAATTTTTTCATTTTTTTCTAGAGACAGGGTCTTGCTATGTTGCCCAGGCTGGTTTTGAACTCCTGGGCTTAAGTAATCCACCTGCCTTGGCCTCCCAAAGTGCTGGGAGGAATGAGCTACCACGCCTGTGCACCACCCTGCCTGGCCTCCCATTATCTTTATCCAGCCTGCTGACACCTTGATGTTGAACTTGCAGCCTCCGGAATTGCGAGAAAGTGCATTTCTGTTTTTAAGCTGCTTAGTCTGTGGTGCTTTGTTACACAGCTGCAGCAAACTGATACAGTTGGACCCAGGGAGGTTTGTCTTGGGCATTAGCACGTTAGGGGTTATGACGCACTCTTCTCAGCCTAGAGGCCTTGAAGAAGGCAGCAAGGAGTGCAAAGCACTCTAGGAACAGAAAATCAGTGCCAACCCTCCTGCGCCCCAACCCAGCCAAACTGCTCAGGGTCACTTATGCAATAACTGGAGTCAGCCAGCACCACAACTTTTCACTAAACTAAGTCAGATAGATGATTACAAGAAATGCTCTGCATTTAACTGTCACCCAACACTGTGCACAGCCCCACAGCCATGAACAATTCTGGGAGTCTTTGCTAAGCGATAGATATAAAAAAAATCTCTGCTGGGTTATTTCTACTTATTTATTTCCACTAATATAACTAGAGATGCCTTTTTTTCTACTCTGGAAAATCCTCCCAAGTCATTATTTCCCACTGAGGAAGGGCTTCATGTGCTGGTCATTCCTCTTCCTTCTGAGTATAATACAGTACCAGATACTCCCTGAGAATTCACATGGTATACTCTGGCTTTCAAAACTTTGCAAACTGGCCGGGCGCGGTGGCTCCACGCCTGTAATCCCAACACTTTGGGAGGCCGAGGCTGGTGGATCACGAGGTCAGGAGATGGAGACCATCGTGGCGAACACAGTGAAACCCCGTCTCTACTAAAAATACAAAAAAAATTAGCCGGTCATGGTGGCGGGCGCCTGTAGTCCCAGCTACTCGGGAGGCTGAGGCAGGAGAATGGCGTGAACCCGGGAGGCGGAGCTTACAGTGAGCCAAGATCGCACCACTGCACTCCAGCCTGGGCGACAGAGCGAGACTGCGTCTCAAAAAAAAAAAAAAAAAACAACAAAAAAAAAAAACTTTGCAACCTTTTTTGGGATTCGTATTTCTTCTTCTGCACTTCAGTCACTCCTTGTGGGGATTCTATGCCTGTGGATCCCACATTCATAGATCCTAGAGACTATGAAATTGTACTTCAACAATTGGTGTTACCTTCCATCTGTTAAAAACCCTATCCTGCAAGGCCTTGGTCCTAAAAGAGAATTTCCAGTATTTCTTTCTTTTTTTTTTTTTTTTTTTTAATGAGACGGAGTCTCGCTCTGTCGCCCTGGCTGGAGTGCAGTGGCCGGATCTCAGCTCACTACAACCTCTACCTCCCAGGTTCAAGCCATTCTCCTGCCTCAGCCTCCCGAGTAGCTGGGACGACAGGTGTGTGCCACCACGCCCAGCTAATTTTTTGAATGTTTAGTAGAGATGGGGTTTCACCATGTTGGCCAGGATGGTCTCGATCTCTTGACCTCATGATTGGCCACCTCAGCCTCCCAAAGTGCTGGGATTACAGGCGTGAGCCACCAAGCCCAGCTGATTTTCCAGAATCTCTAATCCCATGCACCTGAAATTCTCCATGACCCTTGAATTGAAATTAACGATGCTAGCCTAGCAGATGGTTATTTTGTAATCCACACTCAGTTGTACAACCTGTAACTGTCTTCATTTACCCACAACCAAACTTCCTTTTCTCAGCTCCCTTCCTGCCTGATAGCAGAAAACTCCGCCTACTTACTTCCAGACAACTCAGATGTGTTAGTGATTTTTAGACATTTCAGGTTTAAAATTCACTCAATTCGGGCCTGCGAGGTGGTTTATGCCTGTGATCCCAGCACTTTGGGAGGCCGAGGTGGGTGGATCACTTGAGACTAGGAGTTTGAGGCCAGTCTGGCAAACACAGTGAAACCTCATCTCTACTAAAAATACAAAAATTAGGTCGAGCGCAGTGGCTCAGGCCTGTAATCCCAGCACTTTGGAAGGCCGAGGTAGATGGATCACCTGAGGTGAAGAGTTCAAGACCAGCTTGACCAACATGGTGAAACCCCATCTCTACCAAAAATACAAAATTAGACGGGCGTGGTGGCACATGCCTGTAATCCCAGCTACTTGGGTGGCTAAGGCAGGAGAATTGCTTGAACCCGGGAGGTGGAGGTGCAGTGAACTGAGATCACGCCATTGCCCTCCAGCCTGGGCAACAAAAGGGAAACTCCGTCTACCAAAAAAAAAAAAAAAAAAGATTAGCCAGGCATGCCTGTAATCGCAGCTACTCCGGAGGCTGAGGCACGAGAACCACTTGAAACCAGGAGACGGAGGTTGCATGTGCAGAGATGGCGCCACTACACTCTGCACTCCAGCCTGGGCGACAGAGCAAGACTCTGTCTCAACAAATAAAATAAAATGCAGTCGGTTCCTCTTTTTCCTCGCAGGTCCCTGCACCTCAGCCCCTGCTGTGTCCTGCCCCTGCGGATGCTGAGACTGAACGTTCCTGTTCTGGCCCAGTTCTGCTGGCCTCTCCTGAGTGGCCCCTGACACCCTGGTCTCTTCTGTCCAGGAGGCCCCCTGGGCTTGCCACACTCCTTGGGGCGCCGCGGCCGTAGGTCCGTGGAGACTCCGCACCGCTGGGCCTGGACATTCTCTTAGGCTGCCGCGCCACTCCCCCGTGCAGGTGTCCTGGGGAAGGAAACCAGGAGCTTGCCTGTTTCCAAGACCGGCGGGAATGGGGCCCGGGACCTAAACGTTTCCAGGAAAAGTCATCTTATGGCGCAACCCTCACCCCCACCTCTGCCTCTGCAGGAGGGGAGTGCGCGTGGGCCTGCAGGTTCACCAGGCCTGGGATCTAA
Source organism: Chlorocebus sabaeus (assembly GCF_047675955.1). Classification (NCBI taxonomy): domain Eukaryota; kingdom Metazoa; phylum Chordata; class Mammalia; order Primates; family Cercopithecidae; genus Chlorocebus; species Chlorocebus sabaeus. The sequence goes on from NC_132921.1 coordinate 71,968,100, forward strand.
TTCTCCCGCCTGCTTTGCCGCGCTCTGGCCTCGCCCCTCCAGCCGCTCCGCGCTTCCGTCTACGGGGCGGAAGAGACACAGGCTCTGCTGCAGCGTCTCTATTTTTTTTTCTATAGTTTTAAGTTCGAGGCAAAATTAAGGGGAAAGTACATGTACCCCTTGCCCTATCCATATTATTTCTTTTTAAATTGCATTATTTCGTTTGTCAGCATTAACCCAAGGAGAAATGCTTTGTTCTCAGTTCTTAAGAAAAATGCCAACCCCACTCCCACTTTCAGGGTAATTTAGGCCTCAAATCTCACTGCCTGCATGAGGAAGGTTCCTGGGATTGAATATAAATGGAGGTGGAAATATACTGACAAATTCTCCTGCCTGCCTGTTTTGTTTGGTTTGGTTTAGTTTGGTTGATTTTTGGTTTTTGCAGACAGGGGCTCCATATGTTTCCCAGGCTGGTCTTGAACTGCTAGGCTCAAATGATCCTCCTACCTCAGCCTCCACAGTATTTGGGATTACAGGAATGCACCACAGTCCCCGGCTCTGCCCGCTAGTATTTTAAAACTGGATTCTTTGTCCTGGCACGGTGGCTCATACCTGTAATCCCAGCACTTTGGGAGGCCGAGGCTGGCAGATCCCTTGAGGCCAGGAGTTCGAGACCAGCCTGGCCCACATGGTAAAACTCTGTCTCTATTAAAAATCAAAAAGTAGGCTGGGCACGGTGGGTCACACCTGTAATCCCAGTATTTTGGGAGGCCAAGGCGGGCGAATCACTTTAGATCAGGAGTTCGAGACTAGCCTGGCCAACATGGCGAAACCCTGTCTCTACTAAAAATACAAAAATTAGCCGGGGCATGGTGGCAGGCGCCTGTAGTCCCAGCTACTCTGGAGGCTGAGGCAGGAGAATCGCTTGAACCCAGGAGGCAAAGGATACACTGAGCCAAGATTGCACCACTGCACCCCAGCCTGGGCGACAGAGCGAGACTCTGTATCAAAAAAAGAAAAAAATAATAATAATAATACAAAAAGTAGCCAGACATGATGGCATATGCCTGTAATCTCAGCTATTCAGGAGACTGAGGCAGGCCGGGCACGGTGGCTCAAGCCTGTAATCCCAGCACTTTGGGAGGCCGAGACGGGCGGATCACGAGGTCAGGAGATCGAGACTATCCTGGCTTATACGGTGAAACCCCGTCTCTACTACAAAATACAAAAAACTAGCCGGGCGAGGTGGCGGGTGCCTGTAGTCCCAGCTACTCGGGAGGCTGAGGCAGGAGAATGGCGTGAAACCGGGAGGCGGAGCTTGCAGTGAGCCGAGATCCGGCCACTGCACTCCAGCCTGGGCGACAGAGCAAGACTCCGTCTCAAAAAAAAAAAAAAAAAAAAAAGGTTTGTGTCTTCATTACGTAAACACTCTTTTTTGGACGTGTTAATGCCTGCACTTTCTTTTCCAGGTCATTTTGGCATCTGCAGAAAGGGGGTAGTTAATGCGCTCAGCTCTCCCAGGCTTTCTTCACCATTTTTCATGTATCCTTCTTTGTTTAAAATACTTCTTGGCTGGGCATCGTGGCTCACGCCTGTAATCCCAGCACTTTGGGAGACGGAGGCAGGAGCGTTGCTTGAACCCAGGAGTTTGAGAACAGCTAGGGCAACAAACTGAGACCCTGTCTCTACAAAAATTCAAAAATATTAGCCAGGCATGGTACACGCCTGTAGTCCCAGGTACACTGGAGGCTGAGGCAGGAGGGTCGCTTGAGCCGGGAGGTTGAGGCTGCAGTGAGTCATGATCACACCACTGCACTCCAGCCTGGGCAACAGAGTGAGACCCTGTCTCAAAAAAATAAAAAATATAAATAAATAAATAAAATGGAATTTATGGCAGTTATCAAAAACACTCATATTTTAATCAAGGCAACATCACTTTTAAAAATCTGATCTGAACTTAAAAACAGAAAATGTTGTGTGTGTGTGTGTGCGCGCAGAGGACAGGAGAGAGACAGCAGAAATTTGCCATGTATCTTTCATAAATATATAGCTGATTGAAGAAAGCTACTGAATACAGAATCTCATTAAGAATTTCCATTTCTGTGCCCGGTAAGGTGGCTCATGCCTGTAATCCCAGCACTTTGGGAGGCCATGGCAGGAGGATCACTTGAGCCCAGCAGTTCAAGACCAGCCTGAGCAATACAATGGGACACTATCTCTACCAAATTTTTTTTTTGAGATGGAGTCTCGCTCTTATTGCCCAGGCTGGAGTGCAGTGGTGCGGTCTTGGCTCACTGCAACCTCTGCCTCCTGAGTTCAAGTGATTCTCCTGCCTCAGCCTCCTAAGTAGCTAGGATTACAGCTGCCTGCCACCACGCCTGGCTAATTTTTGTATTTTTTAGTAGAGGTGGGGTTTCACCATGTTGGCCAGGCTGGTCTCAAACTCCTGACCTCAGGTGATCCGCCCACCTCGGCCTCCCAAAGTGTTGGAATTACAGACATGAGCCACTGCGCCTGGCCAATTTTTTTTTTTTATTATTAGCTTGGCGTTGTACTGTGTGCCTGTAATCTCAGCTACTAGGGAGGCTGAGGTGGGATGATCACTTGCGTCTGGGAGTTTGAGGCTGCAGTGAGCCAAGATCCCATCACTGGACTCCAGCCTGGGTGACAGAGGGAGAACTTGTCTAATTTTTTAAAAAGAAAAAAGAAAAAAAGAATTTCCATTTCTAAGGCAGCCGCTACTATTAAGCACTTTTTTTTTTTTTTTACTTTGAAGATGAATATAAGACTTAAATGAGACAAGCACATCCTACTTGTCTGTGTCTCAAAAAGAAATATTACAGTCAGCACCAAAATTCTAGTCTTCTCTGCCAGGAGAGGGACCCAATTTAAGGGAGAAAATAAAACAAATATAAATCTCAGATTTCTGCATGAATACATCCTCATGTATATCATTTGTTGATGTATTCACTCATTCATGTACTAATTCAACTAATTCACTCATTCATGAACTAATTCAATCCAAAGTGCTGGGATTACAGGCATAAGCCATCTCATCTGGTCCAGAAATGGAAATTCTTAATGAGATTCTGTGTTTACCAGCTTTCTTCTATCAGCTATATATTCATGAAAGATATATGGCAAATTTCCTCTCTCTCTCTGTCTCCTGTCCTCTACACACACACACACACACACACACACAAAGTATTTTCTATTCTTCTATTTATTCATTTCACATTGGTCTTTTGTGGTTAGGGAAACAAGAAGGGAAAGTGAGATGTAGGATTCTATATTATCATCACTCATTTCATTGTTAGCCCTGCACACTAAGGCAGGCACCACTGAGGGTCCCAAATTGAGGTAGAAGTGTGACTGGACAGAAACAAATACTATGTAGAATACGAAAGATGACAAGGCTGCTGGGTGGGCCTAGCAACAGATTGTCATTAGAATGGACTTGGAAATTAGTTTGCAACATCCGGGGAAAAAAACAGATGAGAGATGCAGAATTTAATCGGGTAACATTGTCAGATCAGTCATTGTCATATCAGTGAGAGTAGGAAGACAATGAAAATAATGCCAAAGACTATTAGGTTCAGAGGTCTTGGGCAGAAACCTCACCTTCTCTGAATTGAGCTCCACTGTTCCCTGAGGGGATGAGCCTCTTATGCCTGGGAGGATGTAGAATGAAGCAAAGAAATACTAAAGAGACTCCAACTCACATGCTTACTATCTCCATGTTAAGGAACTATCTGTATACAGTTGGTAGGTTCTAAGGGGTTCTTACAGATACGTTTTGTAATTCAAGTTAAAATATGTAATTGAATGTGTGGGGTTTGTTCCTTCTGTTGTTTTAGAGACAAGGTCTCATTCTGTCCCTAAGGCTGGAGTGCAGAGGCTGCAGCTCTCACTGCAGCATCCCACTCCTTGACCCAAGCGATCCACCCACTTCAGCCCTCCAAGCAGCTGGCACTACAGGTAGCTACAGCCACCTCCAATAATTTTTAAATTATTTGTACTGGCCGGGCGCGGTGGCTCAAGCCTGTAATCCCAGCACTTTGGGAGGCCGAGACGGGCGGATCACGAGGTCAGGAGATCGAGACCATCCTGGCTGACACGGTGAAACCCCGTCTCTACTAAAAAATACAAAAAACTAGCCGGGCGAGGTGGCGGGCGCCTGTAGTCCCAGCTACTTGGGAGGCTGAGGCAGGAGAATGGCGTGAACCCGGTTGGCGGACCTTGCAGTGAGCTGAGATCTGGCCACTGCCCTCCAGCCTGGGCCTCAGAGCGAGACTCCGTCTCAAAAAAAAAAAAAAAAAAAAAATTATTTGTAGAGACAGGGTCACCAACTGCTGGACTTAAGTGATCCTCCCACCTCACCTCCCAAAGTGCTGGGATTACAGGTCTGAGCCACCGCACCTGGCCAGATTTGTGATTTTAAGATGAAATTTTACTAAAACATTTAAATTAAATTAAATGTTAAAACATTTAAGTGAGGCCAGACGCAGTGGCTCATGTTTGTAATCCCAGCACTTTGGGAGCTTGAAGAGGGCAGATCACCTGAGGTCAGGAGTTCAAGATCAAACTGACCAACATGGCAAAACCTCGTCTCTACTAAAAATAAAAAAAAAATAAAATAAATAAATTAGCCAGGCATGGTGCTGCATGCCTGTAATCCCAGCTACTCGGGAGGCTGAGGCAGGAGAATCACTTGAGCCCTTGAAGTGGAGGTTGCAGTGAGCTGAGATTGCACCACTGCACTCCAGCCTGGGCAACAGAGTGAGACTCTGTCTCAAAAAAAGAAACTAGCTTTTAAATGACCTTAAGTTCACCATATTAATGCATTTAATTTGTAATTATAAATGTTATTTAAAAATTCTGGGCCAGGTGCTCACACCTGTAATCTCAGCACTTTGGGAGGCCAAGGCCAGAGAATCGCTTGAGCTCAGGAGTTAGAAACCAGCGTGGGTGACATATCTCTATTTTTTTTTTTTTTTTTTTTTTTTTTTTTTTTTTTTTTTGAGACGGAGTCTTGCTCTGTTGCCCGGGCTGGAGTGCAGTGACCGGATTTCGGCTCACTGCAAGCTCCGCCTCCCGGGTTCACGCCATTCTCCTGCCTCAGCCTCCCGAGTAGCTGGGACTACAGGCGCCCGCCACCTCGCCCGGCTAGTATTTTGTATTTTTTAGTAGAGACGGGGTTTCACCGTGTTAGCCAGGATGGTCTCGATCTCCTGACCTCGTGATCCACCCGTCTCGGCCTCCCAAAGTGCTGGGATTACAGGCGTGAGCCACCGCGCCCGGCCCGACATATCTCTATTTTTAAAAAAAAAATTAATAATTTAAAACTTAGAAACGTTTTGTCTAAGTGAGATGATTGAAGTGCTTAAAAATTAATTATTAAATATATAAAAGCAATTTAATATGTTAAAGCACATGTAACAATATTTGCAAATAATCAAATTTTAAAAATCCCTATTAAAAGTGATTGTTGGGCCAGGCGCGGTGGCTCAAGCCTGTAATCCCAGCACTTTGGGAGGCCGAGACGGGCGGATCACGAGGTCAGGAGATCGAGACCATCCTGGCTAACACGGTGAAACCCCGTCTCTACTAAAAAATACAAAAAACTAGCCGGGCGAGGTGGCGGGCGCCTGTAGTCCCAGTCTCAAAAAAAAAAAAAAAAAAGTGATTGTTGGCCGGGCATGGTGGCTCACGCCTGTAATCCCAGCACTTTGGGAGGCTGAGGCGGGTGGATCACCTGAGGTCAGGAGTTCTAGACCAGCCTGGCCAACATGGTGAAAACCTGTCTCCACTAAAAATACAAAAAATTAGCCGGGCGTGGTGGTGGGCACCTGCAGTCCCAGCTACTCAGGGGGCTGAGGCAGGAGAATGGCGTGAACCTGGGAGGCACAGGCTACACTGAGCCAAGATCGTGCCACTGCACTGCAGCCTGGGAGACAGAGCGAGACTCTGTCTCAAAAAAAAAAAAAAAAAATGTGATACAAGGTCTCACTCTGCCACACAGGCTGAGGGCAGTGAGTTCACTGCAGCCTTGACCTTCCTGGGCTTAGGTGATCCTCCAGCCCCAGCCTCCCAAGTAGCTGGGACTACAGGTGGACGCCACCACACCCAGCTAATTTTTATATTTTTTTTATAGGGTCGGGGTTTCACTATGTTGCCCAGGCTGGTCTTGAACTCCTGGGCTCAAGCAAAATGCCCTCCTCGGCCTCCCAAAGTGCTGGGATTACAGGCTTGAGCCACCGTACCCAGCCGAAGTTGTTAACTTCTGAAGTCAATTCTACTTTTTCCATATTTGGAAAAAAAACCCTCTGTGTGTTCATGAGCATGACTCTCAAGTCGTCTACATTCCGGAGCTGAATTCACCTTTCGTTTGGCTATTTGCAATGATTTCTAACATTTCTAACAAATGACATACATAAACCCTAAGATTGCTCACATTTTAGGCTTCTTATTTCACATGTGTGCAGCTTTATATTAACTTTGTGTTCCTATAAAAATGTTTTGCTTACAACAAGGGCCTGTTTCCTAGCATTCTGAATAGTTTTGTGATGAAGGGTGAAGACTTTTGGAAAAAGCACAAAAAGAGAAAGGGAGAACAGTCCCTGCATCTCAGGAGAACGAACAAGGAGATGCATTCTGAGGCAACAGTGTTAAGGTTAAGCCAGAGTATGAACACTGAGGGGTCAGCAGCCTCCCAGCAGGAGGTGCATCACCAGAGCTAGCCAGGGGCCCCCTGTCTTAGCTACCGAAGAGTGTGAGGAGTGAGATCACCAACCCATGCTAATTCCACAGGCTGCCGACCTGAAGGGCCTCCCAAACCACCCTGGGGAAAGCTGTGAATGTGCTGCTGGGCTTCAGATGTAGGTAGGGCCAAAGAGAACACATTCCTTATTTTGCAAAGGCAAGCACATAGAAAGTAACCACCTAGGCCAGGCGTGGTGGCTCTTGCCTGTAATCCCAGCGTTTTGGGAGGCCGAGGCAGGCGGATCCTGACGTCAGGAGATAGAGACCATCCTGGTTAATACAGTGAAACCCTGTCTCTACTAAAAATACAAAAAAAAAAAAAAGATAAAAAATTAGTCGGGCATGGTGGCACACACCTGTAGTCCCAGCTACTCAGGAGGCTGAGGCAGGAGAATTGCTTGAACCCAGGAGGTGGAGGTTGCAGTGAGCTGAGATCTTGCTACTGTACTCCAGCATGGGCAACAGAGCAAGACTTTGTCAGAAAAAAAAAAAAGTAACCAAAGTAATCATCCACTCACTAGGCATGGTGGCTCATACCCAGCACTTTGGGAGGCCACGGTGGGAGGACCCCTTGAATCCAGGAGTTTGAAACCAGCCTGGTCAACATAGCGAGATCCATCTCTACAAAAAAAAAAAAAAAAAGAGAGAGAAAGAGAAAGAAAGTAAGTAATCTGGAGGGATTCTGAAACTCCCCTAGCAGGAGAGTCAGAAAATTTAGGCATAAATCCCAGCTGGGTCAAGGAGTTTATATCTCTTTATGCTTCACTTTGCTGGAGTAGCAACTCAGTACCAATGGTATTTGTGCCACGATTACTTTAAAGGTATCTAAAATTAATATCCACCCCCCACACCATACATATAAATTATGCAAACATAAGTAGGTGATTGGAAACATTTATTTTTAGCCAATTTGCAAAATTAAAAGATCAAAGACATTGCCAAACTAGCAGAGTGAGCCTAATATGCCTTACATGAATAGAGGATTCACATGAAAAATACAAGAAAATACAAACAGTAGATGATGCATTTAGTTAGCAATGATTTGTTGCTTAAACAAAAAGATTGTTTTGGATCAACTTATTCTCAACCAAATTATTTTGGATCCAGTGATCTGACACACAAAATGCAAATGAGGAAGGCATGCAAGCCAATGATCCAGGATAGGATCAGATTTTCCAATGGCATCATGTCAAACTTGTCCAAAGGCTCATGGGACTTTCAGTGGGTGGATTTAATGTTGTGGCGGGGGCAGTGCAAGAGGAAGGATAAAGGGTCAGTGCTGCCAGGTCTTGTCTAGTCCTTCCACACCCTCTAATCATGATCTGCAGGCTCTTTGCAGCCTGAAAGATCCTTTGACTGATAATATTGTGGCTCTGATAATCCTACGACATTACTAACTCCTCATTGCTCCGGGAAACTTTCCTTCTGTATCAAATTCCAAGCTTCTCCATAGAGAAGGCTGTAGCAGGAACAGAAGGATGTACACAGGACTCAAACCAGCAGTGGCAGAAATGACTCAAAGCTTTCTTGCCTTCTAAGAACACCAAAAATTAAATTTATTTAAGAATAAATATCCTGGGACTGCCAGGAGGCAGAAAAGGGCGTAGAGACTTGTTCTAGAAATATGATTTATCAGGCAAACTGCACACTGCACCCTCTTGTAATGGCTCAGGATGTTGCAGAAGAATGGAACATTAGTATATTACGCTGAAATTTTGGTTGAGCGCGGTGGCTCAGGCCTGCAATCCTAGCACTTTGGGAGGCTGAGGCAGTCAGATCATCTGAGGTCAGGAGTTCGAGATCAGCCTGGCCAACATGGTGAAACCCCGTCTCTACTAAAAATACAAAAATTAGCTGGGCGTGGTGGTGCGTGCCTGTAATCCCAGCTACTCAGGAGGCTGTGACAGGAAAATCACTTAAACCTGGGAAGCGGGCCGGGCGCAGTGGCTCAAGCCTGTAATCCCAGCTACTCAGGAGGATGAGAGAGGAAAATCACTTAAACCTGGGAAGCGGAGGTTGAAGCCGAGATCATGCATTTGCACTCCAGCCTGGGCAACAGAGCGGGACTCGGTCTCAAAAAATCCATATATATATATATTTGTATATATTATTATAGTATGTAAATATTTATATATTATATACATTATACACAGTATAATACATATTATATACTACATATTTTTAAACATATACTTTTATATAATTTTATATATTACATATTATATTATATATAAATGTTTTATATATTTTTATAATTTTTAATATATAATATATAAATATACATAATGTATATATAATCCTAAATTTTTAATTTATTGAAATGTCTTTTTTTTTTTTGAGACAGAGACTCACTCTGTCACCCATATATATTTGGAGTTCAGTGGCACAGCCGTGGCTCACTGCAAACTCCACCTCCCGGGTTCACGCCATTCTCCTGCCTCAGCCTCCTGAGTAGCTGGGACTACAGGCGCCTGCTACCATGCCCGGCTAATTTTTGTTTTTTTTTTTTTTTTTTTTTTTTTTTTTGAGACGGAGTCTCGCTCTGTTGCCCAGGCTGGAGTGCAGTGGCCGGATCTCAGCTCACCGCAACCTCCGCCCCCCGGGTTCACGCCATTCTCCTGCCTCAGCCTCCCGAGTAGCTGGGACTACAGGCGCCGCCACCACGCCCGGCTAGTTTTTTGTATTTTTTAGTAGAGATGGGTTTCACCGTGTTAGCCAGGATGGTCTCGATCTCCTGACCTCATGATCCGCCCGTCTCGGCCTCCCAAAGTGCTGGGATTACAGGCTTGAGCCACCGCGCCCGGCCGTATTTTTTTTTTTTTTTAATAGAGGTGGGGTTTCAGCATGTTGGACAGGCTGCTCTCAAACTTTTGACCTCAAGTTATCTGCCCACCTCAGCCTCCCCAAGTGCTGGGACTACAGGTGTGAGCCACTGTGCCCAGCTGATTTGTTGAAATACTTTACTTCTCTTAGTACATTTATTCTTCTTAGGTAGTGCAAAGAATAATATAAATGAAATATAGATCCAGCTTAAATCAATTCGGAAAGCAAAAATGCTAGAAGTCTCTTCTTTTTCCAGGCTCTGAGCCCCATCCCCAATTCTCATCCAGCGGCACCCCCATTGCTGAGAAGCTTCCCAGGCTCTGTCGCTGGGCCCTCTGGTGACACCCCCCTGGACACACACACACACACACACACACACTCACACACTCATCCTCTTCATCAAAAGCTCTTTCTCTTCTGGCTCCGAATGAAACCTAGCTCTCTCCTTAACAGCCTCTGGAAACTCTGAAGCATCCCCAGGGCCAGGGGTGCGTGAGGATGGAGCAGGGTGGCGAGCAGAGGGAAGTGATGGCTCTCCTCTCTCCACCCTCACCTGGCTCCATCTTCATGCCAGAGCCCTCACTCAAGGCTCTTGCCATTCAGCAATTTCACTGCCTATGGTGTTAACGTCAAGGCCACCAATCCTGGGTCTCAGCGAGATAGAATGGGAATGGGACATGGCTTCTACTTCATGTGTTTTGTTTTGTTTTGTTTCATTTTTGAGATGGAGTTTCACTCTTGGTGCCCAGGCTGGAGTACAATGGTACAATCTCGGCTCACTGCAACCTTCGCCTCCCGGGTTCAAGCGATTCTCTTCCTCAGCCACCCAAGTGGCACGCGCCACCACGCTTGGCTAATTTTGTGTTTTTAGTAGAGATGGGGTTTTACCATGTTGGTCAGGCTGGTCTCGAATTCCTGACCTCAGGTGATCTACCCACCTCAGCCTCCCAGAATGCTGGGATTACAGGTGTGAGCCACCATGCCCAGCCCCTACTTCGTGTTTAACATGTCTTTTACTTGAAAAATTCTAGGAACTTACCTTACGAAACCTAAATATCAAACCAGGGTGTCTAGTGTGCCACCTCAGGAAGGAATGCTGAACAATTGATGCTGCTGGCCAGGCCACAAGGGGACCCTTGACACAAAAGAACCATGGCAACCAGATATGCTGACCTGCCTCCAGTCCCCTCAGTGCTCCACGCTACTCCTGATATCAGTTCCCACACCTTGCCTAATAAAAAAACTTCATTTGGCTGGGATTACAGGTGTGAGCTACCGCGCCCAACTCCTGCTGCATTTTCTTTTTTTTTTTTTGAGACTGAGTCTAGCTCTGTTACCCAGCCTGGAGTGCAGTGGCAGGATCTCGGCTCACCACAACCTTCACCTCCCAGGTTCAAGTGATTATTTTGCCTCAGCCTCCCAAGTAGTTGGGATTACAGGCACATGCCAGCACTACTGGCTAATTTTTGCATTTTTAGTACAGATAGGGTTTCACTGTGTTGACCAGGTTGGTCTTGAACTCCAGACCTCATAATCTGCCCGCCTTGGCCTCCCAAAGTGCTGGGATTACAAGCATAAGCCACTGCACCCCGACCTTACTTGCATTTTCAACAGCACTTCACCTGGGGGATTATTTCTCCCTGAAATTCTCTTGTTTGTTTTGGGACATTAGTCTCTGCTGGTATTCTTTGCACTTCTCTGACTACTGCTTTTCCAGTCTTCTGGGAAGTGCTTGGTTCTTTGTCCCCGCCCCTTTTTGGTCCAGGCCCACTCTCTTTACCACGTGCTATGTACTGACCAAGTGCTGTGTGTTCACAGACGTGCCCCAGACAGAGTAAAGCACAGTCCCTGTCCTCAGGGAAATTTCAGGGAACTTGCAGTGTGGAGAGAAGTAGAATGTAAGGGAATCATTGAAATACAGTATGACATACAAAACAACAGAAGCCTTTGTTTAGTCCAGAAGTTGTGCAAAAGACAGGGTGGACTCTCCCTTGAGCAAGGTCTGGGAAGGCTTCAGGAGGGAAATGAGGGTAAGAGTGGCCTTCACAAATAGACAAGGATAGAAAAATTATTTCGGGCAGAGGAAACATTCCCAAGGTAATGCCAAAAAGGTAGGCAGAAGTAGATTCACACAAATAGAATTCTGAGCAATTTGCAAATAGCATATTCCTCTATTTCCATGATTTTCAACCAGGGCAATTTTGTCCTGCCCCAGCAATATTTGGCTATGTCTGGAGACATTTTTCATTGTCACAACTTGGGGAGAGTGAACACCTAGTAGTTTAGTAGTTGGAGGCCAGGGAGGCATCTAAACACCCCACAATTCACAGGACAGGCTCTCACACAAAGAATTATCTGACCTAAATGTTAATAATGCTGCCATTGAGAAGTCATGTTCTATTTTCACTCCAGTCTGAGGAGTCCAGCCCCAGGCCAAATTCTATGTGTGATTTTTCAGACCTGACCATAGGTGGTTATGTTAGAAACAACATGCTTGTTCCTCGGTGCCACAAAGAAATAGCACTCAAATATAAATTTAATTTTCTCAGCAAGGCAATTTTTACTCCTATAGAAGGCTGTGACTCGTGAATGGAGTAATGGCGAGGGCACACCTGGACAAGGGAGGGGAAGGGGTTCTTATTCCTGATGCAGGTGGCCCCTACTGCTGTGTCATTACCCTATCGGCTAGAGTTGGACTGCACAGTCTAAGCTAATTCCAACAGGCGATTTTGAAGAGAGCAGGGGCACCAGCCACAGGGGCTAGGTGGGTAGTCTGGCGGGAAGGGCGGTTACTCCAGATGATTCAGGTCAGAGCAGGTGACCGGGGTGACTCATGTCAAAGCAGGTGACCAGGGGAACAGATGTGAACTACTGACTAGAACCGGCGGGAAAGTTGTTTACTGATGCTAGAGGCAAGGGGGCAAAGAGAACCAGGAAGTTAAACTTTAAAATGAAGAATCAAAGAGTAAGAGAGCTGAACATACTGACATACTGATTCTTTGAAGAAAACTTGGAGTTCACTATATCTAACAGTACAAAAGTATTAACCTGGCAGGTCTCTGAGGGCTAGGGAGCTGCACTTTCCATCCTAGCCTTGCTGCATAGCTGGTGCATTGCACTTGTATAAGGGCATTGCAGTTAAAGACTCAGAAGCGATCCCCCACCTCCACCCCCAAGCCAGGTTCTTAGACGCATCTGCAGCTTAGCCTAGGCACCTCCATTTTGAGGTGAGGGGAGGTGCCTCAGGTGAGATCACCTTTTTCCTTTTATAGATATATAAAGTATATTTTATATATATATATATATTTTTTTTTTTTTTTGAGACAAAGTCTCACTCTGTCACCCAGGTTGGAATGCAGTGGCATGATCTTGGCTCATTGCAACCTCCGCCTTCCAGATTCAAGAGATTCTCCTGCCTCAGACTCCTGAGTAGCTGGAATTACAGGTGCCCACCACCATGCCCAGCTAAGTTTTGTATCTTTAGTAGAGACAGGGTTTCACCATGTTGGCCAGGCTGGTCTTGAACTCCTGACCTCAGGCAATCCACGCCCCCTCGGCCTCCCAAAGTGCTGGGATTACAGGCATAAGCCACTGCACCCAGTCATTTATTTTATTTTTTAAAATAAAAAATAGAGACGGGGTTATATCATGTTAGACAGGCTGGTCTGGAACCCCTGACCTGATCCACCCGCCTCAGCCTCCCAAAGTGCTGGGATTCCAGGCGTGAGCCACGGCCCCCCTTCTCTGGGGCGCTTTGAAGATGTTTTCCCCACTGGGACTCAGTGTTTGGTACTTTTCCGCTCCTAGCCCTTCCCTGCTCCCTCCCCAGGCCCCCAGGTCCTGGCAGCTCAACCGGCTCTGACTCAGCTCTAGACATAGTCACATTGCGCAATTATTTGGTTTTCTTTGTCTTTGAATCTAGCAGGCACTTAGTGATTTTAGAATTGAATGAATGAGAACATGTTTTCATTTTCCAGATGACAAACCTAAAAGAAGTCATTAACAGGACGACAGAATAAGGCTTTAAGAAATTTTGTGGACAGCTTGGCAAAGGAAAATGTAATTTGGGCAAACATAAAATCCTCCGTTTAGGCCTACTAAAACGGTAACCGAAGAAGTGTGGAATGCAGCCGTTCTAGGAATCAGCATATGGAAGTGCTAGGACTCCCTGATATTTAGGAGCATGTGTGAGGCAGGAAAACAGCGTCTGGAGGCAGGGAACATAAAGCAGGGAACACTTCAGCTATCACAGGAAATATCCCTCCACAGTAAATAATTTTACAACTTTACTTCACCTCTTCATTTACATAGGGCACACCCCTTCCCAAAAATTCTGTAATGGGTCCCTTGAGCCCCTTTGCCTGGGCCTGCTGCCACACTGTGGAGTATACTTTCATTTTCCTTTTTTGTTTTTTTTTCTTTTTTGAGATGGAGCTTCACTCTTGTTGCCCAGGCTGGAGTGCAATGGCAAGATCTCAGATCACCGCAACCCCCGCCTCCTGGGTTCAAGCAATTCTCATACCTCAGCCTCCCAAGTAGCTGGAATTACAGGTGTCAGCCACCACACCCGGCTCTATTCACCTTTCTTTAGAAGGGCCACTGACCACAGGGAACGTCTGTCAGGAAACAAATGAGTTAATTAGGATACTTATCTTGGAGAAGGCAAGAAACAGCAGCAAAGAGCAAGATGATGTGAAGACTTCTCAGGAGGAAGGGCCTAAACAAAGCTGCATTTGCTACAACTCTCATGGAACAGAAGCTTCCAGGCCACACACTGACATGGGCCTCTTGTGAGCCTTCAGCCTAATTTTGTGTTCATACTTGTTATTCTTCTTCCTGAGAAAGGGCTTCCCAAATTGGAAAAGGTTAGTCCACTAACTAGTTCTGGGTCCACCCTAGAGCCAGAATGAGTCTGCGTGACTCCTTAACTCCTTAGGACAAAACAAAGACTAACAATTGAAAATTACACTGAGGTGGCCGGGCGCGGTGGCTCATGCCTGTAATCCCAGCACTTTGGGAGGCTGAGGCAGGAGAATAGCGTGAACCCAGGAGGCAGAGCTTGCAGTGAGCCAAGCGAGCCACTGCACCAGCCTGGGCGACAGAGCGAGACTCCGTCTAAAAAAACAACAAAAAAAATTACACTGAGGCAGAACATTGCTCAAGATCTGGAAATTCTGCCAGTCAGCTCTATTACAAATTGGGATGGGCTGCAGAAAACCCGTGAGCATGTCACTGGAAATCTTCAAGTAGGGGCAGAGTGATTGCCTGCAGGATGTTGTAAGAGGAGCTGATGATCTCTTCCAACTGCAGGAATCTGAGTCTCTAAAATAAGCTGCAGCACATTTAGAAATCATTTTTTAGCTGTGCATTATAGCGGGCACTCCAAGTTCAGACATGTTGTTAGCGTTGTTTAAATTGCTGTAGTACTATAAAGTAATGCAAATACATATTCAAAAGTATTCAATATTTCAGAATGACCTTTTCTCAAACATTCACCATTAGGAAGTTACTGAATTTAATTGACAATACACTCTTAATCTCCCACTCCTCTAGCCATGCTCTTGGATACTGGATTCCTTGCTCAAAAATAGCCTAGGCTGGGTGTGGCGACTCATCCCAGCACTTTGGGAAGCTAAGGCAGATGTATTGCTTGTGCCCAGGAGTTCGAGATCAGCCTGGGGAAAATGACAAAACCCCATCTCTACTAAAAATACCAAAAAAAAAAAAAAAAAAAATAGCAGGACATGATGGCATGCACCTGTAGTTCCAGCTACTCAGGAGGCTGAGGTGGGAGGATTACCTGAGCCCAGGAGGTGGAGCCTGCAATGAGCTGTGATCATGCCACTGCACTCCAGCCTAGGTGACAGAGTGAGACCGAGACTCTGTCAAGAAAGAAAGAAAGACAGAGAGAAAGAAAGAGAGAGAGAGGCAGGAAGGAAGGGAGGGAGGGAGAGAAAAAGAGAGAGAGAGAGAGAAAGAAAAAAGGAAGAGAGAGAGAGAGAGAAAGAAAGAAAAAAAGAAAGAGAGAGAAAGAAAGAAAGAAAGAAAGAAAGAAGGAAGGAAGGAAGGAAGGAAGGAAGGAAGGAAAGAAAGAAAGAAAGAAAGAAAGAAAGAAAGAAAGAAAGAAAGAAAGAAAGAAAGAAAGAAAGAAAGAAAAGAAAGAAAGAAAGAAAGAAAGAAAGAAAGAAAGAAAGAAAGAAAGAAAGAAAGAAAGAAAGAAAGAAAGAAAGCCCCATTCCAACAGCTCTGTCATCATCATTGCTGCCATGACGGTCAAGAGCAGCAGCCACTTGGTCTTTCAATGCACATCAGATGTATCATCACAGTGAACCGCTGGTGACAGTTTGACTAATAGTGATGACGCCATGTGCTGTAGATTACTAATACTCAGTTTCCTACTAGAAAGGAAGTCAGCACTGCAATCAAGGCCAAAGACACCTCCATACAAATCCCGTGATCTAATCTATGAGAGTCTGTTTTCTTGGACCTCATATCCAGTATGACATCAGTCATGGTCCAGTCAAGAAAACAGAAACAATCTTAGCATTTCAACAGAGAAAATTTAATATAAGAAATTGAGGCCAGGTGCGGTGGCTCACGCCTGTAATCCCAGCACTTTGGGAGGCTGAGGCAGGCAGATCACCTGAGGTCAGGAGTTTGAGAGCAGCCTGACCAACATGAAGAAACCCCGTCTCTACTAAAAATACAAAATTAGCCAGGTGTGATGGTGCATTCCTGTAATCCCAGCTACTCTGGAGGCTGATGCAGAAGAATCGCTTGAACCCGGGAGGTGGAGGTTGTGGTGAGCCGAGATCATGCCACTGCACTCCAGCCTAGGCAACAAGAGTGAAATTCTGTCTAAAAAAAAAAAGAAAAAAGAAAGAAAGAAATTGGTGAAGCAGGCAGGGTGTGGTGGCTTATACCTGTAATCCCAGCACTTTGGGAAGCTAAGGCAGGTGGATCACCTGAGGTCAGGAGTTTGAGACCAGCCTGGCCAACATCACGAAACCCCGTCTCTACTAAAAATACAAAAATTAGCCAGGTGTGGCGGTGGATGCCTGTAATCCCAGCTACTCAGGAGGCTAAGGCAGGAGAATTGCTTGAACCTGGAAACAGAGGTTGCAGAGAGTCAAGATCGTGCCACTGCACTCCAGCCTGGGCAACAGAGTGAGACTCTGTCTCACAAAAAAGAAAAAAAAATTGAGAAAGCAAGTAAAAGAGCAAAAACAGAAAACTGAGGCAGGAGGCAGTGTGGAGGCCAAAGCAGCCACCATAGACGCTGATCTACCACGTTGGCTTTTGATTGACTCCTGTTCCCAGAAGCCTCTAAGATTTCCAGTTTATGTGTTGTTCCTTGTGTAAGAGCAGGTACTTTACCACAAATCCTGCCCTTAGGTCAAACAACCGTGATATTATCATATTTCAATTGTCCTACACGTCTCTTCTGAAGCAACTACACCCTTTCCCAATGGTGTGTAAACCCTGGGTCTGGGGATGATGGCGCAGGGTCTACCATCCCAACTCGCAGTCACCAGAGACACAAACCTGGCTTCTGTTTGTAAGTCCCTATTAAAGGTTTCTTTCTAAGAAACTGAATTTGTCAGCCTCCTTTTTGGGCCTCTCAGCTTCCTTGGATTTGGGGGCCAGGTTTACATAGACCTGCTCACCACAAAAAAGGCAGCTACCAACTTTAGGGTTGGGGAAACAGGAGCAGAGGTTGAGGTTGTCAGAACCTGGAAGCTGGGAGGAGGAGTGCCACCGAGCTGGGAGCTGGACCTCTATGCAGGGCACTGCTGTGGCTGCCATGGTAGGCTCAGAGGGGGACCATGGGTTCTTCCTGGCTGGTGCTGTGACCTCTGCAGGGCACAGGGAGTCTGGCTCAGAGTGTGAGGAGAGCTGGAGGGAGGCCAACAAGGACAGCAGGTGAGCTGGTCCCTTCTCCCTCTTCCAGCCCCTTCCCCCACCATCTCCTTCCCGCACTACTCCTGCTAGATTTTAGCAGGAGTCAGCTGCCGAAGGGAGACAAACACATCTGCAGAGACTTAGCCTCAACATCAAATTGCGGAGCAGGGGTGGGTGGTTTTGAGCTGAGAGACAAACCAGCAGACTTAATAACCAGCACACCAAGTCCCGGCGCGGTGGCTCCCGCCTGTAATCCCAGCACTCTGGGAGGCCGAGGCGAGCGGATCACGAGGTCAGGAGATCGAGATCATCCTGGCTAACACAGTGAAACCCCGTCTCTACTAAAAATATAAAAAAATTAGCTGGGCATGGTGGCATGCATCTGTAATCCAAGCTACTCAGGAGGTGGAGGCAGGAGAATTGCTTAAACCCAAGAGGCAGAAGTTGTAGTGAGCCGAGATTGCGCCACTGCGCCCCAGCCTGGGCAACAGAGTGAGACTGTGTCTCAAAAAATAAATAAATAAAATAACCAGCACACCACCCGTGCCCACACACACAGGACAATGTCTGGACTCCTTGGGGTGGCTGATGCAGCCCCTCCTGACCTGGCCTGCTCCCCAGCCCTCCTGCCTCCCTCTCTGAAGGAAGCCTCTTTCCTGTCTCTCTAGATCTGGTAATATTCACCTCCCTTAGGTTCTGCCGCACCTGCTTAGGGAACTATGAAAACACCGGAAATGCTTCTCATTTATTGACCAACACATCTGTTTCCCCTACTGAAATTCCCAAGCCCTGGCCAGGCGCAGTGGCTTATGCCTGTAATCCCAGCGCTTTGGAAGGCCAAGACAAGAGAATCACTTGGGCCTAGGAGTTCAAGACCAGCCCTGGCAACATAGCAAGACCATGTCTGTACAAAAATAAAAAAATAAAACACGGCCGGGTGCGGTGGCTCAAGCCTGTAATCCCAGCACTTTGGGAGGCCAAGACGGGCGGATCACGAGATCAGGAGATCGAGAACATCCTGGCTAACACGGTGAAACCCCGTCTCTACTAAGAAATACAAAAAACTAGCCGGGCGAGGTGGCGGGCGCCTGTAGTCCCAGCTACTCGGGAGGCTGAGGCAGGAGAATGGCGTGAACCCGGGAGGCGGAACTTGCAGTGAGCTGAGATCTGGCCACTGCACTCCAGCCTGGGCGACAGAGCGAGACTCCGTCTCAAAAATAAATAAATAAATAAAACACTTAGCCGGGTGTGATAGCACGCGCCTGTGGTCTCAGCGACTGGAGAGGCTGAGATGGAAGGATCGCTGGAGCCCAGGAATTTGAGGCTACGTGCCACTGCACTCCAGTCTGGGCCACAGATCCAGACCCTGTGTCTCAAAACAGAGAGTGTTCATTTAGCCCAAGGGATAGATTCCACATCTCAGCACTTCTAGTCTGGGGTACCAGGCATAAGACAGAGACTGGGCCTAGGTCTTGCATCTTGTAATTGGAAGAGAAGTGACCTGCTTCTTTGCCTTAAAATTTTTTTTTTTTTTTAAACAAGGTCTCACTCTGTCGTCCAGGCTGGAGCTGGAATTTGGTGGAATGACCTTGGCTCACTGCAGCCTCAACCTCCCCAGCTCAGACATCCTTCTAGGTCAGCCTTCTGAGTGGCTGGGACTACAGGTGCACACCACCATGCCCAGGGAATTATTTAATTTTTGTAGTGACGGGGGTCTAGCTATGTTGCCCAGGCTGGTCTCAAACTTCTGGGCTCAAGTGATCCTCCCACCTCGGCTTCCAAAGTGCTGGGATTATAAGCATGAGCCACCCTGCTGGTGGGGCCTTTTTTTCAGAATGATTATTTTCTATTGTTGACATGTAGCTGATGTGGGCTGGTTCCTTGGTAGTCTTGAAATAGCCTGTACTTTTGACTATAAGCAAGTTATGTCAGGCCAATTTTTATTTGTCCTCTCCCAAGAAACACAATCAGTGCATGAGTGAAAGCAGCCAAGGGGCCCTGAAGAGGTAATACAGATGGTAGACCACTTAAGTAAATACCATGAGTTTGTTTTCATGTATCTAATTTATCTCCATCTTTACCAAGTACTTTTTTGTTTAAAACACTCTTGCCCTGCACTAAGATTTTCAATATATTTCCCTCTCTTTTCTGAGCTATTAGCCTTTCTCTTCTCTGACATACCCCTATCTTCTTACCAATTTTTTTTTTTTTTTTTTAGACGGAGTCTCGCTCTGTCACCCAGGCTGGAGTGCAGTGGCGTGATCTTGGTTCACTGCAACCTCTGCCTCCCGGGTCCAAGCTCTCCTGCCTCAGCCTCCTGAGTAGCTGGGATTACAGGCGCGTGCCACCAAGTCCAGCTAATTTTTGTATTTTTAGTATAGACAGGGTTTTGCCATTTTGGTCAGGCTGGTCTCCAACTCCTGACCTTGTGATCTGCCCACCTCAGCCTCCCAAAGTGCTGGGATTACAGGCGTGAGCCACCGTGCCCAGCCCTATCTTCTTACCAATTTTAATGTGCTGTAGTGTATGTGATTATCCCCAACCATTTGTTTAACTCATATAGTCTAGCCTATTACGTGAATGGGCACCTACTTAAATCTTGAAACTCTTCACCTGGGTTGCAATTACATTCCCCCCTCCTTTAAAAATCCTTATATGTCTCATTGGTTGTTCTAGATTCGTTTACCAACCACCACACTCTATTAGAAGCCAGAGTCTATGGGGTTAGAGCTGTGTGGGGAAAAGAAAGAAAGATCAGACTGTTACTGTGTCTATATAGAAAGAAGTAGACATAAGAGACTCCATTTTGTTCTGTATTTGAGTTGCTGTTAATCTGTGACCCTACCCCCAACCTTGTCCCTGCAAGAGACATGTGCTGTGGTGACTCAAGGTTCAATGGATTTTGGGCTGTGCAGGATGTGCTTTGTTAAACAAGTGCCTGAAGGCAGCTTGCTGGTTAAAAGTCATCACCATTCTCTTAATCTCAAGTACCCAGGGACACGCACACTGCCAAAGGTCGCAGGGACCTCTGCCTAGGAAAGCAGGGACACGCACACTGCCAAAGGTCGCAGGGACCTCTGCCTAGGAAAGCTAGGTATTGTCCAAGGTTTCTCCCCATGTGATAGTCTGAAACATGGCCTCGTGGGAAGGGAAAGACCTGATCATCCCCCAGCCTGACACCCGTGAAGGGTCTGTGCTGAGGAGGACTAGTGCAAGAGGAAAGAAGGCCTCTTGGCGGTTGTTGACAGTTGAGATAGAGAAAAGCACCTGTCTCCTGCCCGTCCCTGGGCAATGGAACATCTCGGTATAAAACTCGATTGTACGTTCTGTTTACTGAGAAAGAAGAAAACCGCCTTAGGGCTGAAGGTAGGACGCGCTAGCGGCAATGCTGCTCTTTATGCACTAAAAAGGTTTATGGAGGTGTTTACATATGCACATCAAGACACAGCACATTTCCTTAAACTTATTCATGTCACAGAGATCTTTATTCATATGTCTTAATGCTGACCTTCTCCCTACGATGATCCTATTATCTTTCCTTTTCTTTAAGATGGTAAAGATAATTATCAATAAATACTAAGGGAACTCAGAGACCGGTGCCGGGGTGGGTCCTCTGTATGCTGAGCGCCGGTCCCCTGGGCCCACTTTTTCTTTCTCTATACTTTGTCTCTGCGTCTCATTTCTTTTCTCAAGTCTCTCATTCCACCTAACGAGAAACGCC
Organism: Chlorocebus sabaeus; assembly: GCF_047675955.1. Lineage (NCBI taxonomy): Eukaryota > Metazoa > Chordata > Mammalia > Primates > Cercopithecidae > Chlorocebus > Chlorocebus sabaeus. The sequence continues at coordinate 71,989,287 of NC_132921.1, forward strand.
CACAGGTGAGGAGGGGTAGGCCACCCATTCAGAGCTGGAAAACTGACAAAGTAAATTTCCTTTAGTACCTCTCACAACATCCCAAGTCAATACGATGCTTCATGTTACGCAGTGCAATCACAGCAAGTAATAAGACTCTACATACCAAACCACATTTAGCTTGTCTTTGAGTTTTGGGTAGAGTCTAGTGCTGGGAGTGGCAGGAAGAGAGAGGGGACACAGCATGGCCAGTGCTATATAGCATGGAATGCTTTTAACAGAGCACAAAGTGTTTGTACTAAAAGGCAGGAATCTGGGGCTCAGTAGGTGTTGAGTAACTGAATTGCTATGAATGATTTGCTGTCAAAATCTAAATAACATTCCAGCCTTTGCCAGCTTCATAGGGGGATTAGATAGTAGGAATGCACTGAGTTTGTGCTCCTGGGAAGACTCCACGACTAGGGGAAGGAAGGCAACAGAAAAGAGGGCAGGGATGCGGTTTATCTCCGTCCAATCACAGGAGGCCTCCGGTGGGATGACCTCTGTCTACTGGTGGCCCAAAAGCACACCTATGCCTTCAGGATGAACTGTGCTCTGCTCCTCACCCAAGGGTTTATTTTTGGAAACGTTTAACGGAAGTACACGCACATTCAGAAGAATACATGTATCCTGAACATACAACTCACTGGACTGTCACAAACTGACCATACCTATGCAACCAGCACCAGGTTAAAAATATATTATTTTATTTTTATTTATTTATTATTATTATTTTGGAGACAGGGTCTGGCTCTGTCTCCCAGGCTGAAATGCTGTGGCATGATCTTAGCTCACTGCAACCTCTACCTCCCGGGTTCAAGCGATTCTCCTGCCTCAGCCTCCCGAGTAGCTGGGATTACAGGCGTCTGCCACTACACCTGGGCTAATTTTTGTGTTTTTAGTAGAGACAGGGGTTCGCCACGTTGCTCAGGCTGGTCTCGAACTCCTGACCTCAAGTGATCCGCCCGCCTCGGCCTCCCAAAATGCCGGGATTACAGATGTGAGCCACTGCGCCCTGCCAACAAGATATTTTAATAATATGAATGCATCTCTGCATGTGCATGAAATGCAAAGGTGACAGGGTGTTATGAATATGTCTCCCTTCCCTCTATTTTCTAGTTACCCAGATTTCCTATTAAGAAAAAAAAAATTGTCATTAGTTTCTTAACCAATGGGTTTTAAACCAAACAGACTTTCTGACATCTGTAAGATCTTGGCTTGGACTGGCGGCCTGGGTGAGGCGGGAAGGCTCTTTGTGTGAGCTCAGGACGGCGATGGACAGGGGGGCCCTGGCTCCAGCTCCGGCTGCAGCCTCCCCGAGCCTATCCCTTGGGTGCCGGCCTGGGCTGTCCAGGGAGAGCGGGCGAGGAGCAGGGCCCCGGGCTAGGTCCAGGCCGGCAGTTGGCATCAGGGGGCCCCGGGTGGGAAGACCGGTTGGGATGGGGGTGCACAGACCCGGAGAATCTGAGACGCAAGGTTTCCGGCTCTTGGCCGCTAGTGAGGAAGGCTCGAGGCCGATGCTGGCCCAAAGCAGGGCGCCGGGCCGTTGTCAGTCCTGGGAAGGGGGATTGGGAGGAGCCGGAGAGGGGCGGCCTTTCCCTGGGGCGGCGTGGAAGGGAGGCGGCACCGCCTGGCGAGGAGTAGAGCTGGGCCCTGGCGGGCTGCCACTGGGATGTCTTGCAGTCCCTCCTGGGTCTAGGGCTGTTCCTCTGAGGTCTCGAGGTGGTCCTTCGGGTGTGTCTGGGGTCGGTCAGCCCCTCTAGAATCTGGGGGCGGCCTCCCGGGGGCCATACTGCATCACATAGTGGAGGCAGGCAGAAGCCGGTTGGGGAGGGCCCGCGGTGCTTTTGGTTTGAAGATCTCCAGGAAGAGTGATTTTAAAAATAGCCTGACTGACGTGTAAAGAACCCTATCAAGTACCGTTTGCTGAGTCATGAGTGCCTGTTCAAGTTCCAGCCTGAGAACTGAGGGAAGGGGTGGGTGAAAAAGGACTTGCCAACGCCGCGGCGCCTCTAAGCTGGTATATACGGCCGGCCTGAAGTGGGGCAAAGGTCGCCGCCTGCGGGAAACACAGGCCCTGGCCCAGCGGCTGGCCTGAGTCTACGCGGTTTCCTCCGGAGGAAGCCCAGATATGGCACTTTCACTTTAAAGATAATAAAGAAAACGATTTTAAATGAAAATAATTTTTTTTTTCCCCTTAAGGGGTGTTACACTTTTACTTGGGACACCTTTTGGTATTCTTTCTGTTAATAAAGAAACCCAAAAGTATGCTCTCTCTCAAGTTTTTTTTATGTAAAAAAAGTTTATTATTTTATTTTGTATAGAGATGAGGTCTCGCTCTGTTGCTCACACTAGAGTGCAGTGGCTCAATCATAGCTCACTATGGGCTCCTGAGCTCAAGCCATCCTCCCTCCTAGACCTCCCAAAGTGCTGGGGTTACAGGCATAAGCCACCGCACTGGCTTCTCATATTTATCTATTATCTGGTGCCAAGAAAAGGAGCTATTTTAACTCATCAGCATTGCAGTTAGTTTTGAAGCTGACCATCCGATAGGTATTCATGGACAGTTCAGTCCTGGGCTATGTCATTTTGGAAATAACATGATAAAATTGTTTTTCTGATTCTATGGTTTATCTTCTAGTTGGGAAGATAACACTCGCATGTGTAATGTAACACATGACAATGGAAGAGTCTACATAATTAAGGGTTAACTCTGAAATCAGAAGACAAGTTTTCCAAGACTTGGGAAGGTGGAGAGATCAGAGATCCGTGAGAGAACAAAGAATTGGGTAAGTATTCCAAGAAGACGTGCATCATACAGTGTGGATCACATTTCTCTATGGGTGAGGTGGCTCACGCCTGTAATCCTAACACTTTTTTTTTTTTTTTTTTTTTTTTGAGACTGAGTCTTGCTCTAGCCCAGGCTGGAGTGCAGTGGTGCGATCTTGGTTCACTGCAACCTCCGCCTCTAACGCTTTGGAAGGCGGAGGTGGGCGGATGGCTTGAGTCCAGGAATTCAAGACCAGCCTGGGCAACATGGCGAAACCCCTTCTCTACAAAAAACCCAAAATTTAGCCGGGCGTGGTGGCACATGCCTGTGGTCCCAGCTACTCAGAAGGCTGAAGTGGGAGGATTGCTCGAGCCCAGGAGGTCGAGGTTCCATTGAGCCATGATTGCACCACTGCATTCCAGTCTTGGTGACAGAGTGAGACTGTGTCTCAAAAAAAAAAAAAAAATCCTATGAGTACTTGCTGGATTACACTAAATGAAACCTCCTGGTTGACAGCTGAATGCTATGTGCGTGCGTGCACACACACATACACACATACACATACACACACACACACACACACACACTTGGTAAAGACGGGGTCTTTCTATGTTGCCCAGGCTGGTCTCAAACTCCTGGGCTCAAGCAGTCCTCCCTGAGCCACTGTGCCCATCAATAATTCTTTTTTTTTTTTTTTTTACAATCTCGGCTCACTGCAACCTCTGTCCCCCGGGTTCAAGTGATTCTCCTGCCTCAGCCTCCTGAGTAGCTGGGATTACAGGCGCCCGCCACCAAGCCAGACTAATGTTTTGTATTTTTAGTAGAGACAGGGTTTCAAAGTGTTGGCCAGGATGGTCTCCATCTCCTGACCTCGTGATCCACCCGCCTCGGCCTCCCAAAGTGCTGGGATCACAAGCGTGAGCCACCGCACCTGGACCAGTAATTATTTATATTACATACTCTTTTGGAATAATTGTTGTAGCTTCTCTCTATTGGACCCCGATAAGAGAATCACTTAGTATTAATTCTTTTGTGTTTGGCTAACATCATCTTCATTACATTGGTGAGATTCAACCAGATTGTTACAGGTGATGCAGAATTTTTTGCCCCTGAGCCCAGATAGGTCTGGGTTCTTGTCTCATGACCAGAAAGAAGTAGGCACGTGGACACTCAAAGAGTAAGGTGGGAAGTTTTATTGAGTGATTAAACAACTTTTAGCGGGGAAGGGACATGGAGGTGGTCCCCCTACACCAGCGCAGGAAAGTTCTCAATATAGCTGAGCCCGGGGCTTTTTATGGGCTCAGAATAAGGAGTGTGTGACGATTGGTTTGTGAGTGTGCGATGATTGGTTTGTGAGTGTGCAAAATAGGTCAAAGCAAAGACGCCACTCAAAGGTGGGCATGATAGTGTAGAAAGCCAGTTAGGAGAGGGTAGGTATATGTAAAATAGGCGAAGGATGGCGATCAATCAGAGGAAAGCGCACCAAATGGGAAGGGAGGCTATCCTTCTAGTCTGAGGATTTAACTTGTAGCTTGGCTTTCAGGCTTTAAACTGCCTTTGGCTTGGAGGTGGGGCTTCGCCAGGGACTTGCCCTTATCTGCCTAGGCATTTGGCTGCCTCCTGTCTCTGTCACAGGGAGCTGTAGTTCATGAATGTTCACAGCTGTGTAGCACTGTACTGTGTGAACACACCACCATTTATTCACCTACTCTTGGTAGACGGGTTAGTTTCAGGTTTGGGTTCTTATGTACAACACTGCTGTGAGTATTCTTGCACATGAGCTTTGCATAAAATGCGTATTATATGCATTTCTGTAGGTGTATCCTAAAATGGAATTCTTGTGGCATAGGGTATGTGTACCGTCCTTTAGCAGATCATGCCACATCGCTTTCCAGAATGGCTGTGCCAATCACACATGCACCAGCAGTGTCACGAGCGTTCCCATTCTCCGCAGCCCAACCAGTTCCTGACATGTCAGACTTTAAAATTTTAGCTATTCTGGTGCATGTGTGGGTGTGTCTCATTGTACACGTTATCTATTTCTGCATAATAAATTATCTCGGGGGCCGGGCACGGTGGCTCAAGCCTGTAATCCCAGCACTTTGGGAGGCCGAGACGGGCGGATCACAAGGTCAGGAGATCGAGACCATCCTGGCTATCACGGTGAAACCCCGTCTCTACTAAAAATACAAAAAATTAGCCGGGCGCGGTGGTGGGTGCCTGTAGTCCCAGCTACTCGGGAGGCTGAGGCAGGAGAATGGCGTGAACCCAGGAGGCGGAGCTTGCAGTGAGCTGAGATCCGGCCACTGTACTCCAGCCTGGGCGGCAGAGCGAGACTCCTTCTCAAAAAAAAAAAAAAAAAAAAAAAAAAAAAAAAAAAAAAAAAAAAAACTGTCTCAACATTTTTTGGCTTAAAAACGTGTGACCTCACAGTCTCTTTGGGAGTGACTTAGCAGGTGGTTCTGCTCAGCGTCTCTCATGAGGTTGCCATCAGCCTTGATATGGACAGGAGGTGGAAATACTGGGTGGAAGAGAGCAGTTTCCTGGCAAAGGCCCCACCCTCAAGCCTGGAAACCCGCAGCCCTAAATGAGAACAGGCATTCCTGTTTTCAGGCCCACAAGTTGTCTTTTGGCCCACCATGCTGCCCATCCTGTATCCATGTAAACCCCAAACCCTGGGCTTTACAAGGAGATAAACAGAAGTGAAGAAGAATGGCAGAACAGTGCAGCAGAGAAAAGAGAAGGAGCATCTGAATCCCAAGAGGAGTTCGGCTGGGGACAGTCAGAGAGAAGATGGGCCACTGGATGGCCAAACTCCAGGGGAAGATCATCTTCCCACTCCATCTGCCTTCCAGCTCCCCATCCATCCCACTGAGAGCCACTTCCACCACTCGGTAAAACCCCCACATTTATCCTTCAAGTCTGTGTGCGACCTCATTCTTTCTGGACACCAGACAAGGATCTGGGTACTAAGAGGGCACAGAGCTGGTTCATAGTTGACTGCGGATGGCAAGGCTGAAAGAGCTCACTGTAACACATGTGGGCTTTGGGAGTCTCAGACACCCACCCCTGGACACTGCCATGGGGCTGGAGCCCAGGGGCACTTGCCCCAGCTCCTGTGCTTACTCATCTGCATGCTCACCACCCCATAAGGGATTAGAACGCACACAGTGGCCAAACAGATGAGCCACACCCCTGTCACACATCCTGTGAGGGGGTCCGGGAACCCTCCCTTTTCAGCATGTTGTCTGGGGTTGAAGACTTGCCCAGGGCTGAGGGGCTCCCTCATGCAGTACTTGCCGGGGGGCCCCTGTTCCTTGCCACATGGCCTCTCCATAGGTCTGCTCAACCAAATCACTGAAGGTTCACAGTGTCTGTTTGCTTTATTCTAACTGTTAGAAGAGTGTCTAAGGTTAGCCACCCTCAAGGGAAGGGGAATTGGGCTCCATCTCTTGGTGGGAAAAGTATCAAAGAATTTGTGGACATATTTTAAAGCCATCACACTCATTATGGTTTTATTTTATTTATTTTATTTTTTTGTAGAGTCAGGGTTTCACTATGTTGCCCAGGCTGGTCTTGAACTGCTGAGCTCAAGCAGTCCACCGCCTTGGCCTCCCAAAGTGCTGGGATCATAGGCATGAGCTACCGTGCCTGGCTCTCATTATGGTCTTAGTTTATTTTTTTAATTTGAGATGGAGTTTCACTCTTGTCCCCCATGCTGGGGTGCAATGGTGCCATCTCGGCTCATTACAACCTCTACCTCCCAGATTCAAGCGATTCTCATGCCTCAGCCTCCCGAGTAGCTGGGATTACAGGCGCCCACCACCACGCCTGGCTAATTTTTGTATTTTTAGTAGAGACAGGGTTTCACCATGTTGGTCAGGCTGGTCTCGAACTCCTGACCTCAAGTGATCCGCCTGCCTTGGCCTTCCAAAGTGCCAGGAGTACAAGCATGAGCCACCATGCCCAACCTTGGTTTTAGTTTATAATTGCTTACTAATGGTCAGGTACAGTGACTCATGCATGTAATCCCAGCACTTTGGGAGGCCGAGGCAGGTGGATCACCTGAAGTTAGGAGTTTGAGACCAGCCTGGCCAACATGGTAAAACCCCGTCTCTACTGAAAATACAAAAAATTTAGCAGGGCGTGGTGGTGGGTACCTGTAATCCTAGCTATTTAGGAGGCTGAGGCAGAAGCATCTCTTGAACCCACGAGGTGGAGGTTGCAGTGAGCCCAACTGCGCCATTGCACTCGAGCCTGGGCAACAAGAGCAAAACTCCGTCTCAAAAAAAGAAAAAAAAAATTTTCGTTACTAATGAAATAGAGATTGTCCATGCGTATATTCTCTTTGGTTAAGTGTTAAAATCTCTCACGTATTTTTCTGTTTAGTCTTTTAAGAAAATTGATGTGTATGAGTTCTTTGTATATTCTGGGCACAAGCTCTTTGTCAAAAGTATGTGTTGCCCAGACTAAGCATGGTGGTGTTACAGGAAAGGGATCTCGATCCAGACCCCAAGAGAGGGTTCTTGGTTCTTGCGAAAGAATTCAGGGCAAGTCCACAGTGCAAAGCAAAAGCAAGTTTATTAAGAAAGTAAAGGAATTGGCCGGGTGCGGTGACTCACGCCTGTAATCCTAGCACTTTGGGAGGCCGAGGCGGGCGGATCACGAGGTCAGGAGATCGAGACCATCCTGGCTAACACGGTGAAACCCTGTCTCTACTAAAAAAACAAAAAATTAGCCGGGCGAGGTGGCGGGCGCCTGTAGTCCCAGCTACTTGGGAGGCTGAGGCAGGAGAATAGTGTGAACCCGGGAGGCAGAGCTTGCAGTGAGCTGAGATCTGGCCACTGCACTCCAGCCTGGGCCACAGAGCGAGACTCCGTCTCAAATAGTTGCCCATTTTTATAGTTGTTCCTTGATGAAATGCTAAACAAGGGGTGGATTATTCATGCCTTCCCTTTTTAGACCATATAGGGTAACTTCCTGATGTCACCATGGCATGTGTTAACTGTCATGGCGCTGGTGGGAGGGTAGCAGTGAGGACAATCAGAGGTCACTCTTGTGACCATCTTGGTTTTGTTGGGTTTTGGCCGGCTTCTTTACTGCAACCTGTTTTATCAGCAAGGTCTTTATGACCTGTATCTTATGCTGACCCCCTATCTCATCCTGTGACTTACAATGCCTTAACTGTCTGAGAATGCAGCCCAGTAGTCTCAGCCTCATTTCACCCAGCAACTATTCAAGATGGAGTTGCTTTGGTCCACACACCTCTGACAGTGGGGTTACATGACTGTAATCCCAGCACTTTGGAAGGCCAAGGCAGGAGAATTGCTTGAGCCCAGGAGTTCAAGACCAGTCTGGGCAAGATGGTGAGACCCTGTGCCAACAAAAAATTTTTAAAAATGTATATTTAGCTGGGTGTAATGGCATGTGCCTGTAGTCCCAGCTACTGGGAAGGCTGAGCAGGGAGGATTGCTTGAGCCTGGTAGGTCAAGGATGCAGTGAGCCATGGTCACGCTACTACACTCCAGCCTGGGCAACAGAGTGAGACCCTGTCTCCAAAATAATAATAATAATAATAATAATAATGATGATGATGATGATGTAGTATGTGTTGCCCATATCTACTCATTCATGGGTAATCTTGAAACCGCCTTTGCAAAAGTTATAGCCATGAGGAATAACTGTAATGGTAAGCTAAGCTAACCTAACCTCCATCTTGCCTTTCCCTTAATTATTCCCAGATTATTGGGCTAAGCTAACTTTGGAAGACCTTTCAGCTACAGTTTAAATGAGAATAGGCCTTGCCCAAAACTCAACTGCTTTCGTAAAGCTAATTGGAGGCCATCGCGCTGAGGGAGGACAGGAGGCTGGGTCCTGCCAAGTTATTCAGAGGTTATAAAAACACGATACATCCCCAGTTACTCCTCCAAATAACACCACTCTCGAAGACCGACCTTTCGAGATATCTTTCCAGGTGTTTTGCGTGTCTGACACCCACGGCTCCACCTGGAGGACAACCCTCGCTCCTGTGGTCGCACCTAGAATCCACCAGCCCACAGGAGGACTGCTTCAACCCGCTATGATTTCATCTCTGCCCCAGCCAATCAGCAGCAAGCACCTGCTACCTAGCACTCCTCTCCCCCACACTGCTTCCCCCAAACCGCCTTTGAAAAACCCCTAATCTGGACTGGGCGTGGTGGCTCACGCCTGTAATCCCAGCACTTTGGGAGGCCGAGACGGGCGGATCACGAGGTCAGGAGATCGAGACCATCCTGGCTAACACGGTGAAACCCCATCTCTACTAAAAAATACAAAAACTAGCCGGGCGAGGTGGCGGCGCCTGTGGTCCCGGCTACTCCGGAGGCTGAGGCAGGAGAATTGGGTGAACCCGGGAGGCGGAGCTTGCAGTGAGCCGAGGTCGCGCCACTACACAGCGAGACTCCGTCTCAAAAAAAAAAAAAAATGTGAGCAAGAACATCGTATTTGTTTGCAAGCAGTTAACAAAGCAGCAGAAACATTGGCTGACTCCAATAATCATTACCCCCTTCCCTGCGGTGTCCTTCAGAAACCATTTACCTGTAGTTTGTTAGGAGACAGCTCTGAGCTTCTCATTATGAGCCCTTACCTAATTATTCCACCAGATCATCAAAACATTTTCAGATATTCTAATTGTTGGTACTTTGTCATCCTTTGGGACTTAATCTAAAACTCTGTCATGAAATAGTTTTCTTTTTCAGAGCTAAAAATGTTGCGAATGGAACCATGTTACCGGTGAGGTAATATATGCTTCTAAACCGTTTAACATGAGAAGTAAATTAAAAAGCCTCCAGATTTTGTCTTTCCTAGTCAGCCTCTCTTGGAATCCCACGAATGATTTCTCTCCTAACTAAACGCCTTACCTGGTTAGGATCTATGTTCAATTGTCACATGAAGAGGAAACAGATTTTGATACCGACGTGGTCACTGTTGGGCCTTCCCATCGCAGCAGAGGGAACACTTGCACCATCTGCTGGGGATATTGCTGATCATTTTATAATGTCACGAGGTAATGGCCTTGATTCAAGTGAGTTCACAACCTGGTCACTTTCTTTCTTTTTTTTTTTTGAGATGGAGTCTCGCTCTGTCGCCCAGGCTGGAGTGCAGTGGTGTGATCGCGGCTCACTGCAAGCTCCGCCTCCTGGGTTTACGCCATTCCCCTGCCTCAACCTCCCCAGTAGCTGGGACTATAGGCGCCCGCCCCCACGCCCGGCTAATTTTTTTGTATTTTTAGTAGAGACGGGGTTTCACTGTGTTAGCCAGGATGGTCTTGATCTCCTGACCTCGTGATCCACCCGTCTCAGCCTCAAGTGCTGGGATTACAGGCGTGAGCCACCACGCCTGGCCCACAACCTGATCACTTTCAATGTCTCTGACTGACAGGTATTTGCTCTGAGACTCTGTCATTAGATTATGTTTCAGGGTATAATTTACTTTTCCTTTTAGTAGATAAAAATAATTTTAAGCCAAAATATGCAGAGTTATCCCAGTCACTCTCTGCTGTCACGCCAAAGGATGCCTAAGGAGGGTTTAAATAATAGAGTTGAAAAACAGCTAATTTCTTTCTTTCTTTTTCTTTCTTTTTTTTTGAGACAGTTTTGCTCTTGTGCAGGCTGGAGTGCAATGACTCCATCTCGGTTCACTGCAACCTCTGCACCCAGGGTTGAAGCGATTCTCCTGCCTCAGCCTCCCAAGTAGCTGGGATTACAGGAGCCCACCACCACGCCCGGCTTATTTTTTTGTATTTTTAGTAGAGATGGGTTTTCACCATATTGGCCAGGCTGGTCTTGAACTCCAGACCTCAGGTGATCCACTCGCCTCAGCCTCCCAAAGTGCTAGGATTACAGGCATGAGCCACCAAGCCCAGCCGAAAAATAGTTAATTTCTTTAGGGCAATCACAGTGGCGCATGCATGCGTGCTTGTGTGTGTGTGTGTGTGTGTGCGCGCGCGCGCACGCACGCACGCGCGCTTTTCCCTCAAACTGATGTCACTGACTTCTTTCCTTCTTCCCCTTTTGTTTCTTCTCCTCCTTTCTTTGTTTGGCTCTTTCCCTTCTCCCTCCTCCCCCCTCTTCTTCTTCTCCTCTTCCTTTCCCTTTTCTTTCTTTTTTTTTTAGAGATGGGAACATGCTCTGTTGTCCAGGCTTGAGTGTAGTGGCTAGTTACAGGTGCGATCATAGCTCACTGCAGCCTCGAACTCCTGACCTCCCACTTCAGCCTCCTGAGCAGCTGGGACTACAGACATCTGCCACTGAGCCTGACTTTCTCTGTTTTCTAATTATCAAAAAACATTGACTGGGAATCTTGTCTCCAAGTTACACTATGGTCTCCCACACATCTAGAACAAGACCCATGAGTGAAATAGCTCTACGTATATTCTGTTAGCAAGCTTTGCAAGCTTAAAAATCATGGCAGAAGACAGTGATATGTGCTGGGGGAGGAAGATTGGCCAGGCAGCTCAGTGTTCTTGGGTGCTGGGCTCAGAACTGGCCAGGTTGTTGGAGCCTCTACTCTCTGGAGAGCTGGGAAGGGTAGAATCAGGGCCTGGGCTTAGAGTGTGCACACTAGGTCTAGGATTTGTCTTCAGGGACAATTATTTTCTTGACAACTTTCTGGTCTGCTTTCTGCTGAGTCCTGGAACCCTGCATTGCCACCTGCACTCCTGCTCCTCCCCAGCCGTGGTCCCACACCTGCACTCTAGGCCCCTCCACCCCTCCCCGGGAAGCGCCCTCACTGTGTGGTGGTCTGGACTGTTTGACTTCTTGGCCTGGTGATCCCGGCTTTCAACCCCTGGGCCCCAGCCTGGCCTGCCCATGGCTGAACTCCGCCAGCTCTGCCTTCTCAGGGGAGGATTTTTTTTTTAATTTTTTTGAGATGGAGTCTCGCTCTCTCACTCCGGCTGGAGGGCAGTGGCACAATCTCGGCTCACTGCAACCTCCACCTCCTGGGTTCAAGCAGTTCTCCTGCCTCAGCCTCCCAAGTAGGTGGGACTACAGGTGCCCGCCACTACGCCCTGCGAACTCAGGAGAGGATTTGACAGTAAGTTGATTCAGGGCTCATTACTTTCTTTGCTTGGTTACAGCTGGAGCCAGCTTGTTCAACAGTTAGTAACTTTACATCTTTGATTTTCCTTGGGATGTGACTGCAGTGTTTCCACAGTTACGGTTCCAGTGCAGGAACTTAAGAAAATTGCTTTGTCTAATATGAACTGGAAACCAGTGAACTCATTTCTTTTTTTCTTTTCTTTTCTTTTTTTTTTTGAGATAGAGTCTTGCTCTGTCGCCCAGGCTGGAGTGTAGTGGTGTGATCTCGACTGATTGCAACCTCCGCTTCCCAGTTTCAAGTCATTCTCCTGCCTCAGCCTCCCGAGTGGCTGGGATTACAGGTGCGTGCCACCACGCCTGGCTAATTTTTGTATTTTTGGTAGAGATGGGGTTTCACCATGTTGGCCAGGATGGTCTCGATCTCTTGACATTGTAGTCTGCCCGCCTTGGTCTCCCAAAGTGCTATGATTACAGGTGTAAGCCACGGCGCCCGGCCTGGTGAACTAATTTCATAAACTACAGACCTGCTTCTTTATAGAGTGAGTTCAAATGATGTCGGGGAAGTGATCAGCACTTGGATCACAGAGGAGTCAGGACTCTGTACTTCGTGCTCATGGAGTTGGGAAGTTTTAGCACCTTCAGTTGTTGCTACACAGACAGAATGTGATGACACCTCTACTCTTGATAGGTTTTAGAGATAATATTGGAGCATCTCTGTGTCAAAATCAAAAGCAATCTTTTTGTCTTATATTTATTTTGTAAAGTTAAAAAAATAATTTTAAATACTATCAATCAACTGAGACTATTCGCTCTTCAGAGGAAATTATTCCAGTTTTTCTTGAAGGTCCTTACTTTATTCTTCTATTCTTCTTTTCCTTTTCTATTCTATTATATTGTATTTTATTTTTGAGATGGAGTCTTGCTCTGCCATCCAGGTGGAGTGCAGTGGCACAATCTCAGCTCACTGCAACCTCTGCCTCCCGGGTTCAAGCGATTCTCCTACCTCAGCCTCCGAGTAGCTGGGACTGCAGGCGCATGCCATCATGCCCAGATAATTTTTTGTATTTTTAGTAGAGATGGAGTTTCACCGTGTTAGCCAGGATGGTGTCAATCTCCTGACCTTGTGATCCGCCTGCCTCAGCCTCCCAAAGTGCTGGGATTAAAGGTGTCAGCCAGTGTGCTTGGCCTCCGTTTTGCTCTTGTTGCCCAGGCTGGAGTACAATGGCGCGATCTCAGCTCACTGCAACTTCCGCCTCCCGGGTTCAAGCCATTCTTCTGCCTCAGCCTCACGAGTAGCTGAGATTACAGGCACTGCCACCACACCCACCTAATGTTTGGTATTTTTAGTACAGATAGGGTTTCACCATGTTGGCCAGGCTGGTCTCAAACTCCTGACCTTAGGAGATCCACCCACCTCGGCCTCCCAAGGTACTGGGATTGCAGGCACGAGCCACCGCGCCCAGCACCTTCTGTCTATTTTTCAAAATGATACCTACTATTGTTTGAGCAAGTGTTTTGGCAGCCAGCTATGCTGCATTTATTTTGCTAAGGTACAGACAGTCCATTACACTAGATATTGCTATAATTATACATAATTACTAGAACAAATTAAATAAACTAAAACTTTAAAGGCATTAAAACACAAGAGAGTACTTTCTCTGAATTGGTGGTGATGGCAATAGCAAAGGAACAGGTTGGGTGTGGTGGCTTACACCAGCACTTTGGGAGGCTGAGGCAGGCGGATGCCTTGAACCCAGGAGTTTGAGACCAGCCTGGACAACATGGTGAAACCCTGTGTCTACAGGGGACACAAAAAAATTAGCCAGGTGTGATGGCATGCACCTGTAGTCCCAGCTACTCAGGAGGCTGAGGTGGGGGGATTGCTTGAGCCTGAGAGGTCGAGGCTACAGTGAGCTGAGATGGTGCCACTGCACTTCAGCCTGAGTGATGGAGTGAGACCCTGTCACAAAAGAAAAAAAAAAAAGTAGAGAAATATAAAGAATCTTGGAGGTTTCCAAAATTTTCTTCTGAAATTTGAGTGGTTGACCAGGCATGGTAGCTTATGCCTGTAATTGCAGCACTCTGGGAGGCCGAGCTGGGTGGATCACCTGAGGAGTTCGAGACCAGCCTGGCCAACATGGTGAAACCCTGTGTCTACTAAAAATACAAAAATATTAGCCAGGCATGGTGGCACACGCCTATATTTCCAGATACTCAGAAGGCTGAGGCCGGAGAATCAGTTGAACCCGGGAAGTGGAGGTTGCAGTGAGCTGAGATGGCACCACTGCTCTCCAGCCTGGGTGACAGAGCGAGACTGTCTCAAAAGAAAAAAAAAATTCAGTGGTTGAAATGTTACAATAATATACATTGACACAAAGACTGCGTAGTATATTAGTCAAAAGTCACAAGTACCAGTTCTCACCCTTACTAGCTGTGTGACCTTGGATAGTTTACTTAATGGTTCTAAGCTTTAGTAAGTGTTCAATAAATGTTACCTAAACTGGAAGCAGGCTGGGCACGGTGGCTCACGCCTGTAACCCCAGCACTTTGGGAGGCCAATTCAGGAGGATGGCTTGAGCCCAGGAGTTCAAGACCAGCCTGGGAAACATAGTGAGACTCTGTGTCTACAAAAAATTCTAAAAATTATCTAAATGTGGTGGCACATTTCTGTAATCACAGTGCTTTGAGAGGCAGAGTTAGGAGGATCACTTGAGCCCAGGAGGTTGAGGCTGCAGTGAGCTATGATCATGCCACTGCCTTCCAGCCCAAGTGACAGAGGAAGACACTAGCTTAAAAAAAAAAGAAAGAAAATTAGTTTCAAGTTCCCTTCCTCTCCTGTAATATGCATTGCAGTAACCAGTCTCTCCATAGCATAACCAGTGATCCCAGCCTCCTGATATTCATGCCCTGTGTAGATCCCTCCCATGCTTTATCAGAGTTGGTCTGTGTGGCCAGTAGAATATTGTAGAAGTAATGTGTGTCACTTCAGAGACGGGGCTATAAAAGCCTGTGGCTTCTGCCATCTTGGGGAGATGTTCATGCTGCCAATGGAGAGGCCCACTTGGCAGGAAGTCCTTTCTGGAGCAGCAGGGTACCCAGCCAGCAGCTGGGGGGAACTGCGACATACCAGCAACCCTGTGGATGAGCGTGGCAGCAGGGCCTGCAGGCCCAGGTGGTGCAGCCTGGCTCACAGCTTAGCTGCAACCTCAGGAAAGAACTGCACCAGGTGCCCCAGTGAAGCCACTTTTGAATTCCAAACACTCAGAAGCTGAGAGCTCATAGAGGTTTGCTAATACATGTGCCAATAATTCACATATCCACACACCTATGATCCTAGCCTTGCTATCCTCTGGAGAAAATAGCCCTTTTTTTTTTTTTTTTTTTTTTTTTTTTTGAGACAGAGTCCTGCAGTGTTGCCTGGGCTGGAGTGCAGTGGCACAATCTCGGCTCGCTGCAAACTCCACCTCCCAGGTTCAAGCAATTCTCCTGCCTCAGCCTCCTGAGTAGCTGGGATTACAGGTGCCCACCATCAGGCCTGGCTAATTTTTTATATTTTTAGTAGAGACAGTGTTTCACTGTGTTGGCCAGGCTGGTCTCGAACTCCTGACCTCATGATCCACCTGCCTTGGCCTCCCAAAGTGCTGGGATTACAGGCGTGAGCCACTGTGCCTGGCTGCCCTTCTTTTTTTTTTTTAAGCTGAGTTATTTCATCTAAGACATGCATTGCAGTGAGCCCGACCCTAGGCAATGTGCATCCTTTTTTCTTTCTTAATTGCCTTAAATAGTGGTTCATCTTACAGTTCATGATGTCTTAGATTTGAGGAAATAGTAAATCATATCAGTTATATGATCAAACTGTTTTTCTTTCTGAACCGTATTTCCTTACACTGTGAACATTTTTGTATTTGGAATGAATGACTGGGTTTCTGTAACAAAGATGCATAGGCACGTTTGACACTCAGGGATTTCAGCATTTACTGACTGTGAGACTACACTATCATTGCGAGTTTTTCCACATTGAAGGAGCCTACAGATTTATAGGTTTTCATTCACCATTCCTGACTCTCCCTTATAATATCCTTTATCGCACTCTTTTGTTATAGTGTTGAGTTTTTGTTTGTTTGTTTGTTTGAGACAGAGTCTTGCTCTGTCACCCAGGCTGGAGTGCAGTGGTGCCATCTTGGCTCACAGCAACCTCCGCCTCCCAGGTTCCAGCGATTCTCCTGCCTCAGCCTTTGGAGTAGCTGGGATTACAGGCATGCACCACCATACCTGGCTAATTTTTGTATTTTTTGTAGAGATGGGGTTTCACCATATTGGTCAGGCTAGTCTGAAACTCTTGACCTCAAGGGATCCGCCCGCCTCGGGTTCCCAAAGTGCTGAGATTACAGGCGTGAGCCACCTGGCCTGGTCTTATCATGTTGAGTCTTTAGGCCTCAGAAGCAGGCCTCAGGAAACAGAATCTCTCTGAATTTCTCCTGCCCAAGGCGGGACTCGAATCTGATTGTGGTTCATAAGACTCTCATTGCGAAGAGAGTCCTGTCCCACACCTTAGGGAAAGGAATGCTCCATGGAGAGGCCAACAAAGACCTGAACAGCTGAGCCTCGCTGGGTTTTCCTACTCAGTCTGTTAGTATTAGATCATTCCCCTTGTAGCCAATCACTTTTCTACACAGTTGTCCTCAATCACGCCTATTCAACAACGTCTCCATAAAAAGCTCAAGAGGACTGGGTTCTGAGAGCTTCCAGATTGCTGAACACGTCGTGGTTCCTGAAGGGTGGCGCCCCTGGGGAGGGCATGGAAGCTCCATGTCCCTTCCTATTGCCTCGCCCTATGCAGCTCTTCATCTGTATCCTTTGCAATATCCTTTACAGTAAACCAGCGAACGTAAGTGTTTCCATGAGTTTTGTGAGTCATTCTAACAAATCAGTTAAACCCACGGAGGGGGTGTGGGAACCCTAATTTATAACTGGTCGGCCAAAAGCACAGGTTACAGCCTGGAGCTTTTGATTGACATCAGAAGTGGGATAGGTGTGGGGACTGAGGCCTCAACCTGTGAAATCTGACGCTGTCTCCAGGTACAGAGTGTCAGAACTGAGTTGAACTGGAGGACACCCAGGTGGTGTCCACGCAGAACGACCTGTGTGTGGGGAATCCCCCTCTCCACATTTGCTCACAGAAGACTGCTGTGTTGATTGTTCTTGAGTGAGGCAATCGGAAAAGCACTCGGAACGAGTGTTTTTTCTGCCCAGAGCCTGTTTACGAATCACCTGAGTGTGCAGTGACTTATGCTCATGGCTTATAAATCCCATCCACCAATCACTGATAGACTGGTCATTTAAATCACCGGACTGAATGCAGCCTGCGGGAGGATGTCTCCATCTGTGTTCCCCTCCCACATCCCAAGTAGCTGTCAGTGTCAGAAGTGGTATAAGGTGAGAGGGGGAAGGAGGAGGAGGAAAGGAGTAAAAATGAGGTGCTTCAGAATTTCCCCAACATAACCAGAGGGTAGTTTGGTAGCAGGGGAAATTTGGGTATCTGGAATCAGACTCCTTTATCCGGGCATGGTGGCACAAGTCTGTAGTCCCAGCTACTTGGGAGGCTGAGGTGGGAGGATTGCTTGAGCCTGGGAAATGGAGGCTGCAGTGACTGTGATTGCACCACTGCACTCCAGCCTGGAAGACAGAGTGAGACCCTGGTTCAACAACAACAACAACAAAACCAGAACTAGACTCTTGCGTGTTTATGTAAAACGAATGCAGATCATGAATATTTTCATAATGCATTTACTGGGTCACTGAAGAATTATGGCATATATTAACTACAGAGCGTGATCTAACAGAACAATCACAGCTCCATGTGCCCCTCCCTTACCTTCCCCTCCCTTCCTCTCTTCCTTGACAAACTCTTGCTCTGTTGCCCCAGCTGGAGTGCAGTGGCGTCATCTCGGCCCACTGCACTCTCTATCTCCCAGGTTCAGGCAATTCTCCTGCCTCAGCTTCCCAAGTAGCTGGGATTATCATCACGTGCCACCACACCTGGCTAATTTTTTTTTGTATTTTCCGTAGAGATGGGGTATCACTATGTTGGCCAGGTTGGTTTCAAACTCCTGACCTCAAGTGATTCGCCTGCCTCGACCTCCCAAAGTGCCAGGATCACATGTGTGAGCCACCATGCCCGGCCTGTATCATTATTTCTGCTTTGTGAATGCCTCACAGATTCCTCCCATACTGATGGAAGTAAACTGCTTAATCTCAGAAGGGCTGTGCAAGTCAATGAGTTATTTGCAGATTCTCATGTGGAAACAATCCGGTGTCTTAGAACTTTCACTACTGGCTGGGAGCAGTGGCTCACGCTTGTAATCTCAGCACTTTGGGAGGCTGAGGCGTGTGGATCACCTGAGGTTAGGAGTTCGAGACCAGCTTGACCAACATGGTGAAACTCCGTCTCTACTAAAAATACTACAAATTAACCAGGCATGGTGGCGCATGTCTGTAATCCCAGCTGGTCAAGAGGCTGAGACGGGAGAATTGCTTGAGCCCAGGAGTCGGAGGTTGCAGTGAGCCAAGCTCGTGCAGCTGCACTCCAGCCTCAGAAACAGAGTGAGGCTCTGTCTCAAAAAAAAAAATCTTTCACCACAAGGAGGTTTTCTTGTAGTTGATTCTCAAAGTCTTGGTAGGCATTTGAACTGGTCCTTTCACTTCGATTCTTTTCCCTTGCTCCTCTGATCAAGTCAGCACACACCTTCTCCAGGGATTTTCCCTTGCGGCTCCTCAGAGGGATTCTAATTCGGTGACTTGCCACCTCTGGTTCCATGGGTGTGTTTCGGTATCTTTAAAATCCGTGGCTGCCGGGTAAGGTGGCTCATGCCCATAATCCCAGCAGTTTGGGAGGCCGAGGTGGGCGGATCACCCGAGGTCGGGAGTTTGAGACTAGACTGGCCAACATGGAGAAACCCGTCTCTACTAAAAAAACAGTATTAGCCGGGCGCGGTGGCGGCGCCTGTAGTCCCCGCTACTCGGGAGGCTGAGGCAGGAGAATGGCGGGAACCGGGGAGGCGGAGCTTGCAGTGAGCCGAGATCGCGCCACTCACTCCAGCCTGGGCGACAGAGCGAGACTCCGTCTCAAAAAATAAAAATAAAAAATAAATAAAATAAACTTCCGGGCTGGGTGTGGTGGCTCACACCTATAATTGCAGAACTCAAGGTGAGTGAGTCAGCCTGGCCGACACGGTGAAACCCGTCTCTACTAAAAATACAAAACCTAGCCGGGCGCGGTGGCGGCGCCTGTAGTCCCAGCTACTCGGGAGGCTGGGGCAGGAGAATGGCGGGAACCCGGGAGGCGGAGCTTGCAGTGAGCGGAAATCGCGCCACTCACTCCAGCCTGGGCGACAGAGCGAGACTCCATCTTGACAAAGAAAAAGGAAATCCGTGGCTGCTGCGCGGCTTCCTGGCCGACTTGTTTCTGGGCGAGAGCGAACAATGGTGAGTGAGGAGCACGAGAGGGCGGACCACAGCCCGCACCGCCTAACGACGCGTCTTCCTCCAAGAGCTCCCTTTTTATTTTATCTCCATTGCCCATTGCCCTGAGAAGGTAACTTTGGTTAGGGTCTTTTGTTTGTTTTTAGACGGAGTTTTGCTCTTGTTGCCCAGGCTGGAGTGCAGTGGCGCTCTTAGCTCACCGTAACGTTGGCCTCCCGGGTTCAAGCGATTCTTCTGCTTCAGCCTCCCAAGTAGCTGGGATTACAGGCGCCCACCATCACGCCCGGCTAATTTTGTATTTTTAGTAGAAATGGGGGTTTCACCATGTTGGTCAGGCTGGTCTCGAACTCGCAACCTCAGGTGATCTGCCTGCCTCAGCCTCCCAAAGTGCTGGGATTCCAGGCGTGAGCCACTGCGCCCGGCCGTGTTACGGTCTTTTAACCAACCCTGCAATCCCTGCTCCATAATGCCGCCCTGCCAAGCTTCCTGAGCTGCTGTCTTTACTGTTAGATGCTGGGGCAGGCAGAATAGTGCCCTCCAGATAGCCATGTCCCCACTCCCCAGGGCCTGTGAATATGTTACCTTTCATAGCAAAAGGGAATCGGGATTGTAGATGGAATTGATGTTGCTGTGGAATAACAAGAAAGATATTTGGTGGTTGTCCCTGGTTTCTGACACAAAGCTCTAAACCCTTGGAATTTTGAGGGATAGAGTGTTAAAAGCCTGTTTTGTTTTAATGAGGCAACTCTTGTACTTAGCTTCAGGGTGGGAGCTGGCTGCCAGAAAGACCAGGCTTGATTAGAAGATCAGCATTTCCTGCACCCTTCCCCCAACCTCCAGGGAAGGGAGAGTGGCCGGAAATCGAGTTGATCACCAGTGGCCACAGTCAAACCTATGGACTGAAGCCTCCATAGAAACCCCTAAATGATGGGGTTCCGGGAGCTTCCAAGTTGGCAAACACATCCTCATCCCAGAGGGTGGTACACCCCATCTTGACTAAGGCAGTGGCTTCTGCACTCGGGACTTACCTTGTCCTGGGTACTTCTTCATCTGTTGTACCCTTTATAATAAACCGGAAGAGTAAGCACAGCTTTTCCTGAGTTCTATGAGTCATTCTAGCAAATTATTGAACCTTGGGGTAATGAGGTAGTTGAAACCTCTTTGTAGGAACTTTCCTTTGTAGGTCAATCAGCAGCAGTTAGGCTAACCTGGGAACCCAGTACTTTGTTGTCTAAGTGAGGACAGGCTTGTGGGACCATGGAGTCACACAAAAATTCCAGGTAGTGTCAGAAAGGAATTGTAGGACACCAAGTTGGCATCAGGGAGTTGGAGAAGTGGTGTTGGAAACGACACGTTTGATGTCAAGAGGAAGAAAAAACCCTTTTTTTATTGTTTTGTTTTTGAGATGGAGTTTCACTCTTGTTTCCCAGGCTGGAGTGCAGTAGTGCAATCTCGGCTCACTGCAACCTCTGTCCCCTGGGTTCAAGTGATTCTCCTGCCTCAGCCTCCCGAGTAGCTGGGATTACAGGTGCCCGCCACCACGCCCGGCTAATTTTTTGTATTTTTTTTTTAGTAGAGACAGAGTTTCACTGTGTTAGCCAGGATGGTCTCGATCTCCTGACCTCGTGATCTACCCGCCTTGGCCTCCCAAAGTGCTGGGATTACAGGCGTGAGCCACCGTGCCTGGCCCCCAGTGTTTTCAAAAATGCCATTTATTTATGTAAAAGTTTGTCTTAATCGTGACCCAAACAAGGTCCACAAACTGCATTTGGCTAATGTGTCTTTCAAGCTCCCCTCACCCTCTTTTTTTTAAAGACATGGGGGTTCTGGCTGTGTTGCCCAGCCTGGAGTGCAGCGGCTATTCACAGCTGTGATCATAGCTCACTACAGCCTTGAACTCTGGCCTTAAGCAATCCTCTCACTTCAGCCTCTGAACATTGATTTTTGAATAAAGAAATTGGGTCATTTGGTTTGTAGAATTTCCCACATTCTGGATTTGGCAGATTACTTTCTGGTGGTGTAATCTAATAGGTTCATTTGGCCCCTGTATTTCCTTTAGCCCGTGGTTAGAGTTAAAGGCTTAACTGGGTCTAGTTTCCTTTTGTTAGTCAGAGAGAATAGAGGTGAGGCTGCAAACAATCCCCGGTGTCATATCAGTGTGTTTATGGAATTAGGCTGTTCCAGTTTCTATTATGTCAAAGTTGTTCACCTGATCATATCAGAAGATATTACAATATTTTTAATAATAACCATTTACCGCATACTTACTGTATACCAGACATTTTGCTGGCTGTGTCCTAGATAATTCCTCATACCACATCTCCGTGTATTAACCATACTTATAGATTTGTAAAAAATGTACCAGAATGGGCTGGTTGGAAGGCTCTACGTGGATTATTACTCTGAGCTTGTTTACTTCTTGAAATATGGAATAATGGCTCCTGCTTTTAATATACAGGCTTATTTTGAGGATTTTTTGAACGGATGTGAGAGCACTTAGAAAACGGGAACACGCTGTGGTACACCATTAAAATTAGTAACATCAGTGAGAGAAAAGCAAGTGCATAATAAATATAGTTATCCTGATTGTCTCCTTTATTCATCACACACTTCCTAAGCACATCTCTGGAGGGCACCAGCCAGGTCCGGTGGGTCCCGGAGCGGCAGCGCGGCGCGGGAGGGGAACGGTGAGGCAGGGCCTAGCTGCCACCACGCGCGGAGCCCGGGAGCGGCTCGGGGGCTGTTAGCTGCCCGCCCGGCTCCTCCAGGGCCTGGAGCTCGGACGCGCGCTCTGGGGGGTTCTGGGGCGGGGACGTGAGCTCGCGGGGAGCAGTGGCCGGCCCCGGCCGCCGCGGTGGCTGTGCTCAGAAGCCGGTCCTGGCGTCAGGAGACCGGGCGCATGGCGCGGGGCGCGAGTTCCCCTACCCGCCCGTGCGCCCCGTTAGGCCTTTCCTGGGCCCTAACGACAGCTCGCCTGGCGTCGCCCTCGGAGCTCTCCTGTGTCCCCAAAATGCCTTTCCCGCGCCCCCCGCCCTTCTGCGGCGACTGCCCAGGGTGCTCTGTACTGCCACAGTCGGACTGCCGAGCCTGCCGGGCGCTTCGGGGAGGGCGCTAGGGGCCCGGACGCGGCCGCCGAGCGTAGGTTCCGGCCTTTACTCCCCGCAGCTGCGCACGGAGCCCCAGCTGGGGTTGTCCGCTCTGGGGATCACAAGCTGCGGAGCCCCGGGCGCCACCCGCCGGCCCCTTCAGATAGCCCGCTTCCGCCGCCGGCCGTGGCACGCCGTGGGCTCCGGGAAGACTCCGGCTTCCCCACCGCCTGAGGCCGCTGGGGCGGGGCTGCAGTGACAGTCCCGCGCGCTACCGCGGAAACAGGAAGTTGGTTGGGTGCGCGCCGGCTCGGGCTGCAGGTCCCGGGTCCCTCGGCCGCCGCAGCCGCCATGCCCAGGTGAAAGGGCTCCCGCACCGCCCGGTGCTCCCCATCTGCCTGGCATTGTGCGCAGAGCTGGAAAGCATGGCTGTTGTATGTATTCTTGCGCCCGTGTGACAACATTTACACTTCTAAAAACGGAACCTCCTTCCGTTTTAGGATTGCAAGTTAACCTAGGAAAAACAGCACTCTGCAAATTATTTGCTGGAAAATCTCGATGACTTAGGGCCCATGTATGACTTTGCAGGGGTCTCTCACTCTAGTTTACTGGTGTAGATTTTTTCAAAAATCCATCTTATCAAAAACCGCTTAAGGTGGAAAATTTCAAATGCAAGTAAGTCGCCGTTGATGAGATTGCAATTAATATATTTAAGATAGTGAATTAGAGAAAAACTACAGATCAGTACATTATTTTTTTCATATTTTGGGGGGATTAGATTTTTAACGATAACTTTGAAGTTAAAAATTAAAAGATAGGCTGGGCGCGGTGGCTCAGGCTTGTAATTCCAGCACTCTGGGAGGCCGAAGGGGGAGGATGGCTTGAGCCCAGAAGTTCGAGACCAACCTGGGCAAAATAGCAAGACCCCCCCCGCGGCCTTCCACAACTACAAAAGGTACCAAAAAAAAAAAAAAAAAAAAAAAAAAAAGCCGGGAGTGGTGGCACGCACCTGAAGTCCCTGCTACTCGGAAAGTTGTGGGTGAAAGGATCGCTTGGGCGCGGGAGCGACGCAGCCTGCGGTTGACAAAAAGTCAAACTCTGTAAAATGTTTGAAGGGATTTATTCTGAGCCAAATATGAGTGACCATGCTGGTGACACAGCCTTTTGGAGACTCTGAGAACATGTATCCAAGGTGGTCGGGGCCCGGTGTGGTTTTATACATTTTAGGGGAGCCATGAGTCATCAGTCAAGTACATGTACGATTAAGATGTACATTGGTTCGGTCTGTAAAGGTGGGACCACTGAGGCGGTGGGGGGGTCGGGGGCTTCCAGGTTATAGGTAGATTGAAAATTTTCTGATTGGCATTTGGTTGAAAGATTTATTATCAATGGAAAGGAATGTCTGGGTTACAGTAAGAGGCTGTGGAGACTGAAGTTCTACCATGCAGATAAAGCCTCCAGGTTAGTATCCAGCATGTTAAATGCTGGTCTGCTTTTCCTGAATTCCAAAAGGGAGGAGGACAAAATGAGGCAAGTTCCACCCCCACCTCCCATCAGGCCTAAACATGTTTTTCTTAAAACAACCTAAAACAAGATTAACTCTGGAATGCCCTTGGTGGGGGTCCATGCAGATGGTTGAGGGGCCTTAGGATTTCATTTTTGATTTACATTGGGCAGTGGAGTGGGACCCTATCTCTAAAAAAATAAAAATAAAAATAAATACAAATCGAAAAGTTCAAAGATAATTTTTTTTTTTTTTTTTGAGATGGAGTTTCGCTCTTGTTGCCTAGGCTGGAGTGCAATGGTGCGATCTTGGCTCATCACAACCTCTGCCTCCCGGGTTCAAACGATTCTCCTGCCTCAGCCTCCTGAGTAGCTGGGATTACAGGCACCACCACCCCAGCTAATTTTGTATTTTTAGTAGTGACGGGGTTTTTCCATGTTGGTCAGGCTGGTCTTGAACTCCCGTCCTCGGGTGATCTGCCCGCCTCGGCCTCCCAAAATGCTGGGATTACAGACGTGAGCCACCATACCTGGGCTAAAGATAAAATATTTTGCTCCCAATTATGGCTTGCAGTGATTATTCATACATGTTGGGCAGAAATGTTTCATATAATTTATCTATAAATACAGATATTTTATATTATAATTCAAGATAGGTATTCTTGGCCACTAACCCAATGTCTTATTTCTTTAGCTTCTCAGCTTCTTTTTTACTTTCAAAGTTGGTCAGGTTTCCTGTTAATAGTTAACTAAATGAAAGCTCACTCACTGACAAAACACACATATTTGGTTTCATTTCAGATAAATGAATTCTGATTTGGGGAAGCAGATGCCAACTTAGAGCCTCGTACCAATCTCTCTGTCTTTAAAAGGTGAGGTGACTTGGTGATTTGCCTGGAAAACTATAGGTAATATATAATCTAGCTTCCATATTTTACAGATATGTCTGGAGGTACCAGAGAGGTGCGTGTCTGCCTTTCCATCCTAGGCCGGTCTGAACTGTCTTGTGGAGGCTCGACACTGTTCCTGCTGGGTTATCGTTGGATGATCTTAATGAGACTGATAAATTGAATTTGGGAGTGAAAACAGTAATACTTTAAGAAATTTTGAACTTTAAAGCTGAGGACTAAGCTCTGATTTTTTTTCCATCAATCCTCACAAAAGCACTGAGGTGGATACCGCAGGTTGTGAGGTTCAGGAGGGGGTAAGTGGCTGGCATACGGTCACAGAGCAGCGCTGCCATTTGGCTGCTTTCCAGTTCAACATAGCTGCCATCTCTGCTGGTGGTATTCGCAGCATGCGGGATAAAATACTCACCAAGGAACAAGTGGCTAACTCCTCACAGAGCTCTCACGGTTTCCTCTTTCCTGACGAAAAGGTAGGGCTCCCCTGGGTGGGGGTGTCTGCAGAGCTCCCAGGTGCTGGTGGTCAGCAGGTTTTCCTTTGTCTGAGTCAGAACATGGGGAGGCAGAAAATGAGGAGGCTGGGGAAAGGTTTGGCCCAGCAAGTGAGTGAAATAAGTCAATTTATACCCATTGGGAAGCAAGTCGGCCGGTAGGAGTGAAGCCTCGTTACCTAATGCTGGTGCCATTTCTAGGGAGAGGAGAAATCACTTCCCCGAGCCTATCAGTCCTACAAGTTATTCTGTCTTCATTTCACGTGGGAAAAGAGGGCATGTTTTGGCCATAACATTGAAGACAATAATGCATCTTTGGTAGAGAAAGAAAAGGAATTTCCCAAAATTTGAGCAAAAGGTGCTTTTTGTTTTGTTTCGTTTTTGAGACAGTCTCCCTCTGTTGCCCAGACTGGAGTGCAGTGGCCTGATCTCTGCTCATTGCAAGCTGTGCCTCCCAGGTTCAAGTGATTTTCCTGCCTCAGCCTCTTGAGTAGCTGGGATTGCAGGCATGCACTACTACACTAGGCTAATTTTTGTATTTTTAGTAGAGATGGGGTTTCGCCATATTGGCCAGGATGGTCTTGAACTCCTGGCCTCAAGTGATCTCCCTGCCTCCCCCCACAAAGTGCTGGGATTACAGGGTGTGAGCCACCTGCCCAAAAGGTATTCTGTTTAAGGATCTGCTGTCAAAAGTTTTCTAAATAGGTTTTTGCTCTGTTATCTTTTTTAAAAATTTTTTAAATTTTTATTTTAAATTTTTATTTTTTGAGACAGAGTCTCGCTCTGTTGCCTAGGCTGGAGTGCAGTGACACGATCTCAGCTCACTGCAAGCTCCGCCTCCCAGGTTCATGTCATTCTCCTCCCTCAGCCTCCCGAGTAGCTGGGACTACACGTGCCCACCACCACGCCCGGCTAATTTTTTTGTGTTTTTAGTAGAGATGGGGTTTCACTGTGTTAGTCAGGATGGTCTCGATCTGCTGACCTCGTGATCTGCCCGCCTCAGCCTCCCAAAGTGCTGGGATGACAGGTGTGAGCCACTGCGCCCAGCCTTTTTTTTTTTGAGATGGAGTCTCACTCTGTCGCCCAGGCTAGATTGCTACGGTGAGATCTCGGCTCACTGCAACCTCCGCCTCCTGGGTTCAAGTGATTCTTGTGCCTCAGCCTCCCAAGTGTCTGGGATTACACACTCATTCAACCACACCCAGCTAATTTTTGTATTAAATGTTTTTAGTAGAGATGGGGTTTCACCATGTTGGCTAGGCTGGTCTTGAACTCCTGGCATCAAATGATCCACCTGCCTTTGTCTCCCAAAGTGCTGGGATTACAGGCATGAGCCACCATGTCCTGCACAGCCACTCTTATCTTTTAAAAAATGATTGTGGGCTGGGCACAGTGGCACCTGTAATCCCAGCACTTTGGGAGGCCGAGGCGGGCAGATCACGAGATCAGGAGATTGAGACCATCCTGGCTAACACGATGAAACCCTGTCTCTACTAAAAATACAAAAATTAGCCGGGTGTGGTGGCGGGCGCCTGTAGTCCCAGCCACTCGGGAGGCTGAGGCAGGAGAATGGCATGAACCCGGGAGGCGGAGCTTGCAGTGAGCCGAGATCATGCCACTGCATTCCGGCCTGGGCAACAGAGCGAGACTCTTGTCTCAAAAAAAAAAAAAAAATGATTGTGTTGGGCTGGGCGTAGTGGCTCATGCCTGTAATCCCAGTAGTTTGGGAGGCCGAGGCCGGTGGATTGCTTGAGTCCAGGAGTTTGCGACCAGCCTAAGCAACATGGTGAAACCCTGTCTCTACGAAAAATGCAAAAATTAGTGGGGTGTGGTGGCGCACGCCCACCTGTAATCCCGACTACTCCAGAGGCTGAAGTGGGAGGACTGCTTGAGTCCAGGAGGTGGAGATTGCACTGAGCTGGGATCACACCACTGTAATCCAGCAAGACCTTGTCTCAAAAAAAAAAAAAAAAAAAAATTATGTTATACCAGATAGCTGCTTCACATGGTTATCAGGGTCTTCTCAGGAAAATATGTAACAGTGCCAGCCAGCTTGCTTGCTCTCTCTCTATCTCTGTCCTTTTTCCTCCCCCAACCCCTTCTGCTCTTCTCTGCTTTTCTACTATCCTCCTTCCTTCTTTCCTTCCAAGTCTTCCTCTGCTTGAATGGCTCTGTGTAGGATATTTTAAATTCCTTTTTGGAAAAAAGAATGTTAGGGGTAGAAGGTAGTCGATTTACGGGTAGCAAATCCTTACAAATCTGCAGCAACCTCAATTCTTGCCTTCTCAGAAGAAAGAATTCCACTGAGGGACATAAGGCAGAAAAAGAGACTGAGGCAAGTTTCTCAGCAGGAGTGAAAGTTATTAAAAATCTTTAGAACAGGAAAGAAAGAAAAGTACACTTGGAAGAGACCCAAGAGGGCAGTGTGAAAGTCAAGTGCAGTGTTTAACTGTAATCCTAGGACTTTATAGGCTGACCCACTTGTCTTGCACCCCTTCCCCATGATTTCCCTTAGGGTGCGCTGCCTGCGTGCGCAGTGCCCTCCTTACGCTTGGGAGGTGAGCATGATCAGTGTGTTTAGGAAGCTGTACACATGCCCCTCTGAAGCTTTCTTCCTGTTTCCTGTGGAGTATCTGAAGCTTTCTTCCTGTTTCCTGTGGAGTAGCTGAAGCTTTCTTCCTGTTTCCTGTGGAGTGCCCCCAGAAGGTCATACTCTGCCATTTTGTCTCCTGATGTGTATGTCCAGGAAGTTGCCTCTCCCTGGCATCTGCATTTAATTTACACTTTAATGTGGCAGCTGTGGACCCTCAGGAGATTGTCTCTCCCTGGCGCTGGCTGTGAAATGATCGTTTTTAGGGAGGCAATGTGATAACTGTTGAATGGTCACCTGGTGATCACTTGACATTCCTGGTGGATGGGAAGAGCCCTCACCCGGCCCGCTCATGCCTGTCTAGAACCTGAAACAAGAACATAGAAGTTTGAGGGAAGCGCCAGAACTCCACTGACCCGGTTTGTTTGCAGTAAGATCGAGGTCGCTTATCCACGAGGAGTAAGAGGCCATGCTGAGTGAGCTCAGTGGGGAGTTGAGGCGGGGAGAGCCCGGGTTGCCTGGAAGTACAAACCCACAGTCTGTCTCTGTGTCCTCTGTCCTTCATCCTCTCTTCATCCAGGGAAGCTGGAGGACTGCAGTTTTCCATACTATCCTGCCCTGAGCCCCACTTCGGGCTGTCAGCCAGCCTTGTCTCCAGCCTGCTCACCACTCACTGATGCTTTTTGCACCTCTTAGTCATAACTGCTCAAACAGGGCTCACTCTGATGAAAAGAAGGGGGTGTAGAAGAGCAATTTTCAAGTTGTCATTCTGGTATTCCATCTTGGGAAATCAGAAACCTACAAAACAGCAAGGGTTTGCATACTGGAAGACTCCTCAGCCCGCCCCAGAAGGTCAGCATTCCTTCCCTCTCAACTAGTTCCGTCCAGCTGGAGGAAACATACGGTGTTAGAAAGTTTCAACTATGGTTTTGGGTTTAGCTTTCAGGATTTTAGGAGATTCTAGGCCTTTTGAAAGAAAATGAGATATTAAGATCGAATGGTTGCCTTTGACATATTTGATTTAATCAAAACAAAGGAAATTGCCTGGCATTAAGGAACCTGTTATTTATCCCTTAGAGGCACTCCAGCAGAGAACCCAGGCCCTTCACCATACTGGTGCATGGTTCCTGACACTTGTGGAGCCCGTTCCGAAGTTCCTTACAGATCAGGTGGGTGACTGCAAACAGGCACTGCTGCTTCTCCTCTGTGTCAGAGTAAGCACGGGCAGCGCAGGGTGGCTGCACGTCCTGGGTTGCCTGGGACGGTCCTGGTTTACACCATTGCTCTAATTTTTATCAGTGACATTTTTTACTCAAAGCTGTCCCCAGTTGGAAGATAAACGTACGTGGTGACTGCAATTATGCGGCATGTGTGCTTTGCCTTAGAGAAAAGAGAGGTTACAAAAGTTCTAAGTGAAGAAGATAAAGTACATCTTGACCAGGTGATAAATATGTTGTGGGGTTTTGGAGGAGAATTTCAGCAAGAGCAGTTGACTCCAGATGATATGCAAAGCTACTTTTGACCTCTCTGTCTGAAAGGACATACTTAAAATCCAGTATTTGTTTGCTGTTCCCCCTTTATTTATTTTGAGACAGAGTCTCACTGTGTTGCCCAGGCTGGAGTGCAGTGGCATGATCTTGGCTCACTGCAACCTCCGCGTCCTGGATTCAAGCAGTTCTCCTGCCTCAGCCTCCTGAGTAGCTGGGATTACAGGCATGTACCACCATGCCTGCCTAATTTTTGTATTTAGTAGAGACGAGGTTTCACCACATTGGCCATTCTGGTCTTGAACTCCTGACCTCAGGTGATCCACCTGCCTTGGCCTTCCAAAGTGCTGGGATTACGGGCAGCACAGGGTGGCTGCACATCCTAAGTTGCCTGGGACAGTCCTGGTTTACACCATTGCTCTGTTTTAAGTTTTATTAGTGACATTTTTCACTCAATGCTGTCCCCAGTTGGAAGATAAAGGTATGTGGTGACTGCAATTATGCGGCATGAGGTGGTTCTTAACTCCATGCCTGTGTGCGACATGAAGTTCCTAGGTTCGTGTTAGAAAATCATCTTCCTAGAAAAGGATTTTATTTTTTTATTGGTTCAATTAGGGTTTCTGGTCAGTGTCTCCCAAAGCTTCCACCCCATAAGACTTCAGGGGCTTCTTTGACATCTGAGCTCCCTATACCCTCCCTGGGAAGGTCACCGCCCTTCTCAGATTCTCATCTCGAGCACAAGTTGAAGAACCTGGAGGTAGAATGCCACCATCTATAGCCTATCTCAGGGTAGTGTTTTACCAACTTTTCTCTTCGTAGGTCTCAGAAATAGATGCTTTCTTTACAGGATGCAAAGCTCATCCAATATTTGGGATGAATCCTTAAAAAATTCGAAGGTTCCCTTACAGAAGCCACTATACATAAATATCTTATAAAAGAAGGCCATCCAGAGTTTTAAGGCATATTTGCAGGGGAAAACCCATTTTTGTGAAAACATATAATCTGGTTGCAGTGTTCAGTATTCACATTCACAGATGGTGGCTCTGTGGCAGTCACCCACAGGTTCTTCCTGCCCACTGCACAGACAAAACCATTCACTGAGACTATGGTACTGCAGTAAATAAGTAGTTTAGGCTGGGCATGGTGGCTCACGCCTGTAATCCTAGCACTTTGGGAGGCTGAGGCGGGTGAATCACTTGAGCCCAGGAGTTCAAGACTAGCCTGGGCAGCATGGCAAAACCCCATCTCTTCTAAAAATACACACACACACACACACAAATTAGCTGGGTGTGGTGGCACACACCTATAATCCCAGCTACTCGGGAGGCTGAGGCATGAGAATCGCTTAAACCTGGGAGGCAGAGGTTGCAGTGAGCTGACATTGTGACATTGCACTCCAGCCTGAGTGACAGAGTGAGACTGTGTCTCAAAAAAAAAAAAAGAGTTTAATTAACTTAATTAACGTAAGGCTGGCCACTGAGATGGAATTATTACTCAAATCAGTCTCTCTGAATCTCAGAGGTTAGGGTTTTTATGGACAGTATTGTGGGCAGGGAGCTGGGGAACAGGAGGTGCTGATTGGTTGGAATGAAATCATAGGGGCGTGGAAAACAGTCCTTGTGTACTGAGCCCGCTTCTGGGTGGGGTCATAGGATCAGGTGAGTCACGAAATACGGGTCCCGGCAGGGTCAGTCAGGTGGGGTAAATCAGTTGCCCGAAAGTCTGAAAAATACCTGAAAAGATCAATCTTAGGGTCTACAATAGTGACGTTATCTATAGGAGAAACTGAGGGAAGTCGCAAATCTTTGTTACCTCTGGCCACATGACTCCTGAGCAATAAGGGATCATAGAAACTACATTCAGCAGAATTCAAGCCCCTCCCCTAATCCTAATCTCGAAACCTTTCATTAGTTTTCAAAGGTGGTTTCAGCCTCAGAACAGAGAGGAGACTATTATCATCATTCTTGCTTCAAAGTTAAACTGTAAACTGGCCTGGCACAGTGGCTCACGTCTGTAATCCCAGCACTTTGGGAGGTTGAGGTAGGTGGTTCATTTGAGGTCAGGAGTTTGAGACCAACCTGGCCAACATGGTGAAAACCCATCTCTAATAAAAAAATATACAAAAATTAGCTGGACATGGTGATGGGTGCCTGCAATCCCAGCTACTTGGGAGGCTGAGGCATGAGAATCACTTGAACCCAGGAGGTGGAGGTTGCAGTAAGCCCAGATCACACCACTACACTCCAACCTGGGTGGCAGAGGGAGACCCCATTTCAAAATTCAAAACCAAAACCAAGCAACCAAACAAAAAGCTATAAACTAAATTCCTCCCAAAGTTAGCTTGGCCTATATCCAGGAATGACCAAGGACAGCTTGGCAGTCAGAAATAAGACGGAGTCAACTATGTCAGATTTGGGTTACTATTATAATTTTGCAAAGGTGGTTTCAGTGTCAGATCCTGGCCTCCGGGTCCAATGTGGAATGAATTCCTTGGATCTTTGAAGCACATTGTCCATGAATATTCACTTTATTTTGTGGAACAGCAGAGTAGAAAAGTGATGTATTAACACCAAAAGCAACACGTTACTGGGGCCTTATGACCTGTTGATTTTTAAGGTCAAGGAGGAGTGGTGGGGAATCCTAGGAGTCCAATTACACTTAAATAATGCTGAATTTTCCATTATGTCTCCTACCTTAACACACATCATTCTCATGGATTCACATTTGATGATTTCTAGAATGTTAACGAAACTATCATCTTGGTGAGAAGATCATTCTAATAGCTTTATTCTGGCATATGGAGGTATGGAGAGCTTGAAGGAGTTGGAAAGATCAGTTTTTTCCTTATTAGTAATCTGGCATATTATTGTAAAAGTATAAGACAATTAATTTGGACATGTAGATAGGATTGTGTAACTCATTAGTTCTTTTTTTTTTTTTTTTTTTTTTTTTTTTTTGAGACAGAGTCTCACTCTGTCGCCCAGGCTGGAGTGCAGTGGCCGGATCTCAGCTCACTGCAAGCTCCGCCTCCCGGGTTTACACCATTCTCCTGCCTCAGCCTCCCGAGTAGCTGGGACTACATTAGCTGGGACTACAGGCAGCTGCCACCTCGCCTGGCCAGTTTTTTTTTTTTTGTATGTTTTAGTAGAGACGGGGTTTCACCATGTTAGCCAGGATGGTCTCGATCTCCTGACCTTGTGATCCGCCCATCTTGGCCTCCCAAAGTGCTGGAATTACAGGCTTGAGCCACCGCGCCCGGGCAACTCATTAGTTCTTAATAGAGGGAGGTGTGATACCTGTATTATTAGGGAACATAACTGAATTCTCTTCCTTTTCCCTGTAGGTGCCCAGCTAAGACCTGGATGCCATCACCCTACCCAGGGCTGTGCAGTTTTCTCATGGTGAACCCTTGATGGATTTGTTGTTGCTTGAGAAATGGCTATGATTGAAATGGGATTTGAAAGACAGAATTTTCATCCGTTAAAGAGGAAGAGTGCATTGCTGTTGAAACTCATAGCTGTTGTCTTCGCTGTGCTTCTATTTTGTGAATTTTTAATCTATTTCTTAGCGATCTTTCAGTGTAATTGGCCTGAAGTGAAAACCACAGCCTATGATGGTAAACAGGCCACACGTGAGCCTGTGCTCAAAGCCATGTTTTTGGCTGACACCCATTTGCTTGGGGAATTCTTAGGCCACTGGCTGGACAAATTACGAAGGTAAGAGGTAAAATCAGGACTCTTTCTAAAATTCTGTAGGCAAAACGGTATAGCTCTCTCCTCATAGGCAAGGCTTAATGGCTTTAGGTTACTCTTAGTTATTTTCCTCTTAAAGGAGGACATTTAGGGACATTTGACTTTTCCTTGAATTTACCATTTACTGAGGATGTATACAGGGCCCCATAATGTGGGAGTCGGATCTGGGCCACGTCGCTTTGTGACTTTGGACAAGTTGTTAGGGCCCCTCTGAGCCCCTGCCTCCTTGTTTGTAACTGGGTGAAGACAAGAAACATCACAAGATGTGCCACGCAATGACAAGAAGATGCCACACAATGCCTGGTGCCGGGACTGGTCCCCTGGGCAGGGAGGACACAGATCTGGGTTGATGGTCCCATCTCACCTTCATTGTGTGTAACTTTGAGCCTGTTGGGTTTCAGCCTCCTCTAGACAGCAGAGGAGCAGAGCAGATTTGTGGCTGTCACCCTAGGGAAGGATCCTGTCTTTCTGACTCACACCTGCCCCTGCATGGTCCTTTGTTTTTTTTTTTCACCAGGAAGCTTTTTAAACAAATTATTTTTAGGCCGGGTGCAGTGGCTCATGCCCGTAATCCCAGCACTTTGGGAGGCCAAGGCAGGCGGATCACCTGAGGTCAGGAGTTCAAGACCAGCCTGGCCAACATGGTGCAACTCCATCTCTACTAAAAATAGAAAAATTAGCCGAGCATGGTGCCGGGCGCCTATAATCTCAGCTACTTGGGAGGCTGAGATAGGAAAATCGCTTCAACCCGGGAGGCGGAGGTTTCAGTGAGCTGAGATTGCACCACTGCACTCCAGCCTGGGCAACAGAGCAAGACTCCGTCTCAAAACAAAAACAAAAACAAAAGAATAAAGAATAATGAAGGAGCAGCTATACCTTTTTACTAAGAGTTTTTTAAAATTTATTATTATTATTATTACTATTATTTTTTTATTTTATTACTAAGAGTTTTAACCAAAGGAGGTGTGAGCTCAAGAAGGGCCGGTGCAGGGCCCGCAGTGTCTTGGTCTTACAAATCGATCCTGATTGATGTCTAGTCTCTCCAAGTAGCCTTCTGTGTATTCTTCATGCTGCTGTTTCTAGATTTTTACTTTCCGTGGTGAATAACATTAAATCAAGAGAAACTGAGAAGCTGGGTGCAGTGCTTCACGCCTGTAATCCCAGCACTTTAGGAGGTGGAGGTGAAGGATTGCTTGAGGCCAGGAATTTGAGACCAGCCTGGGCCACGTGGCAAGACCTCATTTCTACAAAAAAACAATAAACAAAAACCAAAAAATAGCTAATTTTTGCTATTTATGCCTACTTGTAGTCCTAGTTACTCAGGAGGCTGAGGCAGGAGGATCATTTGAGCTATTCTGAGCACCAGAGTTTGAGCCTCCAGTGAGCTGTGATCATGGCACCGCAGTCCAGCTTGAGTGACAGAGCAAGAGCCTGTCTCTAAGAAAAAGTAAAATAAAATAAGAAAAACGGAGAAATGTATTTTGAGAGAGATCTTGGGTAAAAAGCCTTTTATGGGTGATGTGTACCATTCAGTGGTTAACTTGGGATCTAAAAACCTTCCTCTGACCAGAAATTACATTGACTGATTAAAACGAGGTCTAGCTCTGTTGCCCAGGCTGGAGGGCAGCAGAAGGATCATAGCTCACTGCAGCCGCCCAAGTAGCTAGGACAATGGGCTTGTGCCACTACGCCCAGCTAATTTTTACTTCTTTGTAGAGATGGAATTTTGCTGTGTTGCTCATGCTGGTCTTGAACTCTTGGCCTCAAGTGATCCTCCCGCCTTGGCCTCCCAAAGCATTGAAATTACAGGTGTGAGCCACTGCACCTAGCCTACTTTCCCCTATTTCTATATCCCAGGACATAGCATTTCCCTTTTGTAGAGGAGGAGCAGCCAGGAAAATGCCTTAAAAAGGAGGAAAGGTTTGGATTCCTTAGGAAAATGACATAGGCTGGATTTGGTTAGGTTGAAGACGGGGAGGGCTGAGCAAGCACTGACATTTTTGTGCACCTGCCGTGTGCCTGTGCCATGCTTTACAAACGCTGTCTCATTTAACCCCATAACTATCCTGTGCAAGTAGGGTTTAAAATCCCCATTTACCGGCCTGGTGTGGTGGCTCACACCTGGAATCCCAGCACTTTGGGAGGCTGAGGCAGGTGGATCACTGGAGGTCAGAAGTTCAAGACCAGCCTGACCAACATGGAGAAACCCCGTCTCTACTAAATATACAAAATTAGCTGGGTGTGGTGGCACATGCCTATAATCCCAGCTAGGCAGGAGAATCACTTGAACCCGGGAGGTGGAGGTTGCAGTGAGCCGAGATCACGCCATTGCACTCCAGCCTGAGCAACAAGAGGGAAACTCTGTCTCAAAATAAATAAATAAATAAATAAATAAAATCTCCATTTACCAATGAAGACACTGGGAATCAGAATAGGCAGTATTGTCAAAGGCACACAGCTTTTCAGTGGATTGAGCTGGGATGTTAAGCCATTATCTGTCAGATTGCAGATCCCAGGCTCTTTTTTCTTTTTGAGACGGAGTCTCTCTCTGTCACCCAGGCTGGAGTGCAGTGGCGTGATCTCAGCTCACTGCAACTTCCGCCTGCTGGGTTCAAGCAATTCTCCTGCCTCAGCCTCCCAAGTAGCTGGTACCACAGGCCCCTGCCACCATGCACAGCTGACTTTGTATTTTTAGTAAGAGACAGAGTTTCATGATATTGGCCAGGCTGGTCTCGAACTCCTGACCTCATGATCTGCCCACTTTGGCCTCCCAAAGTGATGGGATTACAGGCATGAACCACTACGCCCGGCCTCCAGGCTCTTTTCATTTGCTTGTTTTACCTCTGGGAGGATTGCTTGCATGTCTGAAATCTACAGGATTTACTGTTTTGATATTGACTAGCCTATTGTCATCTCCCCTCCAACTTGGAAGCAAAGAAGGAAGTTGAATTCCCTTTAAGAAGTGGTGAAAATTAAGCTAGATACAATCATCTCTGTGTGGTACAAAATCAGTCTACGTCGAACATCTTTGGAAGCTGCATTAGGCTCTCTCAGGTCCAGTTGTGTCTTGACTGAGTGATGGCTGCAGGGTGCAGAGTGGGGCCTGTTCCTGCACACCACAGTGTCTGGGGTATGTGGGAGGGGTGGCCAGACTCTTCTCTGATACTTAATTCCCCACCTTTTTTTTTTTTTTTTTTTTTTTTGAGACGGAGTCTCGCTCTGTCGCCCAGGCTGGAGTGCAGTGGCCGGATCTCAGCTCACTGCAAGCTCCGCCTCCCGAGTTCATGCCATTCTCCTGCCTCAGCCTCCCGAGTAGCTGGGACTACAGGCGCCCGCCACCTCGCCCGGCTAGTTTTTTTGTAGTTTTAGTAGAGACGGGGTTTCACCGTGTTAGCCAGGATGGTCTCGATCTTCTGACCTCGTGATCCGCCCGTCTCGGCCTCCCAAAGTGCTGGGATTACAGGCTTGAGCCACCGCGCCCGGCATTCCCCACCTTTAATCAGATACGGACTCTTTGGCCCTTCAAGCTGGGGATGGGAATGCAAGAGTGGGACTCTGAAAGAAGGAGAGTGGAACCATTTAGTTTGCTGTTTAAATGCTGCATAATACAGAAGTGGCCTCCACCCAGGAAAGACTGATGACTTACTTTTTCCTATTGGTGCCAAGGGAATGGCAGATGGAGAGAGCCTTCCAGACAGCTCTATGGTTGCTGCAGCCGGAAGTCATCTTCATCCTGGGGGATGTCTTTGATGAAGGGAAGTGGAGCACCCCTGAGGTAGGACCCTGTGTTCCAGGTGCCCTCTTGAACCTGCTTTGAGGTCCAGCACAAGTAGCCCAGAGAATCCATGAAGCAATGTCAGCTTGAGTTGGAAATTTTATGGAAGTTGTACTTACTACTGATATTAAAAATGCGTAGGCTATCTGGAAGATGCTTAGAATTCATAGGCTATCTAAGATGATTAGAACAACTCAATCTCAAGTTAGGTTGGCTAATCGTAAACATTTGTCTATGTAGGAAATAGGTCGATTAGCCAGATATCATCTAGTTGGAATACACTGTTATGTGAACCTCTTGGGAAAGGGAGAAATGGGCAAGACAGATGTTATTTCAGTTGTCACGGAAATACATATTGCAAAATACATATTGAAATGTGCATTTAATTTTACACTCTTATTGGACCACGACATTAGGAGAATTGTGCTACAAAAGGGACTTGCTATTCTCCTCTGATTTTCTTTTTTCTGAGTGAGAGATGCAGAAGGGGCCCTGGGGACTCGATGTGAGGATCCTCTGCCTTCAGAGGGGCTGAGACCTCCGCCTGGGTATTGGGGTAATGTAAGACTTTCCACAAACCAAAGAGAAAAGCTCTTCTCACCTTAGTCATCACAATGTTTTGCTTATTACATCCTTGGAACAAAACAAACAAAGACATGAACTGTTCTTGCTGCTTAAAAATGTTCAGTCATTAATGGTTTTTGGAAAATATTTAATTTGGGGTATAGTCTAAAAAACTTAATCACATGCCTATAGTACTAGCACTTTGGAAGCCCAAGGCAGGAGGAGTTTTTTTTTTTTTTTTTTTTTTTGAGATGGAGTTTCGCTCTTGTTGCCCAGGCTGGAGTGCAATGGCGCAATCTCAGCTCACTGCAACCTCTGCCTCCCGGGTTCAAGTGACTGTCCTGCCTCAGCCTCTTGTATGGTAGGATTACAGGCATCTGTCACCACGCCCATCTAATTTTGTTTTTTTAGTAGAGGTGAGATTTCTCCATGTTGGTCAGGCTAGTCTCGAACTCCTGACGTCAGGTGACCTGCCCACCTCGGCCTCTTAATGTGCTGGGATTACAGGAATGAGACACTGTGCTTGCCTTTTTTTTTTTTTTGGTGGTGGAGGGGATGGAGTCTCACTCTGTCACCAGGCTGCAGTGCAGTGGTGTGATTTTGGCTCACGGCAACCTCCACCTCCTGGTTTCAAGCGATTCTCCCTCAGCCTCCCGAGTGGCTGGGATTACAGGCACGCACCACCATGCCTGGCTAATTTTTTTTGTATTTTAGTAGAGATGGGGTTTCACCACCATGTTGCCTAGGCTGGTCTCGAACTCCTGAGCTCCGGCAGTGCCCACCTTGGCCTCCCAAAGTGCTGGCATTATAGGCATGAGCCACCACGCCAGGCCTAGTCTAAGGCAGGAGGATCGTTTGAGCCCAGGAGTTCAAAACCAGTCTAGGCAACTTAGTGAGACCCTGTTTCTACAAAAAATACAAAAATTAGCCAGGCATAGTGGTGCACGCCTATAGTCCCAGCTACTCAGGAGGCTGAAGTGGGAGGATCGCTTGAGCCTGGGAGGTCGAGGCCACAGTCAGCTGTGCACCACTGCACTCCAGCCTGGGTGACAGAGTGAGACCCTGTCTCAAAAAATAAAGATAAAAATCAAGGAAGATAAACAACCAAACCAAAAACAAAACAAGAAAACCCACAACAAAAACCCAAAAAACCTTACTGGTATTTCCTAGGACAATTCAGTAGCTACGCAAGAGAAGTCTTGTTTCGAAGTTGATAGGAACCACTGTTTACAGAGTTGCAATGTTTGTTATCCTCTAGGCTGTAATTCAGTGTGAGATAGTGGAAATGTTATATGTAAAAACAACTAGTTACAAAATGAGGTTGGATAGATACGTTGCTTTTCCAAATTAAGGGCAATATTTTATGTTTTTCTATGTCTGCTATTCTGATTTTATGTTACTCTAACTTTATTTATTTATTATTTTTTTGAGCTGGTGTCTTGCTCTGTCACCAAGGCTGGAGTGTGTGGCGTGATCTCAGCTTACCGCAACCTCTGCCTCCCTGGTTCAAGTGATTCTCCTGCCTCAGCCTCCTCGAGTAGCTGGGACTACAGGCGCCCGCCACCACACACAGCTAATTTTTGTATGTTTAGTAGAGACAAGGTTTCACCATGTTGGCCAGGCTGCTCTCAAACTCCTGACCT
Source organism: Chlorocebus sabaeus (assembly GCF_047675955.1). NCBI lineage: Eukaryota > Metazoa > Chordata > Mammalia > Primates > Cercopithecidae > Chlorocebus > Chlorocebus sabaeus. The sequence continues at coordinate 72,028,433 of NC_132921.1, forward strand.
CTAGTGATCTGCCTGCTTCAGCCTCCCAAAGTGCTGAGAGTAGAGGTGTGAGCCACCGTGCCCAGCCATCTAACTTTAAATGTTATTTGTTAAAGTGGAATCTTTGTAAATGTATTCAAGGACACTATCCGGCATGTTTCCTTAGGTTTTGCCAGATTTACAATGTTTAGGGTAAAGTTGGTTACCATCTAGAATAGAGGATTTTTTTTTGTTTTTTTCCCTACCCTAGGGTGTTTGTACAATTGATATTTTTAGCTTTATAAAAATAAGAATTACACTAACATAACTCTGAAGTTTTAATAGTTAAAGCAAGTATCAGAATAATTTTGAAATATATGTTACAGTAAGTATTTTTTGTCTTTCTTTCTCCCACATCTCATTACTTCGTTTCCACAGTTGTAGCCATAGGGGAATGCCACATTTTTTTTTTTTTTCTTTTTTTTTTTTTGAGACAGAGCCTCACTCTACGGTCCAGGCTGGAGTGCAGTGGCGCGATCTCGGCTCACTGCAAGCTCTGCCTCCTGGGTTCACACCATTCTCCTGCCTGTAGCTGGGACTACAGGCTCCTGCCACCACGCCCGGCTGTTTTTTGTATTTTTAGTAGAGATGGAGTTTCACTGTGTCAGCCAGGATGGTCTCAATCTCCTGACCTCGTGATCCGCCCGCCTCAGCCTCCCAAAGTGTTGGGATTACAAGTGCGAGCCACCGTGCCTGGCCGGGAATGCCACTTTTAAAGATGTTCTCAATCTTGTCTTGGTTGGGACACATGAAGAACTTACTAGACATTTTGTAAGAGCCTGTTCTTATAGCATGCCCAGATCTGAAGCATTTCTCCACCAGGGTCTATGAATGGTCTTCAGGGGATCTTGAAATAATAGGTGCATGAACCAAACATTTTTTGGAATTGCCAGTTATTGTTTTAAGATGGGAGAGGATACCATTTAAAAATTTGGCATCAGGCTGGGCTTGGTGGCTTATGCCTGTAATCCTAGCACTTTGGGAGACTGAGGCAGATGGATCACTTGAGGTCAGGAGTTCGAGACCAGCCTGGCCAACATGGTGAAACCTTGTGTCTACTAAAAATATAAAAATTAGCTGGGCATGGTGGCAGACGCCTGTAATCCCAGCTACTCAGGTGACTGAGGCACAAGGATCACTTGAACCCTGGAGGCGGAGGTTCTAGTGAGCCAAGATCATGGCCACTGTACTCCATGCTGGGTGACAGAGTGAGACCCTGTCTCAAAAAAACAACAAAATAAAACAAAAACTTGGCATCAAATTACATAACAGTAAGTATTAATTGTAGTCTTAAAAAAGACATATTGTGGCCAGGTGCGGTGGCTCACGCCTGTAATCCCAGCACTTTGGGAGGCCAAGGCGGGCAGATGATGAGGTCAGGAGATCGAGACCATCCTGGCTAACATGGTGAAACCCCGTCTCTACTAAAAATACAAAAAAATTAGTTGGGCGTGGTGGCGGGCGACAGAGCAAGACTCCATCTCAAAAAAAAAAAAAGTTCTACATCATCTTTATGGACATCTGGTTTAAACAGGGGAATTCATTCACTTCTCACATCAAAATAGGGATCATTGGCTGGGTGCATTGGCTCATACCTGTAATCCTAGCACTTTGGGAGGCTGAGGCGGGTGGATCACGAGGTCAGGAGATCAAGACAATCCTGGCTAACATGGTGAAAACCTGGCTCTACTAAGAATACAAAAAAAAAAAAAAAAAAGCCAGGCATGGTGGCGTGTGTCTGTAATCCCAGCTACTCCGGAGGCTGAGGCGGGAGAATCACTTGAATGCGGGAGATGGAAGCTGCGGTGAGCAGAGATCACATCACTGCACTTCAGCCTGGAGGCAGAGCTGGACTGGTCTCAAAAACAAAACCAAACAAAACAGGGATCATGTTTTTTAGCCACAGGGCAGGGATGGTTCTCTGGCCCCCAGAGGTTTTTCTTTTTCCCTCAGGCCTGGGCGGATGATGTGGAGCGGTTTCAGAAAATGTTCAGACACCCGAGTCACGTACAGCTGAAGGTAGTTGCTGGAAACCATGACATTGGCTTCCATTATGAGTAAGTAGTTGACGGAAGCCCTGCACCCTGAGAGCGCTTGTTAACTGTAATTCTAAATCTGTTGGAATTCTGGTGAAAGCCCTATTAGTGCTGTCTTGAAATTTGTTTTCCTCAAAAGATGTAAGCTCTGGGATATTTAGCTCTTTAAGGGGTTTTTACTTGGTGCATAGTACACCCTCAACAAATATCTGTGGAATGAATGAATTGTATGTGCTCTTGGGAAACATCTAACTTGAAATGTACATTTAATGGCCAATCATTGTCTTTGGGAATGAAAAAACAAGATCATTTAGACTCTAATAGCTAACATTTATATAGTGCTCTAGTGCTTGTAATGTGCCATCTGTTTCGAGCACTTTACTTCCCTATATGAACACATTAATCTTTACCACGGTCCTGTTGTTTTACCTATATGGTGCCAATGCAGAATGAGGCCCTGGGCAGCTGAGTAACTTGCCCCAGGCTTCGTAGTTAAGTAGTGGAACTAAAAATTGAGCTTTGATATCCTGGGGCCAGGTGGGGCCCTTAACTAATAATGCTAGTCTGAAACTCAAGTCTTGAAAGTTACTTTGTGTTCGTGATACCTCTAGGAGTTTCTAAAATGGCTTATCCTGAAAAATGTTTCCTCTTACACTTGAATATAGGATGAACACATACAAAGTGGAACGCTTCGAGAAAGTGTTCAGCTCTGAAAGACTGTTTTCTTGGAAAGGCATTAAGTGAGTATTATTTGTAAATTCTTCCAAGACCTTGAGTCCTTGGAAACTTCATTTTCTAAAGGTGCCTGCCATACTGGGATCTGTCATCTGCCCGTGTTCTGTGTAGCCTGGTTTACGAGCTTTAAACAGCAGTGCCTCAGGCTGCCCTTGCTGGTGCTCGCCATGGGAGCCGATAGATGGGAAACCTCAAACCATCCTGGTTTTCCTGGTTTTCCACAGTGAAGCGGTCAGTTTATGACTCTGCCCAGCCACTGTGGGAGTGATGCTCTTTCTGTCTGCCCTGTCTCTGGGTGGTGCAAATTTCATCAGCCCACTTTGTCAAAAGAGTCTTTTTATTGGATCAAAATGTACTAATTTCCCTTTACAAAGACTGTTCCCGTAGTTATGGTGTCATGGGATTTGGTGGCAAGTGTGTCACAGTGCCTCTGTAGCTCTGTGCTACCCATCTCCATCTGCCTGGGCTTTTAGACCCGAGCACCCTGACCCTTAGCCTGACCATGAGCAGCTCCCGCTCTGCGAGGCCACCTCAGTGCCCATCTCTAGATCTTTTCTGGGCTGTGTATGCGGCTGCAGCACAGTGGGCAGGACTGTATACTCTCTCCTGATGATAGACGCGGTGGAGAGAAAACAGGTGGGAGTGGAAGCCTTTTCTCTTTTATTTTTATTTATTTATTTTTTTTTTTTGAGACGGAGTCTCGCTCTGTCGCCCAGGCTGGAGTGCAGTGGCGCAATCTCGGCTCACTGCAAGCTCCGCCTCCCGGGTTCACGCCATTCTCCTACCTCAGCCTCCCCAGTAGCTGGGACTACAGGCGCCCGCCACTGCGCCCGGCTAATTTTTTTCTATTTTTTAGTAGAGACGGGGTTTCACCACGGTCTCGATCTCCTGACCTTGTGATCCGCCCGCCTCGGCCTCCCAAAGTGCTGGGATTACAGGCGTGAGCCACCGCGCCCGGCCGCCTTTTCTCTTTTAATCCTGACCTTCCTGTGGGTGCCGAGCACTCTGTTGACCTTGGACACAGCAGGTCTGCAGGTGAGGTCATTTTGGTCCCGTGGCTTCACCGCCAGTGCTCGCCTTTCCCTCCCTCCAGTGCTCACCTTTCCCTCCCTCTGCCAGGAGGGCAGAGTCTCTCTCTAGTAGGCGGCTTCCTCTGCTGACTCATAACAGAAACATGATACAGTGAGAATTAGTTCCCTCTAAGTGTGTGTTTAAGACACTTTTAACAGCTCATCATACTGCTGATCACTTGGTAACTCCGCTCCTTATCTCTAAGACGAGTTAAATTTCAAGCAGTCTTTACTGACTGGGACTTTCGTCATTCCAAGATGGTGTGTGTGCAGGAAATAAAAGCGTATTTAGTGGGAGTCTAGAAAAAAATGTGGCTGCTGAGTCTAACCATAATGGACTCTGTTATTACTGTAGTTTGGGATTATCCATACCCAGTTAGCTCTAACCAGCACCCTACCCTCTGCTTTACTTGCTGTGTGTGTCTGTATGTCACTCATGCACCCTATGGTTCCCTCTACCTGTTGGTCACAATATCTGACAAGTACTGAGTACTTCCTAGTGGCAGGCTGTGTTCTAAACACCTGCCATGTCATGTCATTGAATCCTCACAACCAGCTGATGGGGTGGGCAGAGGGGTTCTTAGCCCTCTGCACAGACGAGGGAGGCACTGTAACAGATGAGGTTCTGGTTAGAGGATGAGCTTAGACGTAATCTAACTGCAGAGCTTCTGTGATCTGGGATTTTTCACAAGTTTAGGGTCAGAAACGCTTCGATCATGTCTTAGACTGAACTCCCAGTCATGGTGTTTTTGTTAATATTGACTTAAAAGCACACCAAATTATTCTGGGTGGTATTGAAAACTGCTCTGGGCTTGTTTCTTTGCACTGGATGCTTCGCTTTCTTTTCATGGGAACAGTGGGGAAAAGAAAGCACTGGTACCCCCAGCGGCCTCACCTGCCTGTGTCCCTCTGCCTCAGCTTCGTGATGGTCAACAGCGTGGCGCTGAACGGGGACGGCTGTGGCATCTGCTCTGAAGCAGAAGCAGAGCTCATTGAAGTTTCTCACAGACTGAACTGCTCCCGAGAGGTAGGAGAGCATCTCAATGCCACAGGCGACTTCTGGCCCGTGTCGCTGTGCTTTTGTTACTCAGCCCCCCAGCTCTTCTTGCCCTTTGATGAGGGTCAGGTGTGCGGATTAATGGCCTGACTTGTACCCAGCAGGCACGTGGCTCCCGCCGGTGTGGACCTGGGCTTCTGCTGCCCGCGTCTGCCCCCGTCCTTCTGCAGGTGAGCTGGGGGAGGGAGGAAGGGGCTCATGGCGGACAGCAGGCAGCCCGCAGTTTCACGACAGCTGCCTGAACTCCTCTCTCCACCCCGGACAGCATTATCCTCTGTATCGGAGAAGTGATGCTAACTGTTCTGGGGAAGATGCTGCTCCTCCAGAGGAAAGGGACATCCCATTTAAGGAGAACTATGACGTGCTTTCACGGGAGGCATCACAAAAGGTTTGCCAGGGTGTCACGATGCCAATTCATGTCGCAGTGTGACTCTCATCACCTTGCATGTCAGCAAGCAGAGCACCCAGGCTAGAGCAGGTGTTTGCTGAAACGCTGATGACTTAGTTATCACCTGGGGACAGGGGTGGAGGCCTGGCTTTCACAGCACCATCATTTCATTGCTTTCTTTTTTTTTTTTTTTTTTTTTTTCCAGTAAACCTACTTCTGTTTCCTATGCTGAAGTCAATAATAGTCTCAGCTATTGTTTGTATTCAGAGTTTTTCACCAACTTGAATGTGTTTAGAAATGTGAATGGAACTTAAGAGTAAAATTTTTAGGGACTTAATTAAAATTAAAATGCATTTTCTTATATAGATTTATATATTACATTATAATATATAAATATAGGAAATGTTTATAAGATAAATGTATAAAATATTTATAAAGATAAAAAAGCACAAAAAGTAGATAAAATCTAGAATGAGAATGGTAGACTCAAAGGGGCTGACCTTACCTTTGATTTAGTATAAATAAACCAAAGGATTTTTACGGAAAAAAACCAGTCCTTCAAAATAAGGATTTAGTATTTAATTTAATGAAAGAAGCGATGGCCAGCGGCTGTCTGCTGAGCGGTGAGAGCCTGGTTGAGGGTGAGCTAACAGCCTGCTTTGCTGTCTTCTCGGCCGCTGTCAGCTGCTGTGGTGGCTCCAGCCGCGCCTGGTTCTCAGTGGCCACACGCACAGCGCCTGCGAGGTGCACCACGGGGGCCGAGTCCCCGAGCTCAGCGTCCCGTCTTTCAGTTGGAGGAACAGAAACAACCCCAGTTTCATCATGGTAATGTGAAAGTTTATTTTTGTCTGAAAGCTTTCCATAAGTATTTAAATCAACACAGTAATCAACTATTTAATTGCTGCAATCTGTAAAAATTTACAAAAGTCACACACAAATGTCCCTCCCTCTACACGTAGTTCCATGCACTGCCTCTTGCCAAATACGCTTCTGGGAACCAATCAGCCTGACATTCCTGGGCGGTTTGTGTGGGAAGTGAGGGCAGGGCACTGTCCAGGTGGACTTGATCCTTCAGGGAGGGCCACGTCGTCTCCTCTTACACTCTGTGTGTGTTTACTTTTCTAAAGAAACAACCATTTATTCATTAGCTATACTCAGCCATCTTCTCTTATTTTCAAAACATGCCCTTTGACCTGGCAGAGAACGCTACAGCCTTTGCAGGTTGATAAAAGGTGTTTCACTGAATGACCACTGGGCGTTTTAACGCCTTTCAGCCATGGGCTCCTACATCCAGCTCATGATGCTGGTATGACAGGTTCTTTTCCTTCTTAAAAGGTGGGGGAAACCGTAACATTTTCAAATTCAAGTAAATGAAAACATTTGCCACTGTCATTCCACATAAACGTATCTGCAGAGAAGCCCACGGAGACGACCTGGACACATGTACTTCTAGGGAACAGATGCTTAGTTGAGCATCAAGGGGCAGGAAGACACCGTTCCCTCCTTGTTCCTTGCTGACCAATGACCCTGGAACTCCATGTACCTCTCCGAATCTCTGTTACGGATCTCCCATTATATTTGATGGGAACCCAGTGGGCCAGGGGCCAGTTTTGACAGGTCAGTGTCCCAGACATTTTCCACCCAGGCACATTTGGGCCTTACTTGTCTCTCCTGCCAGAGCCTGGGCTGGTCGGGCTCTGGGGGAAGAGCCCGGTGCAGGACAAAGGCCAGGCTCCCTTGTTCTCAGGTGAGGAAGGCCCCTTCCCTGCTCACCTGAGGGGGACCTGAGAAGGCAGTTTCCCTCTGCTGTTTCTAAGACTGTGGTGTTCAACCTGTGCCTGGTGCTGTCACCTTAACTTTCCCTTTTCCTTTCCAGGGCAGCATCACGCCCACAGACTACGCCCTCTCCAAGTGCTACCTCCCACGTGAGGACGTGGTTTTGGTCATCTACTGTGGAGCGGTGGGCTTCCTTGTGGTCCTTACACTCTCTCACTTGGGGCTTTTAGCCTCACCTTTTCTTTCTGGTTTGAACTTGCTCAGAAAGCGTAAGACAAGATGAAGAGCAGGCGCCATTGTAAATATCAAAGCCCAAGAAATGGAACTTTGGGCAGAGATCATGTTAGAATCAAGTAGATGATGAGACCAATTACAGGCCGTCTCTCTGCACATCACAGAAATTCTCAATCACTGACACGAGTAACTGCAAAATAAATAGTTGATTGTACTGTTCTCATGCTAGCAAAGTGGACAGGTACTCTACAACAAATCTGTTTTCTCATTTTTATCAAATATATGTATCATCGAAGGTTGCATCTGTACAGTATTAAATGCTATTAATATCGTCACTCACATGCACGACAGTCCTTGTTCCCCCAGGAAGGGCCTGGTGGCCCCAGCACACACTTGGGATTATGTGTATACGTAAATACTGGGCTGTTTCCCTCCTGTGAAGTGGTTCTCGAATTCATATGTACCGTAAAGCCGTACCCTTGAAAGTACAGATGTGGCCGGGTGCGGCGGCTCACACCTGTAATCCAGGAGTTTGGGAAGCTGAGGCAGGTGGATCACTTGAGGTCAGGAGTTCAAGACCAGCCTGGCCAACATGGTGAAACCCCTTCTCCACTAGAAATATAAAAATTAGCCTAGCGTGGTGGCATACGCCTGTAATCCCAGCTACTTGGGAGGCTGAGGCAGGAGAATCCCTTGAACCCGGGAGGCGGAGGTTGCAGTGAGCTGCGATCGCGCCATGACACTCCAGCCTGGGCAGCAAAGCGAGACTCCATCTCAAAAAAAAATTTAAAAAAAAAGGTACAGATGTGATATGCAGAACATATTGTTTTCATAGATTTTTATACTTGATCAATTAATGGAATCAGATTTTTAAATAAGTGTAATTTTCTCTATAGGAGACCAAGTTGTTACATCTGATAATGCCTGTCAGTGATCAAAAGAAACTTGAAAAGTAGAATGGGATACGGCTTTTGGTACCTGAAAATAAATGCTTTAATAATTGTAAGCCAGATAAAAGTTATTCTTTTTGTTTTTTTTCTTAACAGTCTGGCTCTTGTTTGAATTAAACTCTTAAACAGGATGTTTAGTTAGAGGGTAATTGTTGAGAGATGATGCATACAACGACATACTTCCCTTTCTTGCTGGGGGTGTAGCTTTTCAGTTTGCTTGTTTTACTTTGACAGTGCAAGGTGAACTGAAAATAATTTCTACTGTATTTATCTTAGTTCAACTGAGGGTTTTATGAGACAGTGGATGGGAAGGGCAGGAAGGCGGTGATGAGATAAAATATGTGTGTGTTGCACTGACTGTCTATAAAGCTGTCATCCTTTCTTCATGAAAAAGTAGCATTTAAATCTGGATGAGTTTATAAAGGATTACAAAATGCTGATTTATAGAGTAAACTTTAAAATATTACAGACTAAAGACTAAAAGGAGTAATGAAGTAATAGGCTGTCACTTCTCTAGATTTGTATTGTTGAAAATTTAACTTTGGACATCTTTACAGATTATTTTAGACCTATGAAAACTACCCTCAACCCTGTGGCTGCAGATAGAACATGAAGTGTCATTGCTACAACAGTTCTTACTTTCTAGATACTGTTCGTGTGTCATAATGTTTGAGGCTGTATTTGTAAATCTTGCGAGTGTGAGAAAGAGCCGTATCTTTTGACTTTATACTTCAGATTAAGGTTTTGTAATGTTTCGTCTTCAAAAGGCAAGTGAAGCTGTCATCCTTATTCTCCTAGGCCAGACACAAACATTGACATGTCACGTTTTGTTTTTCTCTTACTGTTTGCTTACTTGCATGATGTAGCCTGTGTCCAAAGTTTTGACTAAGGGAATGATGAACCTGTTCCCACCTAGGGAACTTGAAGGAGTGTTTCATTAGCAGACTAATTAGGAAATATATTGTCTAGAGAGAGAGAAAAAAGTTCCTGGTACCCTGAAAAGATTAGATTGCAATTTGTACCCCTGAATTGAGTTCAGGTTTTTACAGCTCAGACAAGAGCGAGCAGGTGGTTGCAACAGTTTGTGATGTTGGTACGACACTGTTGGTAGAATGTGGATGATTAATGTGTATAACTTACAATTTTTAAAATCAGGGAGTATTTTATAAAGTGCCAACCTTATGAAGTATCCTAAATTCTACAGCTACCATTCATTCCTTTTTTCAGAGTAAGCAGCAGGTAACGTCGACATTAAGCTCTTCAGCACGATACAAACACATTTCACGTACAGGTGTAGATAGCCATGGTGAAGGCACAAAGATCTACAAGGATTTTTCTTTAGTAGTTATACAAAAGAATATTACATTTTGTGGTCTGTACAGTGTAATAAACCAGCAATAGGGACAACAACAAAGAGAATCTGAGAAAGAAGACTATGCCTAAGTATAGTGAAAGTTTAGAGAATCATTTTTACACAAGACACATTTTGCAATAGTGAATGTGGTAGGTTTTCTGCCTAAATGTAAGAGGCTCAAAGTAGCTCTAATTCAAATGCCTGAGGCCAGCAGCGACTCTGAATGTGACTGTAAAAGGGTTTCTGGTCACTCTGTCGCTTGGGGGTCGACTCTAAGTCTGGGGCTAAGGCCGATGGGAAGGGACCATCGCTCGTCAACCTGCAGCTTCATAAAGGGAAAATCAGAGAGGGCCGCGGCTCAGGGCACTGCACGTACACTCTTGCGGTCACGCTTGACAACGTGGGAAAAAAAGCAAACTGCGTTTTCTCCCCATCTACCAAGTTCTCCTTGATGAATCAATAAAGGGAGAATGAATAAAGGGGCTCCCACCTGGAGAGATTCTGCTGCAGTGTCAGCAATGAGAGTCGGTGGTTTGGGGGTGGGATGCTGCGGAAGGTTGTATTCAATGACAACAGAAGCTACACAACCAAACCTGAGGGGACAGAGGTAGCCAGAGGCTTGGTGGTCGACACAGAACGGGACAGACGGCAGCGAGATGGAACTAGAGACCCTGCCTCCTACCATGGCACGGGGCTGGCAGTCAAGCGGTCTGGGGCGCCGCTCCATCGCGGGGTGGCAGCAGCAGCCCTCACAAGAGCTCGTACTGCTTGAGGTGCATCCGCTGGATGATGTCGCGGCAGTCGTTGAACACCCTGCGGATGTTCTCTGTGTCCACGGCGCAGGTGAAGTGCGGGTAGCAGTAATGTTTGCCTTCGCCGGTGGCCGTGCTGATCCTCTGCAAGAGAGAGCGTGTGCACTAGCCCTGCGCGGCCCCAGCATGCACCTTGGGGAAGGACTAGGCCACACTGAGCAGGTGCCGGAGGCTTTGGTGATGGTGGCCTGCTTGTTTCGCATGGGAGCACTTAGAGGCAGGAACGGTCTCAATGCATGCATCAGATGAGGACCCAGATAACCTTACCCTTATCACTGCCCCCAGGAGGCTGAAGCAGCATGGATAGGTCAGAGAAAGCCCCAGGCAGGCAAGTCAAGGGAGGAGCTTCCAGAAAGGAAGGTCTGAACAGTTTTCTGCGACAATGGGAATGTCCTCTATCTGCCCTATCTAGTCACTATGTAGTTGATAGTCATGATCTGATACCACCGAGGGGCTGATTTCTAATTAGCTAATTTTATTTTATTTATTTATATATTTTTGAGACTGAGTCTAGCTCTGTTGCCCAGGCTGGAGCACAGTAGTGCAGTCTTGGCTCACTGCAACCTCCGCCTCCCAGGTTCAAGGGATTCCCCTGCCTCAGCCTCCTGAGTGGCTAGGATTCCAGGCATCCATCACCATGCCCACGCCCGGCTAATTTTTGTATTTTTAGTAGAGACGGGGTGTCACCATGTTGGCCAGGCTGGTCTCAAACTCCTGACCTCAAGTGATCTGCCTGCCTCGGCCTCCCAAAGTGCTGGGATTACAGGCATGAGCCACTGTGCCCAGCTTAATTAGCTAGCTTGTTTGTTTTTTTGTTTGTTTGAGATGGAGTCTTGCTCTCTCTCCCAGGCTGGAGTGCAGTGGCGGCATCTTGGCTCACTGCAACCTCTACCTCCTGGATTCAAGCGATTCTCCTGCCTCAGCCTCCTGAGTAGCTGAGATTACAGGTGTGTGCCACCACACCTGGCCAATTTTTGTATTTTTAGTAGAGATGGGGTTTCACCATGTTGGTCAGACTGGTCTGGAACTCCTGACCTCATGACCCGCCCGCCTTGGCCTCCCAAAGTGCTGGGATTACAGGTGTAAGCCACGACGCTCTGCCAGCTAGTTTTAATTAAATGTCCATATTGTGCCCCGTGGTTCTGTATTGGAAAGTGCAGCGGCCCTGTGGCCGCCTCCACACAGGGGCAGTTTAGCATCTGCTAAGCAGGGTGTCCCCTGGTTACCAGGGGAGCGTTTGCTGCCTTCTGGGAGAAAAGTGATCTGTTATCAAGTACCTGGGAAACAGGGTTAGACACTACGAGTCATGGTTTGTGGGGACACCTCAGTGATGTGCTCATGTGCACTGTGAAGCTAAGTGCTGTGGGTGTGGGGACAGGCTGTTACAGGCCGAACTGTGTTCCCCAAAGTTATGTGGAATCCCTGACCCCCGGCACTTCAGATGTGACTATATTTGGAGATAAGGCCTTTACAGAGGCAATTACGGTAAAATGAGGTCATAGGGTGGGCCCTAATGCAGTATGACTGGTGTCCTAGAGAGAAGAGGAAACCAGGAGGATGCAGCCATGTGCAGAGGGAAGACGCTGTGAGACACAGGGAGAAGGCGGCCGAAAGCCAAGGGAGGGGCCTCTGAAGGGACCAGCCCTGCCCACACCTTGCTTTCGGACGTCTAGCCTCCAGAGCTGTGAGAAATACATTTCTGCTGTTTGACACTCAGCCTCTGTGGCACTTTGTTATGGCAGCCCAGGCAGACTTAGAGGTCCTGTGGAAGCTCGCCTTCTTCCTTGGTGCCACGGGAATCCCTGGGCCGCCGCCTCATCCCCTCCACTCCTCCTTTTTCGACAAGGCATCCCGGGAAACAGGCTTTAGACAGCTGCTTAGACCACAGAAAGGGTGTCCTGAAGATGTCCTGAGGTATGAAACTCCTCACAGGGGGACAGACTTACTTTAGCAATAGTCAGGCTTCCCTTGAGCATTTAAAAAAAAAAACTTATGGACACTGAAATGAGTAGGTTATATATCTTTTTAATCCCAAAGCACCAGGGGAGGTGTTTGACACACACACAGTAAGTGTGTAGTGAATGAATGAAAAATAGGCTTTTGGCTGGGTGCAGTGGCTCACACCTGTAATCCCAGCACTTTGGGAGGTGGAGGCAGGAGGATCACTTGAGGTGAGGAGTTCGAGACCAGCCTGGCCAACATAGCAAGGCTCTATCTCTATAAAATGTAAAAAGTAGGCTGGGCGCGGTGGCTCAATCCTGTAATCCCAGCACTTTGGGAGGCCGAGACGGGCGGATCACGAGGTCAGGAGATCGAGACCATCCTGGCTAACAGTGAAACCCTGTCTCTACTAAAAAATACAAAAAACTAGCCAGGCGAGGTGGCGGGCGCCTGTAGTCCCAGCTACTCGGGAGGTTGAGGCAGGAGAATGGCGTGAACCCGGGAGGCAGAGCTTGCAGTGAGCTGAGATCCGGCCACTGCACTCCAGCCTGGGCAACAGAGCGAGACTCTGTCTCAAAAAAAAAAAAACCAGGTGTGGTGGTGTGTGCCTGTAGTCCCAGCTACTCTGGAGGCTGAGGCACGAGGGCTGCTTGAGCCCAGGAGTTGGAGGCTGCAGTGAGCTATGATCTTGCCACTGCACTCCAGGCAGCCTGGGTGACACTGCGAGGCAATGTCCCAAATAAACAAACCAAAAAAGGTTTTCTTCTGTAATAATGTGACTATTTGTCCCTGTCTAGAGCCTTAAAATTAAGGGAATGGAGTCATTGCAAAGGGCGTTGCTTCAAATAGTTTCATTTTTGTTTTGAGATGGAGTGTTGCTCTGTCACCCAGGCTGGGGTCACCTAGGCTGGGGTGCAGTGGCACAATCATCGCTCACTGCCACCTCAAATTCCTGGGCTCAAGGAATCCTCCCACCTCAGCCTCCTGAGTAGCTGGGACTACGTGCCTGTGCCACCATACCCAGGTACGTTTTAAAATTTTCTGTAGACACGAGGTCTTGATATGTTGTCTAGCTGATCTCGAACCTCTGGCCTCAGGTGATCCACCTGCCTTGGCCTCCCAAAGTGTTGGGATTACATGCATGAGCAACTGCATCCCACCTGGATGTTTCTAATCTTCATTTAAATGCCCAACATATGCATGCTTAATTAACATTTAGTTCTCATTAGAAAACCATTTTTTTGTGTCTTTGTATGTTATGGTCTTACAAAATGCTCCTTGAAATTAAGGGATCCCTTGATCTATTACAAACTAAATTCCCTTATTGAAGAGATTTGCAATGCACATTAATTGGCCTTAAGTAAAGGCTCTGAGAATCTGACACTCTCAGAGAGGCAGAGGAGCCTCTCTCGCTGTATTTAACACAGCACATCCCAGATTTATTCAGCTGCACAAGCTCTTCCTGTGCTGCCATGCACTTACGGCCATGCACTTCTGGGGGAACTCTTGTCCTCTGAACTCACCCTGGGGCCTTGATTTCTCTTCATTGTTACTTTCTAACTCACTGTAGGATTCAGGAGTCATCCCACAGGGGTGGCTGGGAAAAGGGCGGTGAAAGGCCCGACTGGAGTGCTGGTCCCCGAGGAAAGGCCTCACGGCCGAGGATCAGCCCTAGTGCTCCCGGGGCTGAGACCTTGTCCACACGTGTTAAGTGCGCCTGGACTACTACCGGGAACATGCTCTTGGGAATGCCTTGGCATGTAATAGTTTGAAGCGAGTAAAAACTCACAGCTAGCTATACACTGTAGGTTATTTCAAAAAAAATAATATAGATAAAGCATATGTGGCAAATTTTTGCCAGTTGGTCAGTTTGGGTAAAGAGTATATGGGAGTTTTTTTTGTTTGTTTTGTTTGAGACGGTCTCGCTCTGTCGGCCAGGCTGGAGTGCAGTGGTGTGATCTCAGCTCACTGCAACCTCTGCCTCCTGGCTTTAGGCAATTCTTCTGCCTCAGCCTCCAGAGTAGCTGGGATTACAGGCGCGTGCCAGTGTACCCAGCTAATTTTTTGCATTTTTAGTAGAGACGGGGTTTCACCATGTTGGCCAGGCTGGTCTCAAACTCCTGACCTCAAGTGATCTACCTGCCTCGGCCTCCCAAGTGCTGGGATTACAGGTGTGAGCCATGGCGCCTGGCCTGAGTATATGGGAGTTATTTGTACAAATCTTCCACCTCATATGTAAGTTTGAAATAATCTCAAAATTATCCCAAATATAATCTCAAATATATCTAAAAAATAATCTCAAAATCTCAAAAAGCTGAAGAAAAAGTACCTGAATTTGTGCACACCTGTTTTTACATAAACCATCAGCCTGTTAGTGCTTTTGGGTGGAGGAAGAGCATGGGTGCTTGGACTTTGCTGAAGGACGCTGTCCTTTTTGGAAAATACAAGAAGTGAATGAAGTGTAGCCCATCCAAGTGCCATTCCCCGGGACGCTGTGTTCTCACCCGGGCTCTGCTGGTTGGAAGCTGTGTGACCTTGGGTGAGAAATCTAACCTCTCTGAACCTTGGTGTGCTCAGCTGTGAAATGCAAGTAACATACTCTTTCTCATCTCTCATAACGTTAAGGAAGATTAAATCAAAGAGTAAGTAATCTGCATACTGCAAGAAACAAAAGATTAAGAATGGAGGTAAAAAAACAAAGCTTAACAAAATGGCTTACCAAAAACAGGTCCCGGATAAAGAACTTGGCTCTCGTAACTTTGGGATCTTCTCCTGCATCTGGTGTTGCTGTAGAAATGATAAATGCAACTTTACTTAAGCAACATGAAACAAAGATACAACTCTGAAAACAAAGAAGGAATTTCAACGTTGGACTGCTGTATATTCACAGCATTAAAATACATGTATAGCTAGACAAAAAACAAACACATACTTTTGTTTTCTTTCTTTTTTTTTTGGAGACGGAGTCTCATTCTCTTGCCCAGTGGTGTGATCTTGGCTCACTGCAACCTCCACCTCCCAGTTTCAAGCGATTCTCCCACCTCATCCTCCCCAGTAGCTGGGATTACAGGCACCCATCATCATGACCGGCTAGTTTTTTTTTTTTTTTGAGACGGAGTCTTGCTCTGTCACCCATGCTGGAGTGCAGTGGCCGGATCTCAGCTCACTGCAAGCTCTGCCTCCCGGGTTCACACCATTCTCCTGCCTCAGCCTCCTGAGTAGCTGGGACTACAGGCGCCGCCACCTCGCCCGGCTAGTTTTTTGTATTTTTAGTAGAGACGGGGTTTCACAGTGTTAGCCAGGATGGTCTCGATCTCCTGACCTCGTGATCCGCCCGTCTCGGCCTCCCAAAGTGCTGGGATTACAAGCTTGAGCCACCGCGCCCGGCCTTATTTCTATAAGGAAATATGTAGCAGTAGGATTTTTTTTCAGGTCTTTCTGACTCAGGTGATGGCAGCAGGATTTTGCTGGAATGCCCCACACGGGTCAGGATTTTACTATGAATATACTTGTATAATGCCTCTCCCATGAAGGAGAAAAGAACATTGAACATAAGGAGCAAGAAAGTTTAATGATAAATGCAAGTTTTCTTTTCCTTCTTCATTGAGGATAAAAAGTAAATTTTCCAAATCTTAACTATATTTTCCAGGAAAGTCTCTTTTATTCTGCGTTTTCTAGTTTGGAATTCAAGATGTAGGAAGCAGTGCTATCTCACCTTAAATCACTCCTGTGGGCCTCTGGTAGACCTGGTGTTCACTGGAAACTGAAGCGTCAGCGACTGGAAACGGAGTGACCATCTCCTCCTGGTCTACCTTCCCAGCTTTAGCACTGACAGTCCCGTGCCCCGGAAACCCCTCAGTCTCAGGCAGCCTGGGGTGGCTGCTGGCCCTGCCGGAAATCCCCAAGGCTGCAGCCACAGCAAGGCTCGAGATAGGAGCAGGTAAGCGTGGCTGCTGCCAGCCCGGGCTTGGGGACAAAGGGTGCAAGGACTGCCTTGCCCGCATGAGTCTACCCATGTGGCTTTGAACACATTCTCTCTTCTGTCTCAGACTCTTTCCACGGGAGAGAAGAATAGAAACTACCCCGCGGGGTCATTGGAGGGTGAAGTGAGAAGGTCTGTATCAAGGACTAACAAGGCCCCTGTCACGTCCAACCCCGTCAAAGGCTCTAGAGGGAGGGCTCACAGCAGCATGACACATCACACCCCAAACGGCGCTCTCTTCGGCGGCACAGTTTCAATGGAAAGTCAAACTCGGAAACTTTACAAACAGGATCCTAAATAGGACATTTGAACACGCCAGTACTTTAGGATATGGGCAGTAGAAACAGAATTGTTTTAAATCAAGTGAATTTCTTAGATTCATCAGAAGTATGTGAATTAGAGTTACAGGACTATTAATAAAACAATTCTATTCCTCAATCATAAGAATGTGTTTTGAAATCTTACCGTCTTCAGGAACAGTATAATTTGCATATTCTGGGAAATAGTCTTCAATTTTTGATTTCCCTGCCAAGACTTTTTCTGCCAGCATATCTTGTTTGTTCAAGAACAAGATGATAGAAATGGTCCGTAACCACCTGAAAAAGGAAAAATAAACACAGTTCACATACACTAGTATATGAAAGCACCTCTAACAAGAAGTTGCTAAATTATAAAGAATACCATCATTCTCCTAAAATTGTATAGGATTCAAGAAACTTCAGGACACCAGTATCCTCATTCCATCTGTAAATAATGATCAACAAATACAGGTACAGGCTGAGCAGCCCTCATCCAAAAACACAAAATCCGAAATACTTCAAAATCTAACACTTTTTCAGCACTGACATGATGCTCAAAGGAAATGCTTGTTGGAGCACTTCACACTTTGGATTTTCATATTAGGGATGCTGGACTAGTAAGTATAATGCAACTATTCCAAAACACCACCACCACCACCAGAAATCTGAAACACTTTTGGTCCCAAGCATTTTGGATAAGGGATACTCAATCCATAGTTAAGCACTTTCTAATTCAGTCCCATAGGGAATATAAATTTATTGGAACCAAAGCTAAGATTTACTTATGTAATGAGTTCACTTGGATTTCTATGATGTCATTTACCAATAAAAGGTGGGAAAACTCACATTAGAAGTGAAAATGTTAACAACAACAGAATAATATATGACTCATTAGCTAATAACACAGAGCTTAAAGTGCAGCTGGCTTGGTTCTTCTTCCGCCTCCATCACTTCAAAGGAATCAAGCTAACTGATTAGACTACAGGAATCTTACTACCAATTAATAACAAATTAGTCTACAGGAATCTTACTACCAATTAATAACACAATCTGGCCAAGTGTGGTGGTTCACGCCTGTAATCCCAGCACTTTGGTGGGCAGAGGCGGGCAGATCACGAGGTCAGGAGTTCGAGACCAGCCTGACCAACACGGTGAAACCCTGTCTCTACTAAAAATACAAAAATTAGCTGGGTGTGGTGGCAAACACCTGCAGTCCCAGCTACTCCGGAGGCTGACGCAGGAGAATCGCTTGAACCTGGGAGGTGGAGCTTGTGGTGAGCCGAGATTGCGCCACTGCATTCCAGCCTAGGGAACAAAGTGAGACTCCATCTCAAAAAATAAAAATAAAAATAAAAACCCCACACACAATCCACTTTCCCCTCAAATGGAAATAGCTTACCTGCTGCCTCCAGTAATAAAATATATAACCTTTGTAAAAACAAACCTTAAATTATAGAAAAACATAAAGAAAAAAATCAAATGTAATTATACCCAGAGAAACAATTACTATAGAAGTTTTATGTTTTTATGCTGAAGTTTTTTTCTGTCCTCACACATACTTATAAAAACAAGATCACAGTATTTTAAAATCTGTTTTTTCCTATAAGACTATGGTCATTTTCCCACTTACACATATAGTGTATATAAATAAATTTATAATAACTCTACAGTATTCTTCTGTATACCTGGTATTTCCTGACCCTGTTTCTTTTCTATTAACTGTCTTATTACCACAAATTTGAGGCTGGTTGTTGAACATTTCATAGAAAATTATTTTTCTGAGAATCCAAAACTTTACAAGGTAAACTTACGTTTCCTGTCCTCCTTGGTAATATTTCTTCCTAAATACTTCAGAAGAAACTTTGATTTCTAACTATGTATGTATGTATTATGTGTGTGTGCACTAAATATTCCTTTCTGAAATAATCACTTATGCCACTTTGCAATGCTAGTAGTTTCAAACATAATTATGTGGTGATTGTGAGCTGTAAGGGATCTTATAGATCATCTAGTTATTAGTGGATGTCCTAAACTGGTACTTTATTTATTTTTAAATGTAAAAATTTTTTGTTTTATTTTTTGAGATGGAGTCTCACTCTGTTGCCCAGGCTGGAGTGCAGTGGTGCAATCTCAGCTCACCACAACCTCCACCTCCCGGGTTCAAGTGATTCTCATGCCTCAGCCTCCTGAGTAGCTGGGACTACAGGCGCCCACCACCACGCCTGGCTAATTTTTGTATTTTCAGTAGAGACGGGGTTTCGCCATTTTCGTCAGGTTGGTCTCGATCTCCTGATCTCAGGTGATCCTCCTGCCTTGGCCTCCCAAAGTACTGGGATTACAGGCGTGAGCCACGGTTCCTGGCCCCTAAACTGGTACTTCCTAAATTTTAAAAACCAAACAAAACCTATTTCAAACCCTAGATATAGAATCGTCCTTTGATACCCGTGGGAGATTGGTCTATGACTCCCTGTGAAAACCAAAATCTGAGGAGGCTCCCTTGTGTGAAATGGTATAGTATTTGCATATAACCCATGCACAACCTCCCATGTGCTTAAATCATCTCCACGTTACCTATCATACCTATCACAATGTAAAAGCTGGCGAGTACTTGTTATACTGTATTGCTTATTTGTATTATTATTTGTTAGTCCAATTTTTTTCCTTGCTCAATTTTTTAATTAATTAATTAAGTTTTTTGAGACAGAGTCTCCCTCTGTTGCCCAGACTGAAGTGCAGTGATATGATCTCAGCTCACTGTAACCTCCGCCTCCTGGGCTCAAGTGATCCTCCTGCCTCAGCTTCCCAAGTAGCTGGGACTACAAGTGTGCCCCGCCACGCCTGATGAATTTTTGTATTTTTTGTAGAGACGGGGTTTCAACATGTTGGCCAGGCTGGTCTCCAGCTCCTGAGCTCAAGCAATTCCCCTGTCTCAGCCTCCCAAAGTGCTGGGATTACAGGTGTAAGCCACTGTAATCTTGTATTATTTTTTGTTGTTGTATTGCTATCTTAAATTTATTTTTGAATATTTTCAATCTGTGGTTGGTTGAATCTGCAGATATGGAACCTGAAGATATGGAAGGCTGAATGTAATCTTAGGCTTTCAAAACAGAGATTTAAATTTTCTTGACAAAGCACTATCAGAACTTCATCAAAGAATACTCCACATTGGCCGGGCGCAGTGGCTCACACCTGTAATCCCAGCACTTTGGGAGGCTGAGGTGGGTGGATCACGAGGTCAGGAGATTGAGACCATCCTGGCTAACACGGTGAAACCCCGTCTCTACTAAAAATACAAAAAATTATCCGGGCGTGATGGTGGCGCCTGTAGTCCCAGCAACTCGGGAGGCTGAGGCAGGAGAATGGCATGAACCCAGGAGGCGGAGCTTGCAGTGGGCCGAGATCGCGCCACTGCACTCCAGCCTGGGCAACAGAGCGAGACTCTATCTCCAAATACAATACAATACAATAAAATAAAATGAAAAAAGAATACTCCACATTTTTAGTATGTCTATACAATAGATGAACTAAAAAGAGATATTTCATACAGTTCTGGATTTATCAGTAAAGAGTGTGTGTGGGGCGGGTGTGGGTGTAGGTGTGTGTGTTTTGAGACAGGGTCTTGCTGTGTTGCCCAGGCAGGAGTGCAGTAGTGTGATCTCAGTTCACTGCAACCCTCACCTCCTGGGCTCAACCGATCCTCCTACCTCAAGCTCCTGAGTAGCTGGGACTACAGGTGTGCACCACCATGCCTGGCTAATCTTTGTATTTTTTTTTTTGTATTTTTTGTAGAGACACATCTGCCTCGGCCTCCCAGTGTTGAGATCACAGGCATGAGCCTCAACGCCTGGCCTAAGCATATTTTTAACAAAAGAAAATTTGCAATCCAGTGATGAGACTGAATTTGTTATTTTTGTCACCTGTTGTTCCAGATGCTTTCAAAAAGATCAAGGGACTCTCTCAGCCTGTTGGTGTTGTTATCTTCTCGAATCACCATGTTGTAGCTACTGCAGGCTGCGACGTAAATGATAGCCGTGACATCTTGGTGGGGAGAAAAAGGAAAGCACCTCAGTTAGACACCCTTGCTGTGGAATTACAAGAAAGTATACACCCAGCAGCCACTCAGTTCCACAAAAACATTCACTCAGTGATAAGACTATTCAGTCACAGAACAGCCTGCACGTGCGCCGTGCGCACCACTGGTTGCTTCAGTAACGCACTTGATGAAGAGCCCACCCCAAAAGACACATGTAAATTTGGGATGCTTAAACGCTTTTTTTGTTTTTTTGAGATGGAGTTTCCACTCTTGTCTCCCAGGCTGGAGTGCAATGGCATGATCTTGGCTCACTGCAACTTCCGCCTCCCAGGTTCAAGCGATTCTCCTGCCTCAGCCTCCGGAGTAGCTGGGATTACAGGCGTGCGCCACCACACCTGGCTAATTTTTGCATTTTTAGTAGAGCCCTGATTTCACCACGTTGGCCAGGCTGGTCTCGAACTCCTGACTTCAGGTTATCCACCCTCCTTGGCCTCCCAAGGTGCTGGGATTACAGCCATGAGCCACTGCACCCGGCCCTTAAATGCTTTTTTTAGTGAGATTAGTATATAAGGAAGGAGAATCATAATCTATAAAATGCTATACTTTACATACTAGTTAGATTAGAGATCATCTAATTCAAAAACAGTTAAGCACAGCAATGCTGAGTGTTAGAATTCACTCCCATTTTCTTGAGATAGCATTAAAAAAATCACCATTAAAGCACTGGATCCATTTTCTCCTCTCATCCCTCTGGCCGCCAACATCAAACATGCTGCGGAAGAGCAAGAGGAACACAATTATTTGGGGAAAGCAGGGAACAACTGCACACGTGCTTGCTTTCCTCTTTGGCTATCAGCAGCTTCCAGCATTCACGCATGGGTCTTGAGTCAGGCTCGGGTCACTGGCTGGTCTGCACCATCACTCCCTGTGTGATCCTGGAATACAAGTGGCTCCACCTCTCTCAGCCGCAGTCCCTCCTCAGTCACCCCACAGTGGGGCTACAGGGGTGAGAGGTCAAGCAGACAGCAGCCGGCAGTGTCTGAGGTCCCACAGTAGGTCCTTAATAAATCCAGGGGTTACTAGCTCAGTAATGCAAGAGGTTACTTGCTCAGACACTCATGCCTCTCTGAGTGCAAGCTAAGTCACTGCCCCAGGGCAGATCCTTCCTATGATTTGCTCCAGCTCTCAGGACACTGTGTCCCCTCTCCTGGAGAATTGAGAAAGGCCCCTTGCTGATCTGTCTACACTACATGCATCTTATCTCTAGCCACCTCTGCCTGGTGACCTGCACTGGGTCTTGATCACGCCTGGATTCAGTTCAGGCTGCTCTGCCCAGCCCGAGCTGCTTCCTGGTCTTGCCCAGCCAAGGCGACCTCAGCCGGTTCTCTCAGAGTTTCTCCGCTGCACCCTGCACTTCATCAGGCCAGGCCCAGGCCCCTCTTCTCACAGCCCCTGCTCAGTGCACCCTGTGGCCTAAGCCATTGCTTCCGGGGAGAGTTTCTCTACCTACCCAGATTCTGCTGGATCCTTCCAACCTTTGCAGGTGTCCCTGGCTCTGAGATTTCTCCCCTCCCTAAACAGTGCATGTGCCCTAGGACCACACGGGCTGGACTGTTTTGTCCTGGGTGGGTATGTTGCTGATCCTATTAGAATTTAATCTGTGCGCTTTGCATTAGCACACATGGGGCACGCTGAGGTACTTGATGAAAATGAATGAGCTGATGAGCAGAATCCTTTCAAACAAAATCACAAATGCGAGATACAGCTTCACTGTTAATAATTCCACTATGCCAGGGACGTGGTTCTGATGTGGGCAAAACCGCACGTCATGCCAACTCCACACCGCACTGTGCGCCTCACGGCAGAGACAGACGTAGCTGGCTTTTATCCAGCCTGACACTGGCCGTGTGAACGGTTCTTGGGAAATCTGGAAGTAGGTGCCTGTGACCTGTGCACTGGGGAGAGCGTCAGGCACTGCGGGAGTCTCAGAACACACTGAAAATCATGAAACTCTTGCTCTAAGGGACCTCACCCTTGAGGTCCCTTAGAGTCGAGTTGGACATGCTGAGGGTGACTGGGCAAGGTACAGGGCAGTACACCATCATCACTGGCTGCATAGTAGATGCAATGGGAATTCTAAGGGGTCACCATGGGCTGAGATTTGAGGGACACTTGGATGCTTTTCTTCTTTTTTTTTAGAGACAGCCAGACTGGAGTGAAATGGCCTAATCATGGCCCACTGCTGCCTTGAATTCCTGGGCTTACGAGATCCCCCCACCTCAGCCTCCTGAGTAGCTAGGACCACAGGTGTATGCCATCAAGCATGGCTAATTTTTTTTTTTGGTAGAGATAGGGTCTTGCTATATTGCCCAGGCTGGTCTTGAACACCTAGTCTCAACCAATCCTACTGCCTTGGCCTCCCAAAGTGCTGAGATTACAGGCAGGAGCCACTATGCCTGGCCTGAAGGAAGCTTTGATAGATTTGTGGGGTTAGCCCAGGTGGCATCTGAGGCTCAGAGGACAAGATGAACAAAGGCGCGACCGCAGGAAAAGCTGGGAGAACTGGAAGGGTCCTGACAGCAGCCCAGCCTGGTGAGGCAGGTGGCAGGTGACAAAGCAGGGCTGGGGATGGGGCTAGCCACAGGTGGAGGGCTTGGGTCATAGGGTACACAGGCAGTAGTGAGCCCCGAACCTTTTTCAGCAGAGGAATAGCACGATCCAGGCCATGCTATGGGAAGATTCATTTCGTGGCACTGAGTAGGGCGACTGAAATGGGTAAGCCAGGGGACAGGAGACCAGCCAGGGCCCTGCTGAGAGAGTCTAGGGGCTGGGGAAGTGATGGAGCAGGACTAGGGTCACAGCTACGGGGACAAAAAAGCTTTGTGGCCGGAGAATTAACATCTTATCATGCGGGAGAGAAATGAAGAAAGTCAGTTCATTTGGCCGAGTTTGCACTTGGGCAACCCAAGAGATGGGCTGGAGACACACATGAACTGCTCATTTCAGTTCTCAAACTGGGACTGTGCATCCAAAAGATCAAAATTTCATGAGTCTCCTGATCTTAAAAAAGGGCCAATCAAATCTACAACTCAGAGGCAGACACTGCCTTCCTTTCGGGTGTCCTCATTTCTGCTTTAAAGTAGGCAGTAAAATCAACACTTCAACTCTTGCTAGAGTTAGAATTTCACCCCAGCTGCCCTTACCTGAAAGGGCAGCCATGCACATTCAGGAATGAAGCCCCTTAAACCTCACAACCCTTCGGCTCTGGGACTTCATGAGGCCTTGGGCCACGCGGCTCTTAACGACATACTCACTGAAAGTTTACTTTGTCCACTTGGAATCGTGTCTCAAAAATCCCAGATGTCAGAACTCTGCATCTGAGGAGGTCCTGGGAACAAGAAGAAGGAAGCAAGCTGAGTTACATGACTGTTCTTCAAAGTAAAGCCCAGGTATAACTATACATCAGCAATATTTTTCAAATAATTTGTTCCACTGTAAAGGAAACAATAATAATTAAGAACTAAGACTGGCTAAGCGTGGTGACTCACGCCTGTAATCCCAGCACTGTGGGAGACTGAGGCGGGCAGATCACCTGAGGTCAGGAGTTTGAGACCAGCCTGGCCAACATGGTGAAACCCTATCTCTAGTAAAAATACAAAAAAACAAATTAGCCAGGGGTGGTCACAGGCACTTGTAATCCCAGCTACTTGGGAAGCTGAGGCAGGATAATTGCTTGAACCTGGGAGGCAGAGGTTGCAGGGAGCTGAGATCGTGCCATTGCACTCCAGCCTGGGTGACAAGTGAGACCCCGTCTCAAAAAAAAAAAAAGAAAAAAAAAAAAAAAAAAAGAACTCAGACGAACGTTGTTTTATCCTCCAGAGAAAGCCACAATTAATGTGTTGGTTTGGCCCTGAGAGACCTGGTAACTGTCCTTTTGTTTTAAGACTTAAAAAAACTCATGTCTCAAAGAATCTTACTGACGTATACCTGACAACCACAGTCAGGGCATCAGCATTCCAGAGGGACACCCCTGCCAGTGCTCTGTTGGCTTGGGTGAGACTCACGATGGCTTGGGTGAGAAACCAAAGGAAGTGTAACTCTGCACTCATGTGTCTTCAGCCTTCTGAACTGGATGCTAGTTGATTTCATTTATTCTCTCTTCCCTGCACGTTTCTATTTCCTCCAAGATAAGAGATGTGGTACCCCGAGGGGACGAGAAAGCCATGCAGCCTCACAAAGCTGGCATCCCTGGCACATTTGGCAGATGTCAGGGTTTTGTTTTTTTTTCTGACCACCAAATCCATGTGCTTTGAAGGAAGCAGCCACTCCGTAATAATTCTGGAACACGGGAGGTGGTCCTCCCATTTTAGTATAATGAGAACTGTTTAGGACAGGTGAGTTAGTGGAGGGACTGACTCAAGACAAGGAAGCCTCCATTGCTTTGTCAGATAATTTCAAACTCTCAGGATCAGCCTGAGACTTTATGGGAGAAAAAGAAGCTCAGGTCTCAGACCTTCTACTTTGGGGGCCCAGGGCCAAGGCCTTGCAGGGAATACAGACTCTGGGGGAAGTTTGGAGAGTGTGGTTTGAACAGAGAGACCCTCTAACTTCCTTGGGGTTCACTGGCTCTAGAAGCACCTGAAGGCTCCTGAATTGAGCAATCCGGGGGCTCTCCAAGTCTCTGCAGCTGCCCGAGGGTCGAAGGGGCACGATTCACTCTCTGCTCTTTAAAAATTGGTGGAGTGGGCTGGGCACGGTGGCTCACGCCTATAATCCCAGCACTTTGGGAGGCCAAGGCAGGTGGGTCACTTGAGGTCAGGAGTTTGAGACTAGTCTGGCCGACATGGCAAAACCCTGTCTCCACTAAAAATACAAAAATTAGCTGGGCGAGGTGGCAGGCACCTGTAATCCCAGCTACTTGAGAGGCTGAGGCAGGAGAATCGCTTGAACCTGGGAGGCGGAGGTTGCAGTGGGCAGAGATTGCGCCATTGCACTCCAGCCTGGGCGACAGAGCAAGATTCCATCACAAAAAGACAAAAAAAAAAAAAAAAAAAAAAAAGGGTGGAGTGCTTTTTTCTGACTCAACCCAAAGGGGATGCTCTGGGTCACACCTGGAAAGTTCGCTGTGATACGGGAGTCCCCAGGCCCGGGGCCCAAACAGAATGGGCATAGTTTATGAAACCAGGAAGCAAAGACTTCGCTTTCCTGAGGACAGTTCCAGGAGGAACAGGAACAGCATGTTCCTTGTCTGCAGATAAACTCATTTGCATACTGGCAATTTTCATAACCACTTAAGTGCTAGAGTCAGGGGAGCAAGGCACAAGGTTTGATGACCAATCCACGCACACACGCAGGGCAGTACAAACGATGTGCAAAAAGTAGGTATCTTAGGGATTTTTCCTTAAATCATTCTGAAATAATCGTTCAATCATATTGGAAATGAATCTCACAGTTTCTGGTGCGCGGTGGGGGACCCTCATTCCACATACCTGGTCTGTGGGTGTGTAGTCAACCAAGCTGACGCTGTCGATTCTTTCCAGGAAGCTGCAAAGAAAGCCAGCAAGGGTTGAGGCCTGTTCTCAGCTCACTTTTTCCTGGGGTTGGGGGGAAATTAATGGGACATTTCACTCAAGTACAGCAAGGATGGGGCCGGCCAAGAAGCTGACGTGAGTTCTTACTTTGTTTCCTGAATTTGTATCTGTCTAGATAATGCAACATTCTTGACCCAGGGACCGAGAACTGCATTTTTTTTTGTTTTTTAATGTTGCCTTCCCTCCCCTCTCTTCTCCACTGCCATAGGGCTGGGGGTGGGGACTACTCAGAAACTGGGAGAGAGCATGGAGCCTCCCTTTCAAGGCTAAGCGAGTACAAGAATATGTTGCAATGTAAACAAAACATGGAAGGTGATAGATGTTCCTTTAGTGTAGGTTCCTAATCAAATACACAAGTTGTGTGTGTGTGTGTGTGTGTGTATGACTGTGTGAATATGTGTAAGAGTGACTGTGGCAAGCGAGTATGTGGTGTGCGAGAGGAAATGTGTAAAAGTGAGTGTAAGGGTGAGTGTGAGAGTATGTGTGGAAAGTGTGCGAGAGCAAGAATGTGAGTGTGTGTGTGTGTGTGTGCCGGCAAACCCGGCGACGCCTGTTGGTGTCAGATCTGCCCGGCGGCCTCTGTGTCCCACACAAGGCAGGGCGAGAGCCTAAGAAAGCTGTGCACCGCTCTGGGGTGATGACCTTCTTCCAGGCCGTTTCTCCAGCTCTTCTGCTGGGAGGCCGCCGAGCTCCCTCTCCCGAGTGACCATGGCCCCTGCACAGGCCTCCCCCGCCCTCTCTGTGCCAGCCTGGCTTTACCAAGGCATCTATCCAGGCTGCACGTTTCCTACTGAGTCTTGGTTGATCTGTTATTTGTCTCCTCCACTAACATGCGAGGCCCTCAGGGCAGGTTTCTGTCGTGTCCACCTGGGAGTCCCCAGCACCTAGTACAGGCCTGGCCCCAGTAAATATGGTGGAATGAACTAGTGTCCTCTGTACCCTTCTCCTTCCGCAGCTGGGACAGGTGACCATCAAGGGCTGAGAGGCTGGGCCTCCCGGGGACGAACAAGCGCTGGGGATGGGTTAACTGGCAAGCAGAGGACAATTCTGGAGACAGAGGGGCAGCAGGGGCTCTAGAAGGAAGGAGGAGAGCGAGCAGGAGGGAGGGGTTGGGGCGGTCCAGGCTCTCTGTTGGCACTGGCGTGGATGGGAGGCCCTGGTACTGAGGAGCAAGGATGGATGGCCTGGAGGCTGTGCTGGCTCGCTGCCTGCCATGCCAGTTGGCTGGCTCTGTGTCTGGGTAGGTGGAGGCAGCAGCCATGTGCCCATGAGCGTTTCATGCAGCAGAGGGGATGTTGCCTCCCCACCTCCCCATCCTCCTGCACCAGCTCCTCTGCAGGCGCTGTGAACCTCAGTGTGGGCAAGAGGGAGACGAAAGGGTTCAGAACGCAGAACGCCACCCCAAAATGTGCCCTTCGGCATGTTGACTAATTGCAGCCGAGGGCACTTGAGAAGCCTCGGATGCAGGGCCGGCGGGCTGACCTCCCGCTCTGTCCCAAACAGCGGGTCAGGAAATTTCCCATAAGAAACGTCTGCCCTGTGCCAGGAAGAGGAGAATGTTTGTATCACCAGGGGCTGGGAGTCTACCCCGAAACGGGTCTGTACAAACCCACCAAAATAACCCTCGTCTTTCATTAGTCACTGCCCCCCAATGACTGCCCCTAGAAACTTGAACCTTTCTCCTTTGTCACTTCTCCATACGTTTATCATCTTTTGTTAAAAGGGTATATTAGCTCTCAGTCCCGACGGCTTCTTTGGGTCTTCATTTTTCTTATGAAAGTTCCCGTGTGCGTGTAAAAATATTAAATAAAATGTGTATGCTTTCCTCCTGTTAATCTGTCTTTGTTGGTTCACTCAGCTACAGAACCTAATGGGAAAGAGGGAAGTTCTTTTTCCTTCCCTACAAAGGTCAAAAGGGGTCCATTTTAGGAACCACTTGGCCAAAGACAGTAAGACTGCGTAATTTCCTTGGCCATCGTAACTCCTTCCTTTTGGAAAGCTAGAGACAGACCCTAGTGGCCAGAACTGAGGCCTGGCCATGGGATGACATTTTGGCAGCCTTCATCCATGAACCTGGGTTTGACACCCCCAGGGCAAGTAACCCAGAAGCAGAATACACAAAGAGGCAGGAGTGGATCTGCTGGTGTTTGGGATGGCCTTTCATAGGGATAGGAAGCAGTGGGGGCAACTGTGACCTCAACTGTCATGAATGAGTCATTTCCCTGGAATCCAAGGGAAACAGGTTATGGGAGTGGTGTCTGTGACTGCATTGTCTGGTGTGCAGTCATGAAAGAATGTCGGCCGGGTGCAGTGGCTCATACCTTTAATCCCAGCACTTTGGGAGGCCAAGGTGGGTGGATCGCCTGTGGTCAGGAGTTCAAGACCAACCTGGTCAACACTGTGAAACCCCGTCTCTACTAAAAATACAAAAAGTAGCCAGGTATGGTGGCGCACGCCTGTAATCCCAGCTACTCGGGAGGCTGAGGCAGGAGAATCACTTGAACCCAGGAGGCAGAGGTTGAAGTGAGCTGAGATCACGCCACTGCACTCCAGCCTGGGTGACAGAGTGAGACTCTGTCTCAAAAAAAAAATATATATATATATATATTTTTATATATATAAATAAAAATACATATATATATATTACATATATAAATAAAAAAAATATATATATATAAAAATAAAAAAAAAAAAGAATGTCAACTGCTCCCGGCTCTGCAGAGATATGGCCCAGGTGACAGGGTTATTGAGAGGCCAAAGGGACCCTGATCAGCCAGTGGTGTCTTTGGAATAGATGCTGCAAGCCCTGGGAGGTGCTACTGCGCACCTGAAGGTTGGTGAGTTGGCCAAGGGTGTGGAACTGGCTCCAGAGGGGAAGGAGTAAAGGGAAGGGACCCTCTGGGACCTGGAGAACCTTGGGAGGCTGGAGGCAGGAATTCCCTGCCATTGCCTGAGGCCTGGTTTGGAAAGTGCAATGCAGTTTTGGCATGGTGGTTGCTGGCCTGGAATGTGGTGGGGTGAAGAGCACAGTGGAAGGACACACTGAGTTCCTGACCATCCAGTGACAAAGGAGCAAAAAGACCTTGGAATCCGTGAGAAGGCAGGAGAAGTTTCTGCCGGGGTGGGACCGGAGCTCTGGACTGCGGCTGGACATTCAGGTGGGTTTCTGGGTGAGAAGGCTGCCTCCCTCACAGGCCGTGTGAGCTACAACAGTTCTAGTCAGAAATGGTCATGACTTTTGACAGGGGCTGGGGTAAGGATACAGAAATGAATTCGCTCTGATGAAAAAAAGAGCTGGAAGGAACTGAACATTAAATATGAAGCCTGTGGCTATAGTTAGAGTTTAGGAAGTAATCTATTTAAAATGGGATGCACATAGGTTGGAGGTAGGTGGGTGAATGTATTCAGATGATAATAACTAGTCTAAGTAGAAAGAATGAAGTATGGTTAACCAAAAAATGCCTGTGGAGCGCTAAAGAGATGTGATGAGAGGACGTGTGAGTGCGTCTTCCTGTGCACTATGAAAGGCCAGTGACGTTGAGACGCTGACAGTGATGAGGCTGGTGGGTCTTCTCCTGTCCCCAGCCTCCAAGATGGATATTCAGAGTCCTTCCAGCTCTGATTCTCAGGGATCTAAGTGAGACGTGGGAGGTCTCACTGAACATTTCCAAGAGCTGCTTCTGAATCGTTACTGATGCCCTGAGTTCATGCATTTAAAGTTTGTGCAATGAAAGTAAAATGTGAAAATGCACCCCAAAATGTGAATATGCCCCCAATTCTTTGAAAGAGTTTCTAAGGAATAAATAATAGAGTGGTAGATTTCTGCCAGCCTTCTGCCTTGATCCTTGTTTCAATTGCCATATTTCCAAGCATGTTGCTGAAGTACTTTTTCAAATTGGGGCTTCTGTGATTACCATATGTAGAGAGAATTTTAAAGGGATCTTCCAAATCATACATAGAATTTTGCATATGACTACATTTTAAAGGGTTATAACATTGCCTCCTTAAATATGCCACTGCATGCTGACTGGAAGAATTAAGCAGATCTAAAAACCCCTTGCAGACTATTCACTCCAACATTAGATACAGAGTTGCAAAACTATACCAAGTTAGCATTGTAAAAAATCACTTGCATTGTAGACACTATAAGAAAGTAGTTAAAAAGACATTTACTTTAATTTTTTTTTCATTATTTCCTATGACAGCTGAGGACACTCATATTTGCAGAAATGTTTTCATTTTCATTTAGATCCTCCTTCTGTTTGATATTAGCAAAAATAACAACTCACTGTTTACATCCCATCTGTTGTTGGCGTCAAAGAATTCTTAATGGCCATGGAATTGATCATGAAGAGGGAACAAGGAGAGTCACGAAAAGATGAAAACTATTCTGTTAAATGCCTTTGTAATTAAACTACTGGATCTGAGAAAAAAAGTACCAACTAAATTTCTATGTATTTAAAATTATTTTTTTGTGAAAACATATAGCAATTGGAAATCTGTTAAGGAAAGTAAAAAACTTTTCCCATTGTTAATGAAATTTGATTCATGATATTTATCTATAAGATATAAATATACAGATGGATCCCAGGTACTCCGGAGGCTGAGGCAGCAGGATCACTGGAGCCCAGGAGTTCGTACTGGTGGAGAAAAACATGACTCACATGGTGACAAAGTACCAGGCAGTTGTAATGCACAGCCAGAGTTAAGATCCCTGCTCCTTAAAAGGGGTTCCCAGACTCGTGGCATATCAGCGTCACTAGCAGACCCACTGCGTCAGCATGTGCAGCTGAGCCACGTCCCAGGTGATCAGCGATTCTTGGTGAGTCGTCATCCAACAGCGTGTTCCTCCTGGTTTTCCGCGCCTCCCAGCTTTATGCTCTAATCTCTGCCTGAACCATTCTTCTCATGACTCCTGCGCTTTCTCCTTTCCACAGGGTAAAGTCCACACTTTTAATCTGGCCTCGAGCCCTTTGCAATCTGTCCAGTCTCCCCTTCAGTCTCTTTTACATCGCATGAACCCTCCACTCCAGTCAAAACTCCCTGTAGTTTTTGGCCTCTCAGATCCTGTGTCATTCCTGCTTCCCCCACCCCATTTGAAATCTGAGATTAAACCCTGCCCGCTCTGGGAAGCCACTTCTAACTGCCATGACACAGCACAATGTCAACCTCACTTTCTTCTGGCACTTACTGTTTCACAATTCGATGAGCTTGGCATGCTGCCTTATGCTGTGATTTAATCCTTTTTAAAGGTTGAGATATAAAATAATGTAAAGTATGTAAACAGTCCTGATCTTAAGTGTTCTTGATTTTTTTTTTAAACATCTGGATATGCCTTGTCCTTTTTTTTCTGTGTATGTTTTATCTACCTATCTGTACTGAATATCATTTAAGGGCAAAAGCATGTTCTAATTTCTAGAAAGAAGCCCCATATGGCCAGCATGTTTTGTACTAAATCTTTCTCTGCATTGTCATTTAAAATGTTTTTAAATTTAAAAAATTATTTGTTTTTATTTTTATTTTTTTGAGACAGTCTCACGCTGTCACCCAGGCTGGAGTGCAGTGGCACAATCTCGGTTCACAGCAACTTCTGCCTCCTGGGTTCAAGGGATTCTCCTGTCTCAGTCTCCCGAGTAGGTGGGATTACAGGTGTGCACCATCACGCCTGGCTAATTATTTTTTTTTGCATTTTTAGTAAAGACGGGGTTTCACCACGTTGGCCAGGCTGGTCTCGAACTCCTGACCTCAGGTGATCTACCCACCTTGGCCTCCCAAAGTGCTGGGATTACAGGTGTGAGCCACCGCGCCTCACCTGTATTGTCATTTTGAGTAAACACTGGCGAATTATTTGTCCTGACATTTCTCAGCAGGGAAAGAGGATGTACAAACCCTGAAGAACAGAGGCAAACATTTCATTGTGGGCAAATGCTGTGAAGGTAGAGGACACAGCTCTTGAGTGTCCATAGTTGGGACTCTGGCCTGCTTTACCTGCCTGTGTCTGCTCTCATCAGAAAGCTCGAGGCACTATCAGGAGTGAGTACCCAGGCCAGGCACACGTTCGCTCTGCAGTGCAAGGAGCCCACTGTGGGAGGCACCATACCAGGCCCGCAGATTGACACCATGACAGACACTGCCTGGTCCCGGCTCTATGGAATTTGCAATATAATGTAGAAAAACAAACCTAGGTAAACCAGATAGCATTTTGCTAATTCCAGTCAGTTGATTAAACACAAAAACAAAAACAGGGGACTATTCATCCGTCTGCTTAGTGTCCACTGGCTTGTAGCTTTTTGCTATAAATATTTTGAGCTTTGGACTTTGGCTACAGAATTGCCAAGAGGATGTTGTGTTTTTGCAGAGGAAGTCCCTCCCTTCTGCTTTATAATGTGCTTGGCCAGCTGATGCTGATACTATGCTCAGTTAAGTTATCTTATCAGACTGGTGCTTATTTTCAGCAGTCTTTTTTTTTTTGAGATGGAATTTCGCTCTTGTTGCCCAGGCCGGATAGGTTGGAGTGCAACGGCGTGATCTCGGCTCACTGCAACCTCTGTCTCCTGGGTTTAAGCGATTCTCCTGCCTCAGCCTCCCAAGTAGCTGGGATTACAGGCATGCGCCACTATTCCCGGCTAATTTTGTATTTTCAGTAGAGATGCGGTTTTTTCATGTTGGTCAGGCTGGTCTCGAACTCCCGACCTCAGGTGATTTGCCTGCCTTGGCCTCCCAAAGTGCTGGGATTACAGGCGTGAGCCACCGCACCCAGCCCAGCAGTCTTTTCCAAATCAAAGACAGCAGGGCGGGCACACAGTGTCCAAGCCTCATGGTCTGCCTGTATTTAAAAGGCATATACATTGGCATTCCTTCAACAAGAAACAGCTTTAGTAAGAAAATTCTCCAGTAGCACACACAGTATCATCTGGGTTCCTGAGCTGAAATAAACTAAAAGTAAAGGAAAGTATTTTGTGTATTAATCCAGTCTACTTTTTTTCTTTCAATTCTAAATCCATGTTAGAAATTGTGCATTTGAAGGCGGAAAAATGAAAGGAAGAAATATAACAAGTAGTTAAATAGAAGATTAACTAGTTCCCTGATGTGTTTCAGTTGGATACTTTTGTAAATTATATCCATCTTTGGCGTAGGGAAGTTTCAATGTGAAAAAGAATCTTGTAGCCATGAAGAAACAATTACAGTGAAGAAGCCAGGGGGCCAGGCGCATGGTGGCTCTCGCCTGTAATCCCAGCACTTTGAGAGGCCAAGGCAGATGGATCACTTGAGGGTCAGGAGTCCCAGACAAGCCTGGCCAACATGGTGAAACCCCGACTCTACTGAAAAAAAAAAAAAAAAAAAATTAGCCAGATGTGTTGGTGTGCATCTGTAGTCCCAGTTACTCCGGGGCTGAGGCAGGAGGATCGCTTGAACCTGGGAGGTGGAGGCCGCAGTGAGCCGAGATCGTGATGGCACTCCAGCCTGGGCAACAGAGCAAGACTCCGTCTCAAAACAGCAACAACAAAAATAAGCCAGGATTCCTAGAAATACATGAGAAAAAGCCATACTAACCAAACAAAAATTTAAGTGGTAAGACTGAGGGTGAATTTGGAAAAATACCATGCTTTCTGAACCAAATCTACCTCAGAATTTTTTTTTCTCTTTTTGAGACAGAGTTTCACTCTTGTTACCCAGGCTAGAGTGCAATGGCGCAATCTCGGCTCACCGCAACCTCTGCCTCCCGGGTTCAAGCAATTCTTCTGCCTCAGCCTCCTGAGTAGCTGAGATTACAGGTGCACACCACCACGCCCGGCTAATTTTGTATTTTGAATAGAGGTGGGGTTTCTCCATGTTGGTCAGGCTAGTCTTGAACTCCTGACCTCAGGTGATCTGCCCGCCTCAGCCTCCCAAAGTGCTGGGATTATAGGCTTGAGTCACTGTGCCCAGCAATTCTTTTTTCTTAAGTATTTTTTAAAACAGGATGCACACTCACATCCAGTAACATGCAGTTTAAAATGATTTGACAAATTCCTGTGATTTACATTTCAGTATTTAATCAACTGCAAAAGTTAGGAAATAATTCATGGGCCTGTAGTGCTTTTGAAAATAATATTTATGACTCATAAAAATGTACATTCATAATAGTATGACATGAACATATTTTAAGAAAGTTCAAGCATTTACAAGCATTGTTTAATCTCACAAAATATATTAATTTTGGTGGGAATATTTGCATTATAAAAGGGTCTTCAGTTTACCAAAGGGTTCAACACTAAGCTATTTTAAAAGTTGTGATTATTTTTTCCAATCTAAAGAGGGGTTAAGGCCAGGTGCAGTGGCTCACGCCTGTAATCCCAGCACTTTGGGAGGCTGAGGCGGGAGGATCACCTGAGATCAGGAGTTCAAGACCAGCCTGGCCAACACAGTGAAACTCTGTCTCTACTAAGAATACAAAAAAATTAGCCAGGCATAGTGGTGTGCACCTGTAATCCCAGCTACTCAGGAGGCTGAGGCAGGAGACTTGCTTGAACCCGGGAGGCGGAGGCTGCAGTGAGCCGAGATCGCGCCACGGCACTCCAGCCTGGGCAACAGAGCGAGACTCCATCTCGAAAATAAAATAAAATAAAAGAGGGGTTAAGACTCATGCTGTCCTCACACATGGCCCTGCACAAGCCTGTGGAGGATAGGAGACATGACCTTCTAAGAGGGGTGTTCCTAGAGAAGATGCTGGGCAGACAACCAACAAGTGTGCCTTAAAGCACGCTTCAGAACAACATCCAAATATACAATAAACATGAGGGTCCCTCCTCATCTGCACACACCTGTTACACCTGGTTTTTTTTCCTTACTCATTTACACTGGAACACATGTTATAATAGTGAACAGTTGGTTATGAATCTTTCAAAGAACTTGGAAGGGCCCCTATAATTATTTTCTGAAACAATGGAATTCTCTTATGGAAAAATCTTCCAGTGAAGGAAAGGGTAAGTTAAAAAAAACTTGAATTCACTTAGGTTAGAATACTTGCCAAGGCAAAAGTAAGTTGCTTTTCTCCATGTTTCCAGGCTATGAGAAAGTGGTGGCTGCCTACATGCTTTACTTTTCAGCCAGAAAATACGCACTGCCATTCCTGAGAAGATGGAGGCAGCACAGCTGGGCTCCAGCCTTAGAGAGTCCAGCATTCTCCTTCCTTCCAGGCCTACCTCTTCAATTCTCAGACTCCAGCTGGCTGGATGGATACATAAATGACTTGCATGGCTAAGTAAAACATTCCAGCTTGTATTTTCAAGGTTTTCAAAGAGTTGTTGCTTTTGGACAAATTAATAAATGCAAATTAGAACTTAAAATGCAGTTCTAATTTTATTTCTATTTTTGGTTGTTAAAATCAAAACAAAACCTACACACACACAGTCCCAGGGTTTTCTCAAACAATCAACAGTTCTTTGGCAATGTTAAGAGTGTGTAACAAGACTGCCGTGCTAATTAGCATAATTTATAAGACGTCTAATAGTGTCGAAACAGGAAAATAACTATAAACTTGTTCGTTTGAAAGACACTGTATAATGTCACACTTTCTAAGTCTTTATAAAAACTCAATTTAGTAAGTAGAAAATATAAATGAACAAATTTAATTTTTCCAGATAATAAAGGAAGTCATTCGGCATTTTTCCCAGTTACGCAAAGACAATTATCACACGAAAAATGTATAGAACGTAAGCAGTAAGAGAGTATTATGCAAAAATATCCTAAGGTAATTTCAGTATAAATTATGGGACGAGATTTATTAATAACATACGTTATGAGATCAATTGCAGTCTCACTGTGAAGGCAAAAACAAAAACCAAAACCCAAAGGATAAATAGAAATAGCACAGTCTACCGAATACACTGAATGGTGTTTATCTTTCCCCCCTCTTTAACTTGTATGCACCGCCTGCCATTCTAGATATTATCAATCACACTAAATAATATCAATAATAAAAACCAACCACCTTCAATCTGATCATTCTGGTCAGAAAACTGAATACAGTTTTGACCAGATCTTCGAGAAAGATTCATATACACCAAATTAACTAGTTCTGTTAAAAGGCTGCTATAAAAATACCATCATTACGAGCTATACAGAACTTTAGAATCCAGCTAAGAGTGAAGAAATACTCAATTTCTTAATTTATCTGGAGGGGACGACTGTAAACCCAAAGGTAGAAGGGCATCTCAGCATTCTGGCGTGTTCAGAGTTTCTAGGGTATAGTATCTCTCGGACACACAGAGAGCATTTCCAAGGGTGGCTATGGCCAGGAAACCTCAGAGCGGGTTCTGCCGTCACACTTGATCCCGAAGGCGGGCCAGTCTCTGAGACAGTTCATCCTGCTCCGCCGAAGCCACGCTCGTGCCCACGGAGCCGGTCTGCCCCTGCGGCAGCTCCATGTTGAGGTCGAGGCCCGCCTCGTCTGCCATTTCCTGGAGCAGCATATCCACTTGGTTCTGGGGAGTGGTGAGCGTCGTCGTGCTGCTCATCGTGTCTTCCATTTGCTGCGTCTGGACGTCCAGAGTTTCAAACTGGTGCTCGAATTTGTCCATCAAGGCAGAAATCTTCTCCAGATTCATGGTCTTCAGTGTCGCATCCATTGACTTAACCACACCAGCCATCGACTTGGTCACCTTGCCCATCGTTACCGCCGTCTGGACCCTGGCAGCCACTGCATCGACTCGCGCACTCATTCTCAAGAAATTCACCGCCTGGTTCTTCTGGCGGATGGCATTTTCGGCGTGTATCCTCGCAACTTCCATGTTGCCCTTCTGAATGGCCTTTTTAATTTTGGCCTTTTCGGCCTTTTCCTCCTTATCGCATTTTTTGGCACTCCTGCTCAGTTCTTTGGCCGCGAACTTCAGGTTGAACAGGTGTTTCTCCATGTTGGACATAGTCGGACGGCTCCTTGGGGTCGGCGGCCCGGCTCAGACGTGCGCGGAAGAGACAGAAGGTGAGGTAAGTCCGCTCCCGGCCGCCGCTCCTTTGTTTTGGTCCCACTTCCTGTTTCTACTGTGCGCGGCGCAGGTGGTGACGTCAGAGCCCAGCGCCAAAGGCGGGACCTGCGGGACGGACGGCGCCGGGGTGGGGCCTGTGGGACGTACGGCGCCGGGGGCCGCGCACGCAGGGGGATTCTGGCCGGACGCTCCGGCGCTGTACGCTCGCTTCCTGCGCTGCGTTCTACCGGGTTTTTAAAAGTTCTTAACGTTATTAGTAAATTCACATAAATTAGTGCCCACACGCACTTTCTTAGTAATCTACCGAAGCAGACAATCTGTGGAGATCTGCGTGTAAAATGACCCAAGCTCCAAACTTGGCAGGCTTTATAAAGGGTGACTGGCTAGCTGGCTAAAACCCAGCCAAACATCAGCTAGGTCTTCACACTAACGCTTGCTTTATTAGCATGGGTAATTTCCACTTTCTCAGGGGAGCTGGAAACCATGGACACATTAAAAATAAAAACATTAAAACAATACATTAAAAACAAACGGGTCACTGACGCGTCTCCATCTTTGACTACGATTTGTGCCGGAGTTCTGTAATACCCTTTTATTGCATGGGTGAAAATAACCTTTAAAACTGTGGCACCACCAAATTTATACTTTGGCTGGAAGTTCCGCTTCTAGGTGAGTTGCCAGCCATTATCATCCAAAAATCGTCCCGTGGCTTAGTAATAAAAAGACCCATCTTTTGCTGACACCATTCTATCTTTTTGATGTTTTATAAATATCCATGGAACTTCACTCACATTTAAGTTTGACAGGCTAAACTGTCATTTTAAATTACGCAGGCAGAGTATGGTGAGATATTAGGACCCACACCCACGGGCATACATCAGAACTGTCACTATGTATTACGCCCTTTAAAAATGCAGGCTTTCAAATGGCAGCAATGTGTGCTGTCACTTTTTAGAAAGATTCCTCCGATACAGCAATAATAATGCAAGAAGACCGGATCTGCCCTAATGAGCTAGGCTGAAAAGGAACCCTGAGAGCGAATTCTGTTTAGAGATCATTTTAATCCAGCGGCCCACCACCTCGCTTAGCTTTCTGTGATAGCTTGCCAGTCAGTTTCACACCACAAGACCTTCTGAAGACATAGCTCTGATGTTTTCACTCTTTCTCCAAACCCTGGGTGTGGAGGCTAAACCTGCTGTGCAGCACGCTGGCTCCCTTGTCTTTCGCGCCCCTCTGCCAGTCAAAGCAAACCGCAGCACGGAAGTTGAGCATTATTTGTGTCATTTGGCCAGTGGGGAGAATGTCACTGACGCCCCGTCCTTTGGCTATGCTGTTCCTGTTGCCTGGATTTACTGTCCATGCATCTCTGCCTATTGACACCCTGCCAGTCCTTCAAAAGCCACCTTCACCATGGAGCCTCCCCAGGACTCCTCCTCTGTGTGGCCATACTACAGGGCACATTGCCTGGCAAGGGGTCTGTGCGTATAGGTCACCTGTTACAGTATAAACTACTTGCATGCAGACAACACTGATTCCTTCCCCTCTGCATGGAGCCCAGCAGGTGCTCTGCACACAGCAGCCACTGAATCCAGAAGGTGTTGCTAAATTTAATTTTATTTCAGAGGGGATAGGATGTTACCCTAGTTAGCAGCTTAGCTATGGTTTCTTTTTGCCACTCAAAGCCGTAGAACCCTTTTTCCAAATGAAACTTTTCTAGAAATGGAATATACTCAACCAAAAAAAAGAAAAAAAAACGGGGGCTTAGGCCCCCTACTCTGCTCACCCTCCATTCCACTCTTCCCTTCTTTTAGGTCCTGGTTTTTCTTGGAGTTTGCAAACAAGTTTCTTGTCTAGCTTCCATGTCATGCTCCATAGTTTTCTTTTTTCTTTTCTTTTTTTTTTTATTTTTGAGATGAAATCTTGCTCTGTCACTCAGGCTGAAGTGCAGTGGCATGATCTTGGCTCACTGCAGCCTCTGCCTTCTGGGTTCAAGCGATTCTCCTGCCTCAGCCTCCCAAGTAGCTGGGATTACAGGTACATGCCAGCACTACCGGCTAATTTTTATATTTTTAGTACAGCTGGGGTTTCACCATGTTGGCCAGGCTGGCCTCGAACTCCTGACCTCAGGTGATCTGCCCACCTTGGCCTTGCAAAGTGCTGGGATTACAGGCGTGAGCTACTGTGCCCGGCCCATAGTTTTCTTAATGACAAATTCTGACTAGGTGAGATGGTTTGGAATATAATCATGAGAGACTCAGATGATGATGATAATGACAATTAACATTAATAAAGTATGCACCAGACATTGTGCTGGGCACCTTACATAAATAAACTCATTTCAGCTTCGCAAACCCTATGAAGTAGATACTATAAATGTCTTCAGTTCACAGGTAATGAAAGGGAAGCACAGAGAGCTAAGAAACTTGCCTGAACCCACACATTAGGTAAGTGTTAGAAACCGGATTCCATGGATATATTTGGACCAGTAATAAGGCACTGGGGAATCCAATAAACACGAGTTAATAAGAATAAAATAATGATCATGTAGCCTAAAGACAGAAGTTGACTTTCCAGCTGTTTTTTTGAGAAGAGAGTTGCACTGACTACACAGTTAATATGAACTTTATAAAGTGTGGATACTGACTGGGCATGGTGGCCCAGGAATGTAATCCCAGCACTTTGGGAGGCTGAGGTGGGTGGATCGCCTGAGACCAGGAGTTCAAGACCAGCCTGGCCAACATGGGGAAAGCCCATCTCTATTAAAAATACAAAAATTAGCTGGGTGTGGTGGCACATGCCTGTAATCCCAGTCACTTGGGAAGCTGAGGCAGGAGAATCGCTTGAACTGGAAAGATGGAGGTTGCAGTGAGCCGAGACTGCACCAGTGCACTCCAGCCTGGGTGACAGACAGAGACTCCCTCTCAAAAAAAAAAAAGTATGGTTGTTAAAGTAAGTTGCCATCACCGGATCACCTGAAGCTACATTCCTTGGATGATGACGCCTCTACTTTCTGCGCTGGAGAGAAGGGATAGGTGGCGTTCTAGAAGTCATCTTCCCAGGGAGACCAGGGCGGACTAGAATTCTGAAGAGAAGGCTATTCTCCTCCTCTCCCTTACAGTTCCCCAGCCCTGCCCTCCTCTTTCTCTTATCAACACCACAGCCATTTCCATGGTGTTCAATAGGATCCATAGCTAGCTGCTCTCATGTTCACATCTCCAGGGAGAGATTTGCTTCTGAGCTCCAAACTCATATGCCTGGCTGTCTTCTTGGTGTTGGGCGATTTGTGGTCCAAGACTGGCAACTCTTCAAAGTGACTAAACTCAGTCCTTTCCCCCAAATCTGCTCATTCCCATTTACTACTGGCACCTCCATCTACCTTGTCATTCGAGTTGGATTCGGAAGAATTATCTCTGACCACCGTGGTATCTATATCTGCATCTACCCTGGCTCTAAGTTTTTTCCATTCTTTATATTCCATTGAGGTTGACAACCTTCAGAGTCTGTTTCAGCTTGGTGTGCTTTCTCTTTTTGTGTATCTAGCAAAAGGAAGATTATTTTGGTATTATTATTAAAGGAGGTTTTGGTCCTACCACCATGCTGATTGTACCTGAAGATGTTCTGGACCCAATGCAGATGTGAAAACAGAACATACAGTTTATAATGACCGGAATTGTTTAGCAACTACCACATTAACATTGAAACCTTACAAGTCCCATAGCCAGATTTTCTCTTAGTGGAAAAAAAGAAATTTTTGATTAAAGTGCAGACATTTCTAGAAAGCTGCGAGTCAAACCAGTTAATTATTTTTATCATGAAACGGGGAAGAAAAATATGCCATCATTTGGCACATCTGGCTGATTTCTTTTCTTTCTTTACTTTGAAATGATACAAGTGGTTAAAATGAAAATATTTAAGCAGGACGTTCAGTTTTACTTCATTGGAAAAGAATCATTTGCTAAGTCTGAAGTCACGCAAAAAATAAAAAAAGAGAAAATAAAATATATGAAAAATAACTTTCTCATGTGTTAAACTATTTCTGGATTCTCATCGGTATGTTTCTGGTGATTTTGAAATGTTATACCTCAAACTAAGGGCTCCTCCTCACTTACCAAAATTTGCATTTTTTGCATACATTTGTATTTGCCTAGCAGCAGGTTTTCCTATTAGATAGATGTGACATGGTGACCTTTGGTTGACTACCTATACCTGGTACTATTCAACCTCTGGAAAACAAGATATACCCAATAAATTTCTGTTGAATGTAGGAATATATGAATGCAGCCAAAGGAAATGGCATTGGATACATATTCACTTGGTGACCATTTTAAGGAATACATTACATATATGTGTATACATATAAATATATTACATACATATATAATATTAATTACATATTATGTATTAAACGTATGTATACATATTTTCCTCTACATCACCTTTTTATTTAGGAACACAGCTAGAATTAAAAACGCTGAGACTCCTCAAGCCTTGGGAAATGGCAAAGTCACTGTCCAGGGCTGGGTGTGATGGCTGACGCCTGTCATCACAACACTTTGA
Source organism: Chlorocebus sabaeus (assembly GCF_047675955.1). NCBI lineage: Eukaryota > Metazoa > Chordata > Mammalia > Primates > Cercopithecidae > Chlorocebus > Chlorocebus sabaeus. The sequence continues at coordinate 72,070,233 of NC_132921.1, forward strand.
GAGGACGAGGTGGCCCAGAAGTTTGAGGCTGCAGTGAACTACGATCACGCCACTGCACTCCATTCGGGGTGACAGAGCAAGATCCTGTCTCAAAAACAACAAAACCAAAGTCACTGTCTCTCAAAATATGTTAACAGCAGCCTGGGCAAGACGTCTAGACCCTGTCTCTACAAAAAATAAAAAATAAAATTTAGCTGGGCATGGTAGCATGTGCCTGTAGTCCCAGCTACTTGGGATGCTGAGGTGGGAAGATCTCTGTGTCCAGGAGTTTGAGGCTACAATGAGCTATAATCACGCCACCGTACTCCAGCCTGGCTGACAGAGCGAGACCCTGTCTCTCTGTCTCTCTCTCTCTCTCTCCCCCCACATATATATGTATGTTAAAATGATGCCAAGATTTAAAAATAAAAATAAGAAAGAGAAGGAAATAGAAAAGCAGCACGTAAACATAATTCCACATTCCTCCATCTGCAGTTTATTTATTTATTTATTGAGACGGAGTCTGGCACTGCTGCCCAGGCTGGAGTGCAGTGGTGTGATCTTGGCTCACTGCAAGCTCCGCCTCCCGGGTTCACGCCATTCTCCTGCCTCAGCCTCCCAACTAGCTGGGACTACAGGCGCCCGCCACCATGCCCGGCTAATTTTTTGTATTTTTGGTAGAGCTGGGGTTTCACTGTGTTAGCCAGGATGGTCTTGATCTCCTGACCTGGTGATCCACCCGCTTCAGCCTGCCAAAGTGCTGGGATTACAGGTGTGAGCCACCGCGCTGGCCTCATCTGCAGTTTAAATCATGGTTTATTACTCCTCCTGGTGATGTGGTGAGTTACTACTGTTATGAGAAACCTAACTTCCGTGTTAGTTGAATTTGACAGTCACTCATTTAGCAACACAGTGATTCTCCTTCTCGTTCTCTACACTGAGCAACTTACCACTTTGACAAGCTGAAAATGAAATCTAAACACACCTGTCCTTCTAACGATGGTATAGGATGTCTCGTTTTTCTGGCCTCAATTTCCTCATTTATAAAGCTGGAAAAATAAGGCCTGTGATCTAACGGTAATGATCCCTCATCAGGTCAGATCATCAGAGGGGGCCACTCAAAACCGCTTAACTTAAAAAAATCCCTGAAACAAGACTTACTAAGAGAAAAAAACGTGTTATTTAAGTGGCGTTTTCCTGGCAGTTTGTAATGGATGTTTGCAAATATCGTGAAGACCATGTAGAGCTGACACAGCAAAACTGAGAAGGCTGACTGGGTCCCCCCACTCTCTCTCTCTCTCCTCCCGCCACCTTCCTCTCTCTCCTCTCTCTCTCTCTCCCCTCCCTCCCTCCCTTCCTTTCTTTCCTTCAGGGTGTCACTTTGTCACCTGGAGTGGCACGAGGTACCTCTGTCTCAACTGGGCCCACTTCCCTCTGACTCCTCTAGTTGGAGAAAATTTTGTAGGAAGAAAATCTGCTCCTTTGGTCGGGTTCCTACAAACTAACGTACAAACTCAAGCAGTATGGCAGGGAACCAAACGTGAAATATTGTTAGGTCTATGAAACACACGATATATTCCTCTTTCCAATCTGTGTTCCTATTATTTGCTAGCAGCTACCTTTTTTTTTTTTTATTTTCAAGAAAAGTGTACTCTCCTGCACACAGCATTTTGCCATATCTCACAGCTGTCTGGTTGACTACTGGGAAACATAGTTTATTCTGAAAACATGCTTCTGGATGGAAAATTATTTTACTATTACAAACCTGAAGACAGAAGGACAGGATTGCATCTGGCGTAATACGATACAAATCCCACCTCGGCAGGAATATGGAAGCTAGTTTTTCTTACTTAATTTTTATGTTTTAACCTGAACATTAAGCTTACAATCCATAAGTTAAAAATAGTGAGGCCAGGCGCGGTGGCTCACACCTGTAATCCCAGCACTTTGGGAGGCTGAGGTGGGAGGATCATGAGGTCAGGAGATCGAGACCATCCTGGCTAACATGGTGAAATCCTGTCTCTACTAAAAATACAAAAATTAGTTGGGTGTGGTGGCGGGTCCCTGTAGTACCAGCTACTTGGGAGGCTGAGGCAGGAGAACTGCTTGAACTCTGGAGGCGGAGGTTGCAGTGAGCTGAGATTGCGTCATTGCACTCCAGCCTGGGCAACAAGAGCGAGATTCCATCTCAAAAAAAAAAAAAAAAAAAAAAAAAATTAAAAATTAAAAAATAAATAAATAAAAAATGAAAATAGCAAATGTACAAACTGGCCAGTTAATTTTGTTGCACATTAAAATCTTCTCTCGTCCTCCTCATGGAGCACCTTCTGTTCGTGATGGGGACAGACTGAGAGAAGCCAGGAGCTTCTCCCAGGGCTAGTTTGCATTGAGTATTGGTAGATGGTGGTGGAGGGAAAAAGCATTTTTCTTCTTCATTGCTGTTCCTGGGGACATGTGTGTGCAGCTGACTCACTCATACCCTTCACTGATGCCGTGATTTATCTGCCCCAGACTCAGCTTTTTCTTAGCATCATGTCTCAATTAGATTAAGTTTAAGGCACAAGTGATTTAAAATGGCCATGGCCACAGAATGGAGAGCACTGGTTCCAGCAACCATGTATCCTGAGCACCTTTCCATTTATTTATTTATTTATTTATTTATTTATTTGGAGATGGAGTCTTGCTCTGTCGCCCAGGCTGGAGTGCAGTGGTACGATCTTGCTTCACTGCAACAGGCGCCCGCCACCACATCCAGCTAATTTTTTGCATTTTTAGTAGAGACAGAGTTTCACCATGTTGGCCAGGCTGGCCTCAAACTCCTGAGCTCAGGTGATCTGCCTGCCTCGGCCTCTCAAAGTGCTGGGATTACAGGCGTGAGCCACTGTGCCCGGCCCTGAGAACCTTTCAATTTAAAATCCCTTCAATTCTAGTCTAACCCACACACTTCATGTACAGTAAGGAGTCATTAGCCATTAGTGTCCATGGAAGGCTAAGGTTGGCCAGTTATTTTCATCAAGGAATAACTGCAATTAAACTTTTTGGCCAAAACATACATAAAAATTTGTTTTTTTTTTTTTTTTTTTTGAGATTGAGTTTCACTCCTGTTGCCCAGGCTGCAGTGCAATGGCACAATCTCGGCTCACTGAAACCTCTGCCTCCCAGGTTCAAGAGATTCTCCTGCCTCAGCCTCCCGAGTAGCTGGGATTACAGGCATGCACCACCACACCCTGGTAATTTTGTATTTTTAGTAGAGATGGGGTTTCTCCATGTTAGTCAGGCTGGTCTCGAACTCCCGACCTCAGTTGATCCGCCCACCTCGGCCTTCCAAAGTGCTGGGATTACAGGTGTGAGCCACCATGCCTGGCAACATAACGATTTTGTTAGTTTAAGCTAGTGTCTTTAGTTAGGAAGCAAAATGGTATTAGAAATCAAATATAACTTAACTTGGTGAGTCCTACTAGAAATAATTTATTTTTAACATCTCTTTATTTCTTTCCTTTTTTTCTTTTCTTCTTATCTATTTATTTTTGAGACAGAGTCTTGCTCTGTCGCCTAGGCTGGAGTGCAGTGGTGTGATCTCAGCTCACTGCAACCTCCACCTCCCCAGTTCAAGTGATTCTCCTGCCTCAGCCTCCTAACTGAGATTACAGGTGTGCACCACCACTCCTGGCTAATTTTTGTATTTTTGGGAGTAAAAATTTTAAAATAATTTTGTATTTTTAGTAGGTGAAACCATATTGGTCAGGCTAGTCTTGAACTCCTGACCTCAGGTGATCCACCCACCTTGGCCTCCCAAAGTGCTTGGACTACAGGCGTGAGCCACCGTGCCCAGCCCCTTTTTTCTTTTTTTCTTTTTTGTGACAGGGTCTTGTTTTGCTGCTCAGCTGCAGTACAGTGGCACAATCACGGTCCACCGTAGCCTGAAACCCCTGGGCTCAAGGGATCTTTTCACCTTGGCCTCCCAACATGTTGAGATTACATGCATGAGCCACTGTGCCTGGCCTTAACCCCTCTCTAGAATGTGAAAAATCCTGTAACAAAGCAGAATACTTCTTATCACTTTTGTATCTTTATAATGTACCATAACAGCATTTAGTTTCTTCTGAAACAGTCAACACCCTAAAGTCACTCAACAGCGAAACAGTCAACACTCAAAGAGTCAACAGTCGAAAGGAGGCCAAAGATGAATGTTTTTAAAAGAAGTGCTAACTTTACAATGAATTTGAACTAAGTCAGGGGTCCCCAAACCCCAGGCCACATTCTCGTGCTGTGTGAACCAGGCCACACAGCAGGTGAGTGCCGGCCAACAAGCAAAGCGTCCTCTGTATTTACAGCTGTTCCCCATCAATCGCGTTACCGCTTGAGCTCCACCTCCTGTCATATCAGCAGTGGCATGAGATTCTCATAGGAGCACGAACCCTATTGTGAACTTTGCATGTGAGGGATCTAGGGTGTGTGCTCCTTATGAGAATCGAATGCCTGATAATCTGTCACTGTTTCCCATCACCCCCAGATGGGACCATCTAGCTGCAGGAAAACAAGCTCAGGCTCCTACTGATTCTACATTATGGTGAGTTGTATAACTATTTCATTATATATTACAACGTAATCGTAATAGAAGAGCACAATAAATGTAATGCACTGGAATCATCTCGAAACCATCCACCCCACCACGGTCCATGGAAAAATAGTCTTCCATGAAACCAGTCCCTCGTGTCAAAAAGGCTGGGGACCATTAAACTAAGTCATTAGATATATCTGAACTGGTCTCGAACTCCTGACCCCAGGTGATCCACCCGCCTTGGCCTCCCAAAGTGCTGGGATTACAGACGTGAGCCACTGCGCCCGGCCTAGCAGGTATATCTTTTCCAGGAACCACAAAGCTGTCTTCAAATAATCATGATTAATCTTGCCCTAAGTATAATAAATCGTAGCCACGACTAACATCTGAAAAACAATACTTCATAGTAAATCTTAACATATTTGTAGGAGAAAGTGTATTTTAAGATTAGTTTAGGGGTTAAAAGAGAATTGAAAGCCAATGAAGGCTGGGTACGGTGGCTCATGCTTGTAATCCCAATACTTTGGGAGGCCAAGGTGGGCAGATTGCTTGAGTCCCGGAGTTCAAGACCAGCCTGGGCAACATGGCGAAATCCCGTCTCTACTAAAAACACAAAAAATTAGCTGGGCGTTATGGTGCACACCTGTGATCCTGGCTACTCAGGTGGTGGCTGAGGCGGGAGGTCACTTGAGCCTGGGAGGTCCAGGCTGCAGTGAGTTGTGATAATAGCACTGACTCCAGCCCGGTTGACAGAGTGAGACTGTGTCTCAAAAAAAAAAAAAAAAAAAAAAAAAAAAGGCTGGGTGCGGTGGCTCACACCTGTAATCCCAGCACTTTGGGAGGCCGAGGCGGGCGGATCACAAGGTCAGGAGATCGAGACCATCCTGGCTAACACGGTGAAACCCCGTCTCCACTAAAAATACAAAAAAAAATTAGCCGGGCGTGGTGGCGGGCGCCTGTAGTCCCAGCTACTCAGGAGGCTGAGGCAGGAGAATGGCGTGAACCTGGGAGGCGGAGCTTGCAGTGAGCTGAGATCGCGCCACTGCACTCCAGCCTGGCGACTGAGCAAGACTTTGTCTCAAAAAAAAAAAAAAAGCAAATTCCTCAATGTCATTTACGTGAACTGAATCAAAGAAAGAAGGACAAAGTGCATTCAACACGGCTCTTGCTCACTGGAAGCCTCCGGTGCTTCCTCTTCTCTGCAGCTGCCTATGACTGTGTACATGACTGAATCTGTCACTGCAGTGTTCCCGAATAGGTCCGCCCAGGTCTCCTGTAGATCATTCCAGGGAAGAAAGCTAACTATGAGAAGCACGTGGTCAACAAACGGTAACGAAGGGAAGTCTGAGGACTCCTAGACAAAGAGCTTTCTCAGAGGGGGTGCCCTAGACACCAAATACATGGATTTGCTCAGGTCACAATGTGTTTCAAAGGAACAGCTGGAATGAGAAACTGACCTTTGCATCTGTGTTCACCTCCGCTGAGTCTCCTATTTTAAAAGAGATCTGGGATGTCATTAAACATGTTCAATTGAGGTTAATAAAACATTTCCTTTTTTGGCAAAATGATCTGTTAAGTCTTGTCTATCTCAGAAGATATATTTAGTCACTGCCTGTATCTTGGCAGAAAGTCATGGCAAAGGAGTTTCTTTCCTAGCAGTGACTGCCTGCCTCAGTAGCTGGATAAGGAATCTTTCATTCTTTCTTCACAGAAATAATGCAGAACACTACATTTCCACAGATACCGAATAGAATGAGAAATACGAGCATCCCATGCACTTAATTGTTGTCACATGAATAAAACTGTAAGTAAATGGAAATTCTATTTGTGTGGAGAGTTCCTTAAGTCCGTTAATATGATAATAGAATAATGCTATAGTTCAAAGGTAGCTTTTGTTGATATCATGGATCCTAGTTATTATGTGATCAAGGGGGTTTGGTGAAATAAAGATATTTAATTCTAACTGCTAATGCATGCACTACCCTAAGAAAGGTTTTACACTCTTCCTTTTTTGAATGCTTTCTTTGATATGAAATTATCAAAGAGCAGCTTCCTTATACCTTAAGTTCTATTTGAAAAGCTTTAATTACATTCCTTGATATTGTGAACACATTATTATTGTTCCCTGGGACGAAGGAAGTGCTTACACAACGCATGGTTACAGCTTTCACTTTTCTCTGAGCTAGAACACCTCTGCTCTAAAGCAGGCTGTGCTGTAGCGGTGTCCAGCCCCTCATTCCTGTTTCCGGTGGAATCATACTCCATTGTCGGGATACACCACATTTTGTGTATCCATTTGTCAGCTGATGACACTTGGCTTGTTTCCACTTTTTGCCCAATTGTGAATAATGCTGCTATGAAGAGATATTATGCTTACATCTATCTGAGCTTTAAATAAATTTTTTTTTTTTTCTTTTGAGGCAAGGTCTTGCTCTGCCACCCAGGCTGGAGTGCAGCAACTTGATCGTGGCTTACTGCAGCCTCGAACTCCTAGACTCAAGCAATCCTCCCACTTCACCATCCCAAGGAGCTGGGACCACAGGTGCACACCACCATGGCCCAGCTAATTTTTCTTTTTTTTTTTTTTACTTTTAGTAGAGACGAGGTCTCGCCAGGATGCTCAGGCTGCTCTAAACTCTTGGGCTCAAGCGATCCTCCTGCCTTGGCCTCCTGAAGTGTTGGGTCTATAGGCGTGAGCCACCATACTCAGTCAAAAATTAATTTTGTACACATAAGAATACTGGGCAATGAATAGTAGAGAGAGCAGAAAAAGAACAGTGATAACACAAAAATCGATTCATGTAACAAGTTTATGAAGCACCTATTATATGTTTATAATAGGTATTGTTCTAGGCACAGTGGTAAACAATAATTTCACGTCAGTGGTGCACAGAAGTGCACTAGCCCATCATAATAAACAGTTTACAAAATTTGGTTAGATTTAGTTGTTCATTCATGTGGTTCAACTATTGAAAGGAACGAAGTAGTGATATATGCTATAACATCTCATATTTATATGTTACTGGGTCAGGCACTGCATGGAGAAGAACAACTCCAAATCCTATGGAAACAACTTAGAAATTACCTGCCAATTTCCACAAAGATGGTTTTTTAAAAGAGATTTTTAAGACATATTTTCAGTATGGGAACTGTATTTTGAATCAGTATTTTTTGCTTTTTGATTTCATTTCTTCTGCCTGTCTTAAACTGATTTTTAAAAAGACAAAGTAAGTACATGCACAATCTGAAATGCTAGGGCTCTCATACCGCATCCTGTCAGGAGCATCCCCACACTGTCACGATGCGTGGCACATGGATGAAACATAATGCATCTTACCCCCTTGGTATTAAATAAGAAGGCCCTGAAATTAGGCAGACTGGAATGATCAGCAGTCTCCAAATTAATTTCACTGAAGTGTCCAAGTAGAGCCCTCACAAGCCAGTTGCAACAGGGAGTCCTGATGGAAGTGCACAATTCAATGATTTTTTTGTTGCATATTCAAAGTTGTGCAACCATCTCCACAATCCCTCTTAGGACATTTTCATCACGCCAAGAGGACACACTGTGCCCGTTAAAGCGATTCCTCATCCCCCAAGTCCACCTGGCTCCATGCAACATTCATCTACTCTGTCTCCACAGATATGCCTATTCTGGACATTTCATATAGATGAAACGATACCGTACGTGGTCTTTCGTGTCTGGCGGCTCTGACTTAGCATAATGTTTTCAAGGATCATCCATGTTGTAGCATCAGGACTTCACTCCTTTCTGTAACTGAGGAACATTCTATTGTGTGGATGGGCCACATTTTGTTTATCTATTCATCGGTTGATGGGCATTTAAGTTGTTGACACTTTTTTTTTGACAGGGTCTCATTTTCTCACCCAGGCTGGAGTGCAGTGATGCAATCTTGGCTCATTGAAGCCTCGACCTCCTGAGCTCAAGCAATCCTCCCACCTCGGCCCCCCAAGTAGCTGGGACTGCCAGTGTGCATCACCATGCCTGGATACTTGTTTGTAGAGAAGGGATTTCACCATGTTGCTAAGGCTGGTCTCAAACTCCTGAGCTCAAGTGACCCACCCACCTTGGCCTCTGAAGTGCTGGGATTACAGGTGTGAGCCACCATGCCCAGTCTGTTTAAACATTTTGATTATTATGAATAATGCTGCTATGAGTATTTGTCTAGAAGTTTTTGCGTGGATGTATATTTTCAATTCTCTTGGACATACACTTAGGAGTGGAATTGGTGGGCCATGGGGCAACTGTGTTTAACGTTTTTTAGAGCTACCAGTTGGTTTTCCAAAGTGGCTGGACTATTTTACGTTCCCACCAGCAGTATATGGGGATCACAATTTCTCCACATCCTCAGCAACACTTGTTTTATCTGACTTTTTGGGCACAGCCATCCTATGGTTATGAAGCGGAATGTCACAGTGATTTTGCTTTGCATTTTCCTAATGGCTAAAGATGTTGAGTGTCTTTTTGTGGCTGATTAGCCATTCATCTATCTTACTTGGGAGATGTCTATTTAGATCCTTTGCTGATTTAAAAATTGGTTTACTTACGTTATTACTGAGTTGTAAGAGTTCTTGATGATTCTAGATACAAGTCCTTTATCTGCATGATTTACAAACGCTCTTCCCCTTCTGTGAGCTGTCTTTTCACTTTCTTGAACCATAAGGACCTCTATAAGTACATAAAAAGCTATCTTGGACTGCGTGTGGTGGCTCATGCCTGTAATCCCAGCACTTTGGGAGGCCGAGATGGGCCAGGAGTTCGAGACCAGCCTGCCCAACATGGTGAAGCCCCAGCACTACTAAAAATACAAAAATTAGCTGGGTGTGCTGGCATGTGCCTGTAATCCCAGTGACTCGGGAGGCTGAGGCAAGAGAATAGCTTGAACTCGGGAGGCAGACGACGCAGTGAGCCAAGATAGTGCCACTGCACTGCAGCCTGGGTGACAGAGTGAGACTCCGTCTCAAAAAAAAGGCATTCTGGCTTTCATCTGACAACTAGATTCAAGATACGAAGTGGATGGAGATGGGAAGTTGATGCGAGTTCCTTTAGAATCTGAGAAAAAGGATGTCCCTGTGGCAATCTCCGTCTTCAAATGCATAGGTCCATGCCTCATTCATCTTTGTCATTCAGTGGCTGGCGGTGTCTAGCATGCATCTGATGTTCACAGAATGCTTGGTGAACTTTTAATCTAAAGCAGTCTCTCATAATCTTTAGGTTTAAAATTTGAAATCCTGGATCAATCAAGTAATAGTATTGTGTAGTCTTGTATTGTAATCTTATGTGCCTTTACTTCCTCATCTGCAAAATGAAGATAATGAACTCATTGGGTGAGTGTGAGGATTACTACGTTAGCTCATCTAATGTGCATAAAAGGTGCCTCCACATGGCAAGTTTCAATAAATCTGAGCTGTCTCACAGCTACGCTTGGGTACTAAGCAATACAGAGCACACACCTCTTTATTATTACTATTTTATTATTATTATTATTTTTAGAGTTTCGATCTTGTTGCCCAGGCCGGAGTGCAATGGTGCGATCTTGGCTCACCATAACCTCCGCCTCCCGGGTTCAAGTGATTCTCCTGTCTCAACCTCCTGAGTAGCTGGGATTACAGGCATGCACCACCATGCCCGGCTACTTTTGTATTTTTAATAGAGTCAGAGTTTCTCTATGTTGGTCAGGCTGGTTGCGACCTCCCAACCTCAGGTGATCTGCCCGCCTCGGCCTCCCAAAGTGCTGGGATTACAGGCATAAGCCATTGCACCCAGTCTATTATTATTATTTTCAGCGACAGGGCCTCACCCTGTCTCTTAAGCTGGAGTGCAGTGGCATGATCATTGCTCACTGCAGCCTCGACTCCCGGGCTAAAGTAATCCTCCCATCTCAGGCTCTGGAGTAGCTGGGACTACAGGTGTGTGGCACTACGCCCAGCTAAATTTAAAAAAATTATTTGTAGAGACGAAGTCTCAACATGTTGCCCAGGCTGGTCTCAAACTCTTGGGCTCAAGCGGTACTCCTGCCTTGGCCTCCCGACATGCTGGGATTACAGATGTGAGCCACCTGCCTGGTGGGACACACCTCTTCAATAATTCTGAACTGTACCTTTGTTAATAGTAGTACAGTACTTAGTGGTTTTCCCTGAGTCCCCTGGATTCCTTGGAAGTGCTTCAAAGAATTCAGCAAACAAAAGTATTGTGATAAAACCTCACACACACAAGTGTCTTACGTTTCACACTGTCATTTGTAGGGTACTGTTGATTTATTAACCTGTGCTACTATGTAACATTATTCTGTAAGCTTCTGATCACAGCTTTACGTATGTATTTTTCTTTCTTTCTTTTTTTGTTTTTTAGATGGAGTCTCGCTCTGTCGCCCGGGCTGGAGTGCAGTGGCCGGATCTCAGCTCACTGCAAGCTCCGCCTCCCGGGTTCACACCATTCTCCTGCCTCAACCTCGCAAGTAGCTGGGACTACAGGTGCCCGCCACCTCGCCCGGCTAGTTTTTTGTATTGTTTAGTAGAGACGGGGTTTCACCGTGTTAGCCAGGATGGTCTCGATCTCCTGACCCCGTGATCTGCCCGTCTCGGCCTCCCAAAGTGCTGGGATTACAGGCTTGAGCCACTGTGCCTGGCCATATTTTTCTTTATTCCCCCTACATTTTATTATTAAAAATTTCAAACATAAAATAAATTAGAAATAATTTTATAGTGAATACTTGAATACCTACTATTTAGATTCTGACATTCTCATTTTACTCTACTTTTAGGCATTTCTGTTTTCTTTTTAGAGACAAGTTCTTGCTACATTGCCCAGGCTGGCCTCAAACTCCTAGGCTCAAGCAATCCTCCTGCCTTAGCCTCCTGAGTAGCTGAAATTACAGGCACATGCTACTGTGCCCAGCTTCATCTTACTGTACTTTAAAAAAAATCACAGATCTATCCATTTATCCATTCCTCAACCCATTTTATTTTTGATGTATTTCAAAAAAAGGGAAGACAGCAGTCCACTCCCTTCGAAATACTGCAGCTCACAGGTTGTTATCTAAGAATCAATGTTTGTTCACGGTTTTTTCTTTCAATGTAAAATGTATGTCCAATGAAACACAAATCTTAAGTGTATATCTGCTGAGTTTTGAAAAGATGCATCTATCTGTGTAGCTCAAATTCCTATAAAAATATTATGCATGTATTTTCAATTTCTTTCAAAGGTGTTGTTTGGAAGGAGGTTCTGGTCATTTTTGTAGACAATGCAGCACCTGTTGAGTAGTCTAATGGGAGAAGCAAGTCCCTAAGAGGCACAGAGGATACACACCCTGCTTCACCCAAGGCCACTTGAGCTGGGGCTCACCTGCAGGGCCCAAACTCTCCTCACACAGCAACTGTCATGTTCTCACGGGGGACAATGTAATCCATAACCTGATGCGTTTATCAGATGTCACATTTGTGTTAAAGAATGTGAAGAGCTGTTAGAGCCTGTTAAGAATTCAACTTGGAAGAAAATTTCTTTGTTTTTTGAGACAGGGTCTCACTCTGTTGTCCTGGCTGGAGTGCAGTGGCATGGTCTTGGCTCACTGTAGCCTCAAACTCCAAGGCTCAAGCAATCCTCCTGTCTCAGCCACCCAAGTAGCTGGGACTACAGGTACACACCACCCCACTGCCAATTTTGGGGGGCATTTTTTTTTTTTTTTTGTAGATACTAGAGACCCAGGCTGGCCTCAAACTCCTGAGCTCAAGTGATCCTCCCACCTTGGCCTCCCAAAGTGCTGGAATTACAGGCGTGAGCCACTGTGCCCAGCCAGAAGAAAATTTCTTGTGATTCTCCTTTTCACATTTCTACATCATTTAACTTTAAATGTTTCTTGTGATTACAAGACAACCTTAACAAAAGACGCCACTTTTGCTACCATTTGCAACAACTCATCTGCCTATGTCAGGATGTTCCCACACGCCCCTCCCCAGCAGGAGTAAGCTGGATGTTGCGTCTAGCGAAAAACTCAGCCGTCATCTAAGACCACTGAATTCCAATTTTGTTCTTACCAACATAGCCGTAGAGATCTTCTGGTTTGTTTATAATAAGTAAACGTTACAAATGTGAATATGTAAACTAAATTTGATTTTATTAAATTTTCACTTTGGTTTCATGTATTTATTTTAATAAAATACCACTTTGCTTTGGCATTGGCTATAAATTGCATTTGGTTCTGCTGGTAGGAATTTTGAGAACTGGCACCAGTTTTTACACCGCACCCTGTGGAGCCTCACATTTGGAGGCAACAGAGGGGCCACAGAGCAGCAGGCCAGAAGCGAATACAAGGGCTCTGGCTCCTCACTGCCTGCTAAGCCAGGGGACTTGCCTTTTCCCTCTTTGCTACTGGCATTCCATACAGTTCCGTGTGACAAAGCATTCCATTTCTAAGAAATACTGAAAAATCCACCTCTAAGGCATCAAAAATGTGATTTTTATTTTATAGTTTGAAGGTCCTGATTTTCACGCCATGAATCTAGGATTATGTATGGTGAATGGCGAATGTCATCAGAGATTGCTGTGATGTATGTACATGCTGGGCAGAGGCCAGCCTGAGCCCCATCCTGTTCCAGGCATCCTTTCTGTATAGGAAGTCTGAGGGTTACGTTAGATAAGGAATGGGAAGCCACTGCAGTTCTCTATTCAAAAAAGTAGATTTTCTGAGATTTTTTAAAAACAGTCTTTATACACAAAAACATTTGTGGTAATCCCACTAAAATTTTTCTTCTGGATGCCTCAGGGCAAGGGTTCCCAGAGGAGAGCAAAAGAAGCAGGTAACAGGGCCTGATGGCCACACACAGAGACATCTGGTCTACCTACCTAGTCCTTGCTGCTACATTTATTTTTCATAGCTAAAGTAAATGTTATTGTAGTGCCGATAAGCAGGAACATTTCCAATTTTGTAGCTCTAGGAAGCAAATCTGAGAGGCCGGGTGCAGTGGCTCATGCCTGCAACACCAGCACTTTGGGAGGCCATGGTGGGCAGATCACTTGGGTCAGGAGTTCAAGACCAGCCTGGCCAATATGGTAAAACCTCATCTCTACTAAAAATACAAAAATTAGCCAGGAGTGGTGGCAGGCCCCTGTAATCCCAGCTACTAGGGAGGCTGAGGCGGGAGAATCTCCTGAACCTGGGAGGCTGAGGTTGCAGTGAGTGGAGATCACGCCACTGCAATCCAGCCTGGGTGACCGAATGACTCAAAAAAAAAAAAACCAAAAAAAACCTGAAAATAAATTTGGCTAGAGATAGAGATCAAAATGAGAGGTAAGAAGAATGTGTATAAACATCCAGGCGGCTGCTATATATTTAATAGGTTCAACAGTATATACAGTAATATGCGTATTTTAAAATTATAGTTCCTTTCATCTTATTTTAAAAATTATTTATTTATGTAGTTTGAGACAGTTTCTTTTTTTTTTTTTAAATGTAATACTGTTTATTTAACTTCAAAAACATTTCAGCATTCTAAACATACAAAAAAAAAATAACAGAACATTGCAAATCATGTTTAAGTACAGGAGGTTCTTGAACTTTCATTGATGCAGTGGCTCTTTGCTTTGCTGACAATGAAGAGTTCTACAGTTTGTTTAAAAACAAACAGTTTAAAAACTACCGCACTAAAAAAAAAAATTCTCATGCCAGCTGACCTCTCTGTCCACAGCTAAGATGGCAGCAGAATGCTATGTCACTATATACAGAAACAAGACAACCTGAAGCTAAATGGATGCCCCCTGCAGAGTCAACAGGTCCAGCCTCACAGTGCACACCCTGAGCTACAGCCCCTCCAAAAGGCATCTTCCCCACAGCCTCAACGCCGAGCAAGGAGCATCAAGAGTTTGTCTCGGTTGTTCTTTTTACAAACTATAGATATATACAGTTGAAAACTCAGGATTTCTAGCCAATAATTATAGTTAACACCACCTTACAAATTAAAAAAAAAAGCCAGAAACATCTTTAAATGCCTTGTCACACCAACAGCAAAGTGCACAGAGTGAGGAGAACACGAAGAGTGCCTTTTCATTTTAAAAATGTTTGGAAATATGTACAACTTTGATACAGTTTCAGGGTGCTCCAGACACCCATGGCCACTTCATGTAAACCAATGACAATTTCTAGAACACTTTGAGAGACTACAATATGATCGTGATCAAATTTTGTAATTAAACCTAATGAGGGCAACAGACACTTCTCAAATAAGAGATGAGTCAATTACGGCGCTCCCCTACTCTAAGTATTCACAAGGAGACAGATAAACAGTTTCTTTATTCATCCTCCTCCTCCTCCTCCTCCTCCTCTTCTTCATCTTCCTCTTCCACCTTTTTCCAGGCAACTTTAGCAGGACCCTTTGCACCATCAAACTTTCCTTTTGACTTATAGTCAGCAACATCCTTCTCATACTTCTTCAGTTTTGCTGCCTTAGTGATGTAAGGCTGCTTTCGCTGTCATTTAAATTATTCCACATCTCACCCAGCTTTTTTGCCACGTCTCCAATAGAGATGCCAGGGTTTGTGGATTTGATCTTGGGACGGAATTCTGAACAGAACAGGAAGAATCCAGACGGTGGCCTTTTGGGAGCATCAGGATCCTTCTTCTTCTTGCCTCCCTTAGCTGGTCCATAATCCTTCATTTCCCGATCATAGCGCACTTTATCTGCCTTTGCCATTTCATCAAATTTAGATTTCTCTTTCCCGGACATCGTCTTCCACCTCTCAGAGCACTTCTTGGAAAATTCTGCAAAATTGACAGGGACCTCTAGGTTTTTCTTCTTATGTTCTTCTCTGCACGTCTGTACAAAGAAGGCATAAGCAGACATCTTGCCCTTTGGTTTCTTTGGGTCACCTTTAGCCATCCTGACTGTATTGTTCGCTAGTCTGGGCAGCGCAGGGCACGACGCGCGGCTCAGCGCTCCCCAGCCTCGCGCTAGCTGCCTCCACGAGAGCCGCCTCGAGACGGAGTTTCACTCTTGTCACCCAGACTGGAGTGCAGTGGCGTGGTCTGGGCTCACTGAAACCTCTACCTCCCAGGTTCAAGCGATTCTCCTGCCTCAGCCTCCCGAGTAGCTGGGATTAAAGGCGCATGTTCCACCACGCCCGGCTAATTTTTGTAATTTTAGTAGAGATGGGGCTTCACCATGTTGGCCAGGCTGGTCTCAGACTTCTGACCTCAAGTGATTTGCCCACCTAGGCCTCCCAAAATGCTGGGATTACGGGTGTGAGCCACTGCCCCCGGCCAATTCCTTCCATTTTTTGTAAAAGCTTAACTTTGAAGTTGAAACTTCATTTGTGCTTATAATTTTCAGATTGTCCTGAAAGCTGAGTATTTCAGGACTTGACAGTCATAGGATCAAATCAGTGCCAAAGAGGGCCAATGGGGTCAAGAAAACTCCTGAAAGGTGACAGAAAATAGATCTGGGACTGCAGCAGAAAAATCACTTGACTTTTTTCACTGCTCTTTTCTTTTTTTCTGGGATAGTGTCTCTCCTTAGAAAATTCAAAAACCAATGATTGAAATGGATGTAGCCCTAAAGGAGCTTATCCTGTGTCGCACTGAGCCTAAGAACCTACTCCATGAGCTGTGGAGTTTGAAGTTCCATTAAGCAAAGTCCGATTTTATAAAGCTATGCTAAAGATCCAATTCTCTCTGATTTTCTTTCTCCCAAAATAACCGTTTCCATGGTTACATAATCACTTAGTATTAGGACTTAGAGGAAATGCATTTTGAGGGATAATTCAGTGGAGGTTGTTTTTAAATTTTCACAGTAGGAACTGGGAAATTCAGTATAAAATATAATCTCTGGTAATTTGCACAGCTTGCTCAATGCTTCAAGGACACTCATTTTTACAGAAAACACAATATTTAAAGCTCAGTGATAATAATTATTCTCATATCACATCAGTCCTACAGCTGGTCAGTGCCACCTGGCTGGCTCTGCCTCACCACAGCACCTGCTCAGGGATACACAAATGGCCACCGACTGGGTCAAGTGAGCCCCAGCAACTGGCCAGTGGGCCTGTTTGAGGGGACAAGGCTAGGTAGGAATTGGCCTGGCCTTAGCAAAACCCATCTCCCCTGCTCCCTCTGGAATTCGCCTGCACGTTACGCAGTGGACAAGGTACGAGTGGAGTAAACAGGGATGACAAAGTTGAAACGCCTGAAGGCAAGAACAGAATACTTTTCCCCATAGGGCCTCTGGCTCAATACCAGCTTCCAGATCCTCAGGAAAGAAAAACCCCTTTTCTTGAAGTCACTTAGTAAGTTTCCATTCCTTGCATGCCCAGCAGCACAACACAGATCTTCACAGCCTTAGACTTTTTTATGCCATGGGTGCTTTACAGTTTTGGAGGTCCTTATCCGCACACACATTTGCAGGCTTGGGGAGAGTGTGTGGGGTCACGTGTTTCCAGTGGATCAAGTATGAAGAAGCAGGCCTTATAAACCCATATTCAGACCTTAACCTGTACTTCGGAAGAGGACCCGACTCACCAAGGAGGCCTGAAGGATGAGGCAGCATCTCTGTCTTCACATGAGTCCTCCACTAGACCGTGCCGTGGCCTGGCCTGATCACTGCGCTCCCATTGCTTTTCCTGCCCTGGATTCTTCCCTCTCTCGTCATTTTTTTTAAAATCAAGATAGAATTTACATAACATATAATTTCAAATAAGACACAACTCACCATTTTGATGTATGCAATTCCGTGGTTTCAGTATATTCACAAAACCGTGCAAACATCACCACTATCCAATTCCAGAACTTTCTCATTACCCCACAGAGAAACCCTCCATCCATTAGCAGCCACTCTTAAGTCCCCCCACTCCCCAGCCCCCAGAAACCACTACTTGACTTCTGTCTCTGTAGATTTACCTATTGTGGTCATTTCACACACATGTAATCATATGATGTGTCTTTTTTGTGTCTTATTTCTTTCACTTAGTGTGATGTTTTCAAGGTTCATCCATGTTGTAGCATGTGTCAGTACTTTACTCCTTTTCACTGCCGAGTAATATATTCCATTGTGTGGATGTAATCACATTTTGTCTATACATTCTTCATTTGATGAACATTTGGGTTGTTTTCACCTTTTAGTTATGATGACAAATATTGCTATGAACATCCATCTACCAGTTTTTGTGTGGAGGTATGTTTTTAATTCTCTTGGGTTTACACCTAGGAGTAGAATTGCTGGGTATTTGAAAGTTGAACCTTTGGAGGAACTCCTGGATTCTCTTAATTGGCAGCTTGGCCTCCTGAGGCCCTAACAATTTCAGCATCACTGAGAAGCCCAGAAGACTCCCATGACTCCTGCCATGGAAGAAATGACTTTAAGAGGTCTTAGAATTATGACCTTCTTCATAAGCACTAGGGTTCAAGATGCAATTCTGAGTTTGAGGCAGGAGAATCGCTTGAACCCAGGAGGCGGAGGTTGCAGTGAGCCAAGATTGTGCCATTGAACTCCAGCCTGGGCAACAAGAGCGAAACTCCGTCTCAAAAAAAAAAAAAAAAAAAAAGAAAGATGCAATTCTGTTGAGCAAGGTAACACAGTGACTTAGTGTCACACCAAGATTTAAGTCAGAGCTTTCCCAAGAGCAATTCAGATATAAAGAAAATGGAAAACACGCAGGAATAGTGGCAATCACAGCATGGGGAAAGGCGAGTGAGTGTGGACCCGTCAAGGAGTCAAGGGTTAGCTTTTCCGTCAGTAACACATCAAATACTAGCTCTTCTTTGGCCAACTCATGTATTTCAGACAGCACTGACTGAGCACTGACTTTATGTATTTATTTATGTTTTGAGACAGAGTCTTGCTCTTTTGCCCAGGCTGGAGTGCAGTGACTTCTGCTCACTGCAACCTCTGCCTCCTAGGTTCAAGCGATTCTCCTGCCTTAGCCTCCTGAGTAGCTGGAATTACAGGTGTGCACCACCACGCCCAGCTAGTTTTTGTATTTTTAGTAGAGACGGGGTTTCACCATGTTTGTCAGGTTGGTCTCGAATTCCTGACCTCAAGTGATCCACCCACCTTGGCCTCCCAAAGTGCTGGGATTACAGGCGTGAGCTACCGCGCCTATTGACTGAGCATTGACTTTATACAAGAACACCCACCTAGGAGCTGGGCATTTAAATATAAATAAGACACATTCCCTGGAGAATTCAAAACCTAGTGGGCTGAACAATACACACGAGTCTCGTGGTCCGAGGACTGCACTCTGAGTCACGTCCTGTTATTGGCCTGATTTCGAAATGTCCTTTATTTTATGAACTGACGGTGGTGGGAGATGGAAGCAGCCTGTAGTTTTTCTAATATCTTACTTGGCAAAGCAAAAAAATTTGGCAGTCCTACACTGGTCTAACAGATTTACTGAAATGTCACTTGTTTTTGAAATCCTTCATCCCTCAATCCCAGAATCTGACCCCAGAGGAAAAACAAGATAGTTATTAGGATGCAAAGGTTATTGCTCCAACATGATTCCCATATGTATTAAAATGGGTGAAACAAGCTAAATTGGAGAAGTTACAATTAGCCTAGGATAGTGAGGCCTCAAGGGGGAACTGGTTTCTGTAATTCTGTCAGGCCCAGGGTTCAGAAAGCTGGAACAGAGGCTTTGGCTAAAGGTATTTTATTCCTGACAAGCCTGGAAGGGAGTCTTGGCCTGAGGCCCTGGGGTGTCGCTCACAAGGCAGTTTTTATCTGTGGCTTTCTGTCATTTGAAAGAATAAATCTAAAAGAAATAGCAGATTTTGGCTGTGGTCTCATCTGTTCCTGGGAAACTGTGATCGTAGGCACCTCTCTGGGTGTCAGTTTCTTTATCAGTCACATTCTAGCAAGAGATAACACTTACCTAGTGCTTACTAAGTGCCAGGCACTATTTTGAGGACTTTGGATATCTACTTATTTAATCCCACAACTGTATAAGAATAGATACTGTTAATTTTCCCATAAAAGTAATTTGCCCAAAGTCTCACACAGTGGTCGGGGGTGGGGCCAGAATCTGAATTCTGATCTCCCTATTGTCAAGTTCACACCATTTCTTTTTCCATGATTTATTTTCCCATATTCTATTTTAAATCAAATTATTAATTATATCACTATGGTGATGCAGGAATAACTTATCCATTTTTTTTTTTTTTCTACAACAGATACATTTCTAATGTGACACTGAGCAGAACTGTGGTGTTCTCCAAGGCCAGTGTTTGTCCATAAATACTGAAATACTGAAAAAGGATGATAGAATGCATATTCCACAACAACTTCAAATGCAGTGGTGTATGAATTTTAACATTATTAAGAACTGCTTTAGAAATTCCAGTTGCTAGCGTTTTCCTGGTATATGCTTCCCACTCCTAAAGCACTGTGAGTTGAACATACAATTCTGTTGTGTCTTTTTATTTTTGAGACAGGGTCTCTCTCTGTTGCCCAGGCTGCAGTGTGTGGCACAATGATAGCTCATGGCTGCCTTGAACTCCTGGGCTCAAGAGATCCTCCCAGCTCAGCCTCCTCAGCAGCTGGGACCACAGGCATTTGCCACCACGCCCAGCTCCTGTTGTGCCTTAAGTGGCTACTGAACGATTGAAATATTGCAGAAAGAGGGACTGAGAGTAAGAGGAAAAGATAAAAGGCCTTTTCAGCACCTGCAGTCCTCCCAAGGCTGCTCAGGCTGCATTGGAGTTCCACTGAGAGCCTTTCCGAACTCCCACATCTGAGCCAAATGCAACCAAGTAACATGAGAGCAACCACAGAACTGTATTCACAAACGTAAACGAAAGGGCAGGGCCAATTTAAAAACATTATTTAGGGAAAATCTTGAAGGACTTGTCGTGCATGGCAGGAAATAGGAATAAACTAAAGGGCAGGGCCAATTTAAAAACATTATTTAAGGAAAATCTTGAAGGACTTGTCGTGCATGGCAGGAAATAGGACATTTTACATTTTTAAATTTTTACTTTTTTGAGACGAGCCTTGCTCTGTCACTCAGGGTGGAGTGCAGGTGTGCGATCTCGGCTCACTGCCACCTCCGCCCCCCGGGTTCAAGCGATTATCCTGCTTCAGCCTCCCAAGTAGCTGGGATTACAAGTGACCAGCACCACACCCAGCTAATTTCTGTATTTTTAGTAGAGACGAGGTTTTCACCATGTTGGCCAGGCTGGTCCTGAACTCCTGACCTCAGGTGACCCACCCTCCTCGGCCTCCCAAAGTGCTGGGATTACAGGCATGAGCCACGGCGCCCGGCCAGGACATTTTAAATACTTTTTTCAATAATTAAAACTTTTCGTGAGTAAATACTTTCTTTAAGAAGCGTATAATGGAGGTAGCTAACCCTTTCTATGGTCCTCTGAGGGTGTCTGCAGCAGGTGTACGCTCCATTCTTGATGCTTTACTATGCTTTGCCTTGCCAAGCGCGTTCACCACATGCCAGCAGACCGAACGTGGGACGTCCTGTCCTTGGACAAGGTAAGAAGGAGGTTAAGTGCAATCTTACTAGGAGCATCAGCCCTCCTCCTTCCGGGTCTCTCCAGCGTCTGGCCCGGACGACCCGGCCCTCTGCTGGGCACTCCCTCTCTTCTAGATGTGCTGTGAGGCTCTTCCTCGTCTGAAGCTGAACTTTCTCAGGCCCAGGGCCCTCTCCTCTCTGGATTCCCAGGCTCTGCATACCGTCAGTAGCTGATGACCGGTACACCGGGGCCGTCTGCCTCTCTTCCGAGCTCCAGGCTCCGACAACAGACTGACTGCTTGATGTCTCCACATGGCTCTCCATCTGGCATTTCAAACTCAGCTTCTCCAAAGCAGAGCTGGATCTCTTCCCTAAGTCTCCTAGATGTCCCCGTTGCAGTAAATGGCACAGTGGTTCACCCTGTTCCCTCCTGGATCCCTTTCCTCCACCTCCCTCATTAAGTCCACCAGCTAGTTCTGCCCCTTCAGCTTCCAGCACTCACCTGTATGGCTACCCTGGCCCAACCCAAGGCACCTCACAGGGTCTCTGCCTTCTGCATTCTATTCTCCCTGACAACCTCACGCTTGGAGCCGATGGCTGGGATGGCAGGTCGCTGTAGCTGAAAGATGACCCAAGTTCCTTGCTGTGGTCTTCAGCAGCCCTGGGGGTGTCTGACCCCATTGACCTCCCTCGCTTCTTTATGACCACTCTTCCTTTCCCCACCCATGCTTAGTGTCTTCTCCTCCTCCTCCTCCTCCTCTGGCCCTTGCCATGGGCCCCTTGGAGCCTGGCTCTCTGGGCTTTGCTGGGTGCTTCAGGCCCATCCCATGGGGGATGGTGACTGGACGTAGAACCTAGTAAGCAGGAGCTTGGGCCAACACAACCACTCCCTCCTGGAAATAAACATTCACAGTGCAGCTCCACTGACTGGTTCCGAACACTGAATTCCCAGATTTTATGCTATGGAATCTCTTCCATGTCTATGAATTTTTAGAGTTTAGAGATTTAAAATGGAAAATATTTCATTTCTTGCTATCCACAGAGTTACATAGAACAACTAGTCAAATACAATTTTAAATTATCAAAACAGCAAACATATCTAGAACTTCTTAACAATTTCACATTGTTCTAGGGACCGTTATTTTCTAATAGTAATAGAATATATCTAACACAGCAAAATGAAATGGAAAAGTAAGTGTTTCAGGGAAAAACAATGAACCAGCCCTGGCAACAGTATCCTTTTCCTTTTTTTTTTTTTTTTTGAGACAGTCTCACTCTGTTGCCCAGGCTGGAATGCAATGGTGCAATCTTGGCTCACTGCAACCTCTGCCTCCCAGGTTCAAGTGATTGTCCTGCCTCAGCCTCCCGAGTAGCTGGGATTACAGGCACCCACCACCACGCCTAGCTAATTTTTTGTATTTTTAGTAGAGACGGGGTTTCACCATGTTGGCCAGGCTGGTCTCGAACTCCTGACCTCAGATGATCCACCTGCCTTGGCCTCCCAAAGTGCTGTGATTACAGGTGTGAGCCACCGGGCCCGGCTTTCTGGTATACTTCTAATGTGTACAGAATGATCACATTACTTTAAGAGCCTGGCCTTGATCACAAGGTTCGTATTATTTTAAAATTTAATTTGAGGCCCCTGCTCCAAAATCAAAACATAACAATAACTATGTGAGTTCACTTTAACTTACCAATATGCATATAGCTCTGTATAAAAGTCAAAAAATGAAAAGAACTGAAAACAACAATTAGGACAAAATGAACAAAACTTTCTGGTTCTCAGAAATGTTGATTCTTACTGGATTTTCAATTTTCCATCTACTAAACATGTCTCATTTTAAAAGTTGATTTCTGTCATAAACGGTTAATTATTCATTCCTTGCACGCAAGAAACTTCAGAAGTACTGAGAAGGCAGCATAATCATGCATGCAATCATATTCTTCAAAGGGCCCTGTAACTTGTACAGGACACAACTTACTATTGTGCACAGTCAATCAGCTGGTATTCATTGGATCTCTCAAAGCATGCCTTCACTCCTTCATCGTCCCAAAGTTTTTTCACGTGGTCAAAGAATTCCTAAAGTTTAAAAGAGTTACAAATTAAAAAAAAATGTATAATCACCTTTTAAAACGTTAAAAGGAAACAGAAACTGCAAAAACTTTTTTTTGCAAGTAGCATTCAGATTTTCCTTGTGGAAGTCTACATAGTAAAATGCACCAACTCTATGTTTAGTGTGATAAAAAATGCATGCATGTTATCATTACTCAAGTCAAACTGCAAAATATTATTTTTTTTTCTTGAGACAGAGTCTTGCTCTGTCACCCAGGCTGGAGTGCAGTGGCGCGATCTTGGCTCACCGCAACCTCTGCCTCCCAGGTTCAAGCGACTCTCCTGCCTCAGCCTCCTGAGAAGTTGGGATTATAGGCGTATGCCACTGTGACTGGTTAATTTTTGTATCTTTAGTAGAGATGGGGCTTCACCATGTTGGCCAGGCTGGTCTCGAACTCCTGACCTCAAGTGATTCGCCTGCCTCAGCCTCCCAAAGTGTTGGGATTACAGGCGTGAGCCACCGCGCCTGGCTCAAAATAGTTTTGTCATTCTGGAAAGTCCCCCAAAATGCAAATTATGTCAAAGTTAATACCATACATTAACTATAAATACAATTAACAGCATAATTCTAAAGTATTTAGTATTCAGTAACTTAACTCGTTGAACTGCCATCTCAGCCATGAAAAAAAATGCATATTATGAGGACAAGTTTTGTCTTAGCTTCTGTCTTTTACGTTTTCTATGTGAGTTATGATTAGGAATGGGCATGGTTGAGTAGATGGATTAAATTTGGCCCAGAGGTATTAGGTACATAAAAAAGGAACTTTAAAAACCACACACTTTGGGGATGATAACTTATTTCTTTTTTCATTTTAAAAAAAACTAGGAGTTAAGTGTGAATTCTGATTTTTCATTCATTCCAGAGCCATGAGGTCACTGTGTTCAACTTCACCTATTATTATGGCAAGCAAGATGCTCCGAAAGAACATTTTTCATCTCAAAAGTAAATGAAGGGCTTATGAATTCATATTGGTAATATCACGCAAAAGGGCGATGGACCCAAATGACTACATTAGTAGCTAAACACAAAAGAAGTTCTGTAAGTGTTCACAAAACACTTTGTGGGGACATTCACACCCTGCCCACGGCAGTTATTTGTCTGCCTTTGATCTTCAGGGTTCTCAGGCTCCATGGCCTGTCCCAGGGACGACTCCTTCACGCTTATCAGCTGACACATTTCTAGGAATCAACACAGATTCTTTGGAGGAAACACAGAAGGACTGGCACTTTTTCTTAAGGACTCACAATTCCGTACAAAGGTGGATCCAAGCACTGTGAGGGGTTTAATGCTCACAATTTGGAAGGCTCTCTTTGAAAAAAGAGATGCAAAACGATGAATACAAAATTAGGTATAAATCCTTGGAAGGGGAGTAGAAGTGAGGCATCCAGAGTGTAGGCTTTATCAGCGTTTAGAAAATCCAATTCTGATTTCACAGTCTCAGGGACGATCTTGTAAGTTATGGCATAGTCGGTATCTATATCTGTCCATCACCATTATCGACAAACCCAAATGGTTCCCAGTTGACAAAAAAAGAGACATTCTCCCCCTGAAGGGGGTGGCTAAACCTCTCAGTTATCATCTTGTCTCCCTAGGTTTATGTTTCCTTCTGGAATCTTCCTCTGATGCTCCCATTAACCCAGTAAGGGAGTTTGTAGGCTTCCTTAAAAAATTTCCGGCCAGGCGCGGTGGCTCAAGCCTGTAATCCCAGCACTTTGGGAGCCCGAGACGGGCGGATCACGAGGTCAGGAGATCGAGACCATCCTGGCTAACACAGTGAAACCCTGTCTCTACTAAAAACACAAAAAACTAGCCGGGCGAGGTGGCGGGCGCCTGTAGTCCCAGCTACTCGGGAGGCTGAGGCCGGAGAATGGGGTAAACCCGGGAGGCGGAGCTTGCAGTGAGCTGAGATCCGGCCACTGCACTCCAGCCCGGGCGACAGAGCAAGACTCCGTCTCAAAAAAAAAAAAAAAAAAAAAAAAATTTCCTTCGGCCGGGCGCGGTGGCTCAAGCCTGTAATCCCAGCATTGTGGGAGGCCGAGACGGGCGGATCACGAGGTCAGGAGATCGAGACCATCCTGGCTGACACGGTGAAACCCTGTCTCTACTAAAAAATACAAAAAAAAACTAGCCGGGCGAGGTGGCGGGCGCCTGTAGTCCCAGCTACTCGGGAGGCTGAGGCAGGAGAATGGCGGGAACCCGGGAGGCGGAGCTTGCAGTGAGCTGAGATCCGGCCACTGCATTCCAGCCTGGGCGACAGAGCGAGACTCCGTCTCAAAAAAAAAAAAAAAAAAAAAAAAAAAAAAAAAATTTCCTTCGAAGAGCCATCCAAGTCCATACACTCACACTTCACACACACACGTGTAAAGATCAATCCTGCGTTATGCCGTTATCAAGACGGCCATGGAGACAGTGCCACCGCTGCCTCATGGTGATGATCTTCCAGTTGCCAGCTCCGGGTACCTGATTTCTCTGGACACGACAGACGCATGAGATACAAAACCTATAGACTCACGCTACATGAAAACAAATTTAACTGGATTTACTCAAACACAGGAACCATAGATATCAGATTTTAAAATGGTTCACATAATAATTATTCACTATAATAGGTTTCCAAATGCAATTAAAAAACGACCAAGACTGGAGTAATTAATCTAAACTTGGCCAAAAAAAAAAGAAAAACAATATTGCTCCAGGCCCTGCAGGGCGGAAAGGGCTCCAAACCGCGTGGGGTGCGGTCGTGTGGTCACCCTACTACCCAACCAGCCATGGAAGTAAGCCCACACGGTGCTGACCCAGAGCTAACAGGCATGTGGCCAGAGGTCAGTGAACGGGTTGAGAAATTGATCTTTTATATTTTTAATTTTTATTTATTGAAACGTGATGTCACTCTGCCCCGTCTCACAAGCTGGAGTGCGGTGGCGCAATCTCGGTTCACTGCAGCCTCGACCTCCTGGGCTCAAGCAATCCTCCTGCCTCAGCCTCCCAAGTAGCTAGGACTACAGGCGCGTGCCACCACGCCCGGCTAATTTTTGTGTTTTCCTAGAGACAGGGTTTTACCATGTTGCCCAAGTTGGTCTCCAACTCTTGGGCTCAAGTGATCCTCTGCCCTCAGCCTCCTGAGCAGTGGGGACGACAGGTGTGTACCACAATATCCAGCTCATTTGTTCGTTTGTTTGTTTAGAGATTTAGCGGTGGTGGTGCGGGGTGGGGAGGGAGGTCTCACAATGTTGCCCAGGCTGGTCTCGAACTCTAGGCGCAAATGATTCCACAGGCGCGCACAGCACGCCCCGCCTGAGAAACCCCGTCTTGAGTAGAAGCCCGAAGCCGCCAGGCGCGCTGAGCCCCTGGGCCTCTCCGGAGCCGCCCTCGCCCGCGCCTGCACTGCCACATGCATCCGCCGCTCTGCACGCACGGGACCTCCTGGCAGGCGGAGGAGAAACGGAGGCTCCCATCAGACGCCCTTGCTTTTCGACTCACTTAGCACCCGAGAAACCGAGGCCCACGGAGGGGCGGCCATGGCCTGGGCGCGTTCTGGCCTCCGGGCCACGCTGGATGCCGGCCTGGTCTCGCCAGAGGGCGGATGTGCGCTGCAGGGAGGCGGGAGGTCTGTACTTCAGCCCATGGTGAGCTGGAAAGGGAGGGTATTCTAGCCCCGACGCATTTACTGGGGCCCCTGCTCAGGGACCTCCCGGCTCCCTCCGGCAGAAACATCAGCATCACCGCCCCACCTGCCTCTGCAAACAGCGCACCCCCGCAGCTCCCCAGCTTGGAGGCCCTGCCCAGCGGGGCTGGGATTCTCAGCGCCCCCAGGCCTCAGCTTCTTCCTTCAGGCTTCGGCTCCTGCTGTTTTCTCATTTCCTTTGCAATACCCTTTCTCATTTTGCGTTAATTTTCTGCATGTCACAGTAAGGGCCTTACTCACATAATAACCCCTATTTAAAATAGTTCTTAGGTAGTTCTTATTTTTCGAGGGTACTGTGCACACAGCACTTTATCACATGATCGTCTTTAACTCTCACAAAGCTGGAAGAGGTGGCTGTTACCGCTGTGCTCAGTACTTTAACACATGATCGTCTTTAACTCTCACAAAGCTGGAAGAGGTGGCTGTTATCGCTGTGCTCAGAGAAGTTAAGCAATCCACCCAAGGGCACACAGCGGGTAATGGCAGGATATATTCCACTGCCTGTGTTTTTAACCACTATGCATACTACCACCTTTTATTATATATATTAAATCATTTTCTTTTCTTTAGTTTTCTACTGGGTTTCTTTAAAACCACTATTTTAGAAAATCCACTCTTCACTGGATAAAGTACAAGGGATCTCGTGCAAGAGTACCTTGTTAAAGTAACACAAGACACTCATGAGGATTCCCGCAGGTCTGCAAAGCTCAGTAACTTCTGTGGTCCTTCCGCGATTCACAAATACACCGCAAAGATGCCAAGTGTAAATTCCGCTCATGGGATAAGCCTTAATGTCGTGTGGTTGGTAAGATTCACCGGTGAGGACTGGAACTGCTTTATTCGGGACCAAACTCTAGGTCTGGGCTGAAGCCTGAGAGAACTGCAGAGAACTGCTTGAACCAAGAATCAAGACACAGAATTTCTGGAGCATGTGTTGATAGCAAGAGAGAAACAGGGATGGTAGGCACTGTGATTTTGAAGTAGATGATTTAGATAACACTGAAGAAACACAAAAGCGACAACCATCTCTCGTCACTTCAGCTTCCTCATGGGTAGACGTGTTGGGCTAGCGTACAGCTGAGTCCCCACGATTCCACGTATTTACTTTTTAAAGGGTTCTAAAAACTTCATGGTGAATTCCAAGGCTGCTGTTGCCATTGTTACTTCAATGTTTTACATGGAAAACTTTCAAACTTATAAAAACAGAGAGAATGAATCTCCAGGTACCCATTACTCAGGTTCCACATTTATCAACACATGGTCAATTTCTTTTCATCCGTATCTCATCCCCTTTTACCCTGTGCCTTTATTATTTTGAAACAAATATTCTATTTATAAGGCACTATGTCATGCTATTTCAACATTATTTCTAAAACATAAGGACTTTTAAAAAATAGCCGTAATACCACTATCTCAACTAAAAAATACATAAACAAACACACAGAAAAGGATTCTGTGAAGTCATTAAATATTTAGCCAGCCAGTGCAGCTTCTTCAGGTATAATTAAACATTAGTTCAGAGCTAGGCTAGGATTCTGATAGGGATCAAATACGCCACCCCCAATTATGTCATACTGGCATATTGATTATTTTGAGCTGAAGGCAACAGAGAAACAACAGATACAAGAAGAACTGTCTGCCCTCCCCCTTTCTGCCTAAAAAAGAGCATAAATATCCCCCACCAGGCACAAGGATGAGAAGAGTGACCTTTATCGCAGGGACAGCGAGCTGTCACCAAGATGAGTCTGCATAAGCAAACCTCACTAAAATAGCCCTTTCTCACAATTATATCAACCCTAGGAGCCCAAATCCCCTTTCATTTGTAGTCACTTCTTCCACAATTTGTCACCCTTTGTTAAAATGGTATGTAACCTTTTTTTTTTTTTGCATGTTTCACTTCTTTTCTGTGACACCCTTGTGCATATAAAATTAAAAACATTAATTAAACTTGTATGTCTTTTCTCCTGTTAATTTGTCTGCTGTCATTTTAATTCACAGGCTCTAGTTTTTTCCCTTCCATAGAGATCTCATACATTTTAAAAAACAACTGAGAAATTAATATGAAGAATAATTTTAGTATGTCTACATTAGCAACTAAGATGAATAATACTAAATAAAAATAATTTCAGGTTTTTCTTTGTGTATGTGTCCGAAAAGACGAATTCACAGTAAAATGTAACCTGTTTTTGACATCTGAGGGTATATAAAAACTGAAAACATAAAAAGAAGTTACATTTCTTAATTTTTTCTGTATTGCTGAATATGAGAATTGCCATGTGATCTTCATATTTTTAGCAACTGATATATGTGAATATCTGTTATTTTTATTCAAAGGGATTTCAGTTATA
The DNA here is from genome assembly GCF_047675955.1 of Chlorocebus sabaeus. Lineage (NCBI taxonomy): Eukaryota > Metazoa > Chordata > Mammalia > Primates > Cercopithecidae > Chlorocebus > Chlorocebus sabaeus. The sequence continues at coordinate 72,099,385 of NC_132921.1, forward strand.
TAAAATAAAAATAATACCAAATTTAAACCTATTTTTTAAAAGTAAGGCTTTAAAATTTCGAAGTACAATTTTGATTTTTTTTTTTTTTTTTGAGACAGAGTCTCGGACTGTCGCCCAGGCTGGAGTGCAGTGGCCGAATCTCAGCTCACTGCAAGCTCCGCCTCCCGGGTTCACGCCATTCTCCGGCCTCAGCCTCCCAAGTAGCTGGGACTACAGGCACCCGCCACCTCGCCCGGCTAGTTTTTTGTATTTTTTAGTAGAGACGGGGTTTCACCGTGTTAACCAGGATGGTCTCGATCTCTTGACCTCGTGATCCGCCCGTCTCGGCCTCCCAAAGTGCTGGGATTACAGGCTTGAGCCACCGCGCCCGGCCAGGCCCAGCTAATTTTCGTATTTTTAGTAGAGACAGAGTTTCACCTGTCGCTTGAGAATCGCTTGAACCTGGGAGGCAGAGGCTGCAGTGAGCCGAGATTGCGCTACTGCACTCCAGCCTGGGTGACAGATCAAGACTGGATCTCAAAAAAATTAAATAAATAAAAAAATAAAAAAATTGCTGAGTTCTATTCCATTGTAAGGATATATCATGTTTTGTTTATCCATTCACCAGTTGATGGGCATTTGGGTTATTTCCAGTTTTTGACTATTGTGAATAGTGCTACTAGGAATATTTGTGTAAAAGTCTTTGTATGGACATTTATTTTTATTTCTTTTGGGCAGGATGAGAATTGCAGGGTTTTATGGTAAGTGAGTGTTTAAGTTTTAAAAATTGCCAAATTGTTTTTCCATGGTGGTTGCACCATTTTATATTGTCAAGGGCAATGTTTAGGGGTTCTAGTATTTCCACATCCTCACCAATGCTTGGCTTTGTCTGTCTTCTTAATTTTAATTATTCTAGTGCGCATGTAGTGGTATCTCACTGTGGTTTTAGTGTGCATTTCCCTAATGAGGAATTACATTGGCTATTTTTTATGAAATTGTGGGCTCAACAACTGTTTTCTTATTATTGAGTTTTTTAAAAATAAAAGTAAGAGATTACAGCAAATAGTCTGGATTAAAATCCTTTATCAGTTATAGGTTTTGCAAATATTTTCTCCCAAAATTTGCATTTTATTTTTCTGAAGTTGTTTTTGATGAGCAAAGTTTATTTTTTTATTTAAACATTAAAAAATATATAATCTGATATGGTTTGGAACTGTGTCTTAGCCCAAATCTCATGTTGAACTGTAATCCCCAGTGTTGGAGGTGGGGCCTGGTGGGAGATGACTGGCTCGTGTGGGCGGACTTCCCCTCGCTGACTTAGTGCTCGTGACAGCTGCTTGTTTAAAAGTGTGTAGCACGTCCCTGCTTCTCTCTTTCTCCTGCTGTGGCCAGGTAAGACATGCCTGCTTCTCCTTCACCTTCTGCCATGATTCTAAGTTTCCTGAGGCCTCCTCAGAAGCAGAAGCTGCTCTGCTTCCTGTACAGCCTGCAGAACCATGAGTCAATTAAACCTCTTTTCTTCATAAATTACACAGTCTCAGCTATTTCTTTATAGCAGTGACTATAAAGAAATATATACAGAATGGACTAATACATAATTGACATATAATAACTTCATATTTATGGTGTATAATGTGGTGTTTCAATGCATCTATACATCGTATAATGATCAAATCTGGGTAATTACTATATCTATCACTTTAAATATTTACCATTTCTTTGGGGTGATAATATTCAAAGTCTGCTCTTCTGGCTAACTTGAAATATACACTACATTATTATTTGCTATAGTCACTTTACTCTATAATAGAACGCCCAAACTTATTCTTCATGTCTAACTGTAACTTTGTACCCATTGATCAGCTTCTTCCAATTCCCTCTCCTCTACTTTCCCCTCTCCAACCTCTGGTAACCACTATTCTACTCTCTACTTCTATGAGATCAACTTTTCTTTCTTTTTTTTTTTTTTGAGATGGAGTTTCACTCTTATTGCCCAGGATGGAGTGCAGTGGTGTGATCTCGGTTCACTGCAACCTCTGTTTCCCAAATTCAAGTGATTCTCCTGCCTCAGCCTCCCAAGTAGCTGGGATTACAGGCATGTGCCACCTCATGCCCAGCTAATTTTGTATTTTTAGTATAGACAGCATTTCACCATGTTGGTCAGGCTGGTCCCCAACTCCTGACCTCAAGTGATCCACCTGCTTTGGCCTCCCGAACTGCTGGGATTACAGATGTGAGTCACTGCACCTGGCCAAGATCAACTTTTTAAGACTCCATATATGATAAGACCATATGGTGTTTTGTTTTTCATTTTTTCTTTTTCTTTTTCTTTTTTTTTTTGAGACAGAGTCTTGCTCTGTCGCCCCCGCTGAAGTGCAATGGAATGATCTCCGGTCACTGCAACCTCTGCCTCCCAGGTTCAAGCAATTCCCCTGCCTCAGCCTCCCAAGTAGCTGGGATTACAGGTGCCTGCTACAATGCCCGGCTAATGTTTTGTATTTTTAATAGAGACGGGGTTTCACCATGTTGGTCAGGCTGGTCTTGAACTCCTGTTCTCAGGTGATCCACCCGCCTCAGCCTCCCAAAGCGCTGGGATTCCAGGCGTGAGCCACCGCGCCTGGCCCAGTGTTTTTCTGTGCCTGATGAACAAAGTTTTAAATTTTGATGTCCAATTAATTCATTTCTTTTCTTTTAGAGATTACCCTTTTTTGTGTGTTCTATCAAAGAAATATTTGCCTATCACTTAGTTAAAAATATTTCTTCCATGTTATTTTCTTAAAGTTTATAGTTTTCACCTCTTACATTTAGGCCTATGATCCACGTGAATTAATTTTTGGGTATGGTATAAGGAAAGGGTCAATATTCACTTTTTTTCCATCAGGACATCCAGCTTCTCCCGAACATTTAGAGAAAAGACTATTCTTTCTCCCTTGAATCCTTAGTACCTCTCTCTCTCTTTTTAAATGTTTTTACATTTTAAATTTGTTTTAGACACGGGGTCTTACTCTGTTGCCCAGGCTGGAGTGCAGTGGTGCAATTACAGCTCGCTGCAGCCTCGACCTCCTGGGCTCAAGCCATCCTCCCATGTCAGCCTCCTGAGTAGCTGGGACCATAGGCACATGCCACTGCGCTTGACATCTCTCTTAAAATGGACCATATGAAGGCGGATCTATTTCTGAATTCTCAGTTCTCTTCCACTGATCTCTCTCTCCTCATGCTAACACTATACTGTCTTGATTATTGTGGCTTTCTAGTAAGTCTTCAAATTAGGCAGTTCCAACTTCTCCAACTTTCTTCTCCTCTTCTAACATTGTTTCGGCTATTCTAACAAAATAATTAGGTATTTTCATCAGGGAAAAAAGATTCAAAGAATCACCACTTTAGTCTTGCTTCCAGACAAGCCTCTAAGTCTTTTGAATTTTTGCATAAATTTTAGAATTAGCCTGTCAAGTTTTATAAAAAAGCCTGTTGGTATTTTGATTGGGATTACATTGAACCTATGGGTCACTTTGAGGAGAACTGCCACCTTAATGAGTTGTGTAATCCATGAACATAATTGAACATGTTATTTCTCTACTTATGTCTTTTTTTTTTTTTTTAGATGGAGTCTCGCCCTGTCGCCCAGGCTGGAGTGTAACAGTGCGATCTCGGCTCACTGCAACCTCCGCCTCCCAGGTTCCACCAATTCTCCTGCCTCAGCCTTCCGAGTAGCTGGGATTACAGGCGTGCGCCACCATGCTCAACTAATTTTTTGTATCTTTAATAGAGATGGGGTTTCAGCATGTTGGCCAGGCTGGTCTCGAACTCCTGACCTCATGATCTACCTGCCTTGGCCTCCCAAAGTGCTGGGATTACGGGCATGAGCCACCACACCTGGCCTACTTGTCTTATTTAAATTATCTCAATAATGTTTTGTAGTTTTCAGCATATAGATTTTTTACATCTTTTGTTAAATTTTTTCCCAAGTAAACTTTTTTGGATGTTATTTATTTATTAATTTTTTTTTTTTTGAGACGGAGTCTTGTTCTGTCATCCAGGCTGGAGTGCAGTGGTGTGATCTCAGCTCACTGCAACCTCCGCCTCCCAGGTTCAAGTGATTCTCTTGCCTCACCCTCCTGAGTAGCTGGGACTACCGGCGTGTGCCACCACGCCCAGCTAATTTTTGTATTTTTAGTAGAGACAGGGTTTCACCATGTTGACCAGGCTGGTCTTGAACTCCTGACCTTAGGTGATCTGCCTGACTTGGCCTCCCAAAGTGCTGGGATTACAGGTGTGAGCCACCGCGCCCAGCCTGAATGTTATTTTTAATGTTCATGTTTTATAAATGTAATTTTTCAGAGGTTTTTCATTTCTAGTGCCCAGAAATACAATTGATCTCTGTGTTTGTTCCTGCGTCCTGCAAGCTTGCTAATTTCACATATTAATTCTCTCAAGATCCTTGAGACCTGGGGCAGCATCGGAATTCCCTGCGGGTTCCCAAGTATAGGAGGATGAAGCCAAGCGACCTTCACAGACCCCCAGGGCCAGTTGCAGGGTTTCTACTGCTTTTACTGATTTTTTCAAAGATATTTTAAGATTTGTCTAGGGACGCTACCTTTTATTTCCAAATTATAATCTCACAAAACAACTGTGAAAAGTATAAAGTTTTAAGTAATCAGATCCATGACCCACAGTACAGAATTAAACAAATCAAATCTCCAGTGATGGAACCTAGAATTTTCCTCAAGTATTTTTTTTTCCCACAAAATTAATTTTTTAGCTTTTGACTTCTTTTCTCTTCACAATACTCCCACTCATAGACCTAAGATTCTCTCTGTAAAATCCTAATTCTCTAAGAAAGCTGTGCACTTGGAGCATGCCAAAGAGACTCACAAGAGAAACTTATTTGTGTGGGAACAGAAATAAAATAATTAGGTATTTTCATCAGGGAAAAAAGACTCAAAGAATCACGACTTTAGTCTTTGCTTCCAGACAAGCCTCTAAGTTATCTGACAAAAATTCTCCTTGGAACATCAAGCTTGAATTATATAACATTTTAGGGTATTACTCTTATTCTTGGTCTTCTTAGTCACTCTGTATCCTCTCATTTTTACCTGTTGAGAAGCAAAATGGAGAATGGAGATCCCTTTTTGTGGGGAACAAGGTTAAATTTAAAGCAAATATCTGTGAAGGGGGGCTTGCTATATTCTTGCTGACAGTGACTATAGAATTAAATATATTTTTCTGTTGGAAAATTTTAGTGTAAAACACACAGTTTCTAATGAGAAGGCATGAAATAATGTTTTCGACAATTTGAGCATAGATTTTGGTATCCGAGTGCTGGGGTTCGAATTCCGGCTGGGGTGGGTGGGTTTTTTAGCTCCGACTGCTGACAGCTAACAGTTTCCTCGCCTGTCCCAAGGGATAACCCAGCAGTCCTGGGCAGAGGCTGGTGCTAAGGCCAGGACTGACCAGTTCACAGCTCACAGGGAAGGTGGGTGGGGCAGAAAGGAGAGTCTGTGAGGGGCGAGGGGCAGGAGGACAAGGTGAAAGGGTCTGGAAAGACAAAGGAGAAGCGTGTGGGGGTGCGGGGATGTGACGTCAGGGAGGACAAGCACAGCCGCAGGGCAGTCGAGGGTGTGGCAATCAGCCACAGGGAGGGCTGTGCTGGGGCCTCGGGATGGTCTGGGAGGGCTCCTTTGGCGGCTTTGGGTGCAAGGAGGGCACCCAGAAATGTGGTACTGTGGCTTTTGGGAAAGGTGGCAAGGCCCGGATTTCAGTGGTGGGGCGGGGTAGCAACACAGGGTAAGGAAAGGAAATTCTAGAAACATCTACAGAACACCTGCATGTGGAGAGCACCACATGAGGTCCTGGTGCAGAAGGAAGAAGTGGGCACAGGTTCTGAGCTGCGGGAGGGGCTGTGCTCAGATCATAAGCACGGCGGGGTGTGGGCGGCGGCCCAAGGACACTGCACTCAGAACTGAGCTTCAGCCATATTCACAGATTCCTGGATTTGCTCTCAGCCTTCAGACCCTTCAGAAAGGCCCAAGAAAATGTGACCTGTCCAGGCCAATGCACTTACAGCCAGGCTAGATGGAACAGAAGGGCAACAGATGACTAGGAAACATCTACCACAGGGAAGAAAAGGGCAGCAAAATACTGCCATAAACAACGTGAGATGCAGCTGAGTGGCTGGCGTGTTGTAAACTGAGCCTCAATCCTCTGTGCGGGAAGGGGATGGAGTGACCCGCCACTAGACAGCCCCTCCCTGCAGGCTCTGGGCTGAGTTTTCCAGGCGATGAGCTGGGACCGGTCCAGCCACATTCAGCCCCACTGGGACCAACAGCTCACACCTGCCAGGCAGTGTGCAGGCCTGTGATCTCTGTTATCAACGGGCAGACGTACACGTACCCAACACCATAAAATTAGCTGATAGTGTCCTCATCGGGAACAAACAAGGGTTTTTTTGAGATAGGATCTCACTCTGTCACTCAGGCTGGAGCGCAGTGATGCGATCTCGGCTTACGGCAACCTCTGCCCCTTTGGGCTCAAGAGATCCTCCCACCTCAGCCTCCTGAGTAGCTGGGACCACAGGCGCACACCACCAGCCCTAGCTATTTTTTTGTATTTTTGGTAGAGACAGGTTCTCGCTGTGTTGTCCAGGCTGGTCCTGACAACAACTGAGCTCACCGGTCTCGGCCTCCCAGAGCGCTGACATTATAGGCCTGAGCCACCACACCCAGCCAAGGGTTCTTGTTCTATTGGGCTTTTGTTCTGAGAAGGTGCAGCCCCTAGCTCTGGGGGACTTAGGGGCTACACAGGAAGCTCAACACCTGTACTAGCTTAAAGGTATGAGGGGATTACAGTTTCCACATACATACAAAAGAAAAGATTTCAAAGGCAGTCACTGAGCCTCTCAGTAATTCTGTAGTAGCTGTGAGTCTGTCAACAAATAACTGACATAAAAGGGAAAGAATATTGTCCAAAGAAATTCAGACACCTTGTAATTCTATACTTGTGGTTTGCACAGACAATCTTAAAGATTTCTTCCAGTTCTTGGACTCTTATTTCAAGTTTTACATTTTCCTTCTTTCTTTTTTTTCTTTGAGACAGAGTCTCACTCTGTTGCCCAGACTGGAGTGCACTGGCTTGATCTTGGCTCACTGCAACCTTTGCCTTGCGGGCTCCAGCGATTCTCGTGCCTCAGCCTCTTGAGTAGCTGGGATTACAGGTGTGCACCACCACGCCTCGCTATTTTTTGTATTTTTAGTAGAGACGGGGTTTTGCCATGTTGGCCAGGCTGGTCTCCAACTCCTGGCCTCAAGTGATCCACCCACCTCGGCCTCTTTCTAATTTTTTATGTCACAGTTTTATTGAAATATAGTGTATATACCATACAATTCAACAATCTTAAGTGTAGAATTCAATGGTCTCTAGAACATCTGTAGAGTTCTGCCTTCATCACCACCATCAATTTTGGAACATTTGGCCAGGCGTGGTGGCTCATGCCTGTAACCCCAGCACTTTGGGAGGCCGAGGCGGGAGGATCACGAGGTCAGGAGATCGAGACCACCCTGGCTATCATGGTGAACTCCCATCTCTACTAAAAATACAAAAAATTAGCCGGGCATGGTGGCAGGCGCCTGTAGTCCCAGCTACTCAGGAGGCTGAGGTGGGAGAATGGCGTGAACCCGGGAGGGGGAGCTTGCAGTGAGCCGAGATCGCACCACTGCACTCCAGCCTGGGCGACAGCGAGACTCTGTCTCAAAAAAAAAAAAAGAAAAAAAAATTTTGGAAAATTTTTATCACCCAGAGAAGCAACTCTGCATGACCCCTTAGCAGACACTCCTTGTTTCTCCCCCCTCAGCCTCCTCCTTTCTTTCTTTTCCTTCCTTCCTTTTTTCCTTCCTTCCTTCCTTCCCTTTCCTTTCTTTCTGTCTCCCTTTCTTTCTTTCTCTCTTTCTTTCCTTTCTTTCTTTCGTGAGAGAGTCTTGCTCTGTCGCCCAGGCTGGAGTGCAGTGGCATGATCTCAGCTCTCTGCAACCTCCGCTTCCCAGGTTCGATTCTCCTGCCTCAGACTCCTTAGCAGCTGGAATTGCAGGTGCATGCCACAACACCTGGCTAATTTTTGGTTTTTAGGCAGAGACAGGGTTTTGCCATGTTGACCAGGCTGGTCTTGAACTCCTGACCTCAGGTGATCTGCCTGCCTTGGCCTCCCAAAGTGTTGGGATTTACAGGCATGAGCCACTGTGCCTGGCCCCTCCTTTCTGTCTGTACGAATTTGCCTATGCTGGACCTTTCCTATAAATGGAGTCACACAATATGTGGCCTTTTGTGACGGGCTTCTCTGACTTAGCATGATGTTTGCAAGGTTATCTCTGATACGGCATGTGTGAGCACTTTAGTCTTTGTTATTGCCGATCGGCGTTCCATTACGTGGATCAGACATGTCTGTTGATCCATCTGTCATTTGATGAACATTTAGGTTGTTTCTACTTTTTGGCTATTATTGAGCAATGCTGCTACGAACATTCATGTGCAAGTTTTAGTCTAGATGTATGTTTTCATTCTGTTTGGATACATACTTGGGAATGGGACTCCTTTCTTTCCCAAGAGAAACATCTGGTCTATATATATTATAAGAGTTTCTAGTTGGAATTGGTGACTCAACATGATTAAATCATCTCTAAACATTTAACAACTTCATTAAAAGCTCCACTACTTATCCTATCCAGGTGAGTAGCATGGCAGATGTTACATGAGGGTAACACTTATCTTTCTTTCTTTTTTTGAGATGGAGTCTTGCTGTCTCCCAGGCCAGAGTGCAATGGCACGATCTCAGCTCACTGCAAGCTCTGCCTCCCAGGTTCATGCCATTCTCCTGCCTCAGCCTCCTGAGTAGCTGGGACTACAGGTGTCCGCCACCACGCCCGGCTAGTTTTTTGTGTTTTTAGTAGAGACGGGGTTTCACTGTGTTGGCCAGGATGGTCTCGATCTCCTGACCTCATGATCCACCCACCTCGGCCTCCCAAAGTGCTGGGATTACAGGTGTGAGCCACTATCCCTATACTTATCTAACTTTCTAATGAGTTTCAGATTTAAATTCACACAGAGATAGCCCCAACATTCTTGGAATTCCTGATAATTCCAAACAATCTAATAAGACAGCCCCAAAGCCTGGCTTAGTATCTCTTCCTGGCCTTCTGCTCCCACCACAGCCACTTTCTGAGCTTCCTGGGCCACACTGTGAGGGAACAGGGACAGCAGTAAAAAGGACAGAGGCGCTCTTTTGCTTTGAGCTTGGAGTGCAGGGTGAGTGACTGGAGGAGAGGGGAGTCTGGGGAGAGCGGCGATTCCTTCCACTGCCTGCAGAGTGGACTTGACCAAAGTAAGGCCTGTCATCCACTGATTCACTCAGCAAATATTTCTCATGGGCCTGGAATGGGTAAGACCTGTGAGGGGAGAGTAGGGACAAACGAAGTTTTTTTTGAAAAGAAGAAGGCTGGGCTGGACAAGGAAGTGTGAAGTTTCTCCTGGGTGATGAGGGTCACCGGTGACATTCAGGCTGCTTTCAGGGGACCTCGGTCCTCATCTTACCTGGCTCATCATTAGAGCCTGACACACCCTCCCCCTGAAACACTGTCTTGGCTTTCAAGACATCATGGCGACTTTTGCTCAGGGTTCATTGCTGGCTCCCTCTCTTCCCACAGCCTCCTAATCCTAGAGGAACCCAGGGCTGGTGCGGGGTCCTCCTCTCTGTGTAAGCTCCCTTCCTTGGCGATCTCCACTTCGTGGCATGCACCCCGTGAATATACTAGTGACTCCAAACGGACCTCTCCACTGAATTCTGGACTTGCACATCCACTTGCCTGCCTGACATCACTACTTGAATTCAACAGGCAACTACAACTCAGCAAGTGCCAAACAGAACTCCTCATCTTCCTCCTCAAACCGGCTCCACCTGCGGTTTTCCCCAGGCAATGGCCACTCCGCCAATCACCTGCTTAGATCAAACTCCTTGGAGGCATCCTTGTGATCTTTAACGAAATCCTCTCGGCTGTACCTTGAGAATCTATCCAGATTCTCATCTTGTTAAAAAACTTCTTCCACTGCTAAATTCCTGACTGAAGCCATCATCGTCTAGTCCTCGCAGTTATGGCCACAGCCTTCTGTCTGGTCTGTTCCCATCCTTCTCACCACAGTCTGTTCCACTCAGCAGCCAGTGAATCTTTGAAACCATAAGTCAAATTGCATTACAGCTGGGCTCAAAACAATCCAATGAATACTATGCAGCTGTAAAAAGAAGGAGACCAAGACCATGTCCTTTGCAGGGACGTGGATGGAGCTGGAGATTATTCTTTCTTTCTTTTTCTTTTTTTTTTTTTTTTTGAGACAGAGTCTCGCTCTGTCACCCAGGCTGGAGTGTACTGGCACAGTCTCTACTCACTGCAACCTCTGCCTCCCGGGTTCAAGCCATTCTCCTGCCTCAGCCTCCCGAGTAGCTGGGACTACAGGCGCCCACCACCACACCCGGCTAACTTTTGTAATTTTAGTAGAGACGGGATTTCACCTTGTTGGCCAGGCCGGTCGTGGTGACTCACGCCTGTAGTCCCAGCGCTTTGGGAGGCCAAGGCGGGCGGATCACTTGAGGTCAGGAGCTCGAGCTGGACGTTATTTTTTAGCAAACTAACACAGGAACAGAAAACCAAATAACACATGTTCTCACTTGTAAGTGGGAGCTAAATGATGAGAACAAATCATTTCTATGTAACAAATCTGCACATGTACTCCTGAATTTAAGATAAAAGTAAAAAAAAAAAAAAAAAAAGAGTACTTCACAGTATTGAGAAGGGCCTTGGTATTCTTCAGCCCTACTTCCCTTTCACCATCCTCTCCCACCAGAGGACGTCTCTGTGAGTATCAAAGTGGAAGGACAGTCAATGGGCCACAATGCTGGGCACACAGTTTCTTTCTTCCTTCAAATCCTTTTTCCTCTACTACTCACTGTTCCTGAGAGGGGCAACCTATCTCTCACCATATACGAAAATCAACTGAAGATGGATTACAGACTTAATTGTAAGACTTGAAACTATACAAATACTAGAAGGAAACCTAGGGAAAACTCTTCTGGACATTGGTCTAGGCAAAGAATTCATGACTAAGACCTCAACAGCAAATGCAACGAAAACACAAACAGACAAATGGGACTTAATTAAACTGAAAAGCTTCTGCACAGCAAAAGAAATAATCAGCAGAGTGAACAGACAACCTGGAGAATGGGTGAAAATATCTGCAAACTCTGCATCTGACAGGGAACTATGTCCAGAATTTATAAAAATCTCAAATAACTCTACAAAAACCCCCAAATAATCCCATTAAAAAGTGGGCAAATGACATGAATAGACACTTTTATTTTTTTTTATTTTTATTTTTTTTGAGACGGAGTCTCGCTCTGTCGCCCAGGCTGGAGTGCAGTGGCCGGATCTCAGCTCACTGCAAGCTCCGCCTCCCGGGTTCACGCCATTCTCCTGTCTCAGCCTCCGGAGTAGCTGGGACTACAGGCGCCCGCCACCTCGCCTGGCTAGCTTTTTGTATTTTTTAGTAGAGACAGGGTTTCACCGTGTTAGCCAGGATGGTCTCGATCTCCTGACCTCATGATCCGCCCGTCTCGGCCTCCCAAAGTGCTGGGATTACAAGCTTGAGCCACCGCGCCCGGCCGAATAGACACTTTTAAAAAGAAGACATACAGGCCGGGCGCAGTGGCTTACGCCTGTAATCCCAGCACTTTGGGAGGCTGAGGTGGTCGGATCACGAGGTCTGGAGATTGAGACCATCCTGGCTAACACGGTGAAACCTCATCTCTACTAAAAATACAAAAAAAAAAATTATTCAGGCATGGGGGTGGGCACCTGTGGTCCCAGCTGCTAGGGAGGCTGAGGCAGGAGAATGGCATGAACCTGGGAGGTGGAGCTTGCAGTCAGCCGAGATCGTACCACTGGACTCCAGCCTGGGCAACAGAGTGAGACTCCATCTCAAGAAAAAAAAAAAGAAGACGTACAAATGGCCAACAAGCATATGAAAAAAATGGTCACCATCACTAATCATCAGATAAATGCAAATTAAAACCACAATGAAATATCATCTTATAGCAGTCAGAATGGCTATCACTAAAAAGACAAAAAATAACACATTAGGGAGGATGGAGAGAAAAGGGAACACTTATACACTGTTGTTGAGAATGTAAATTAGCACAACCTCTATGGAAAACAGTATGGAGATTCCTTGAATAATCAAAAATAGAACGACCATTCTATCCTGCAATCTCACTGCTAGGTATATATCCAAAGGAAAAGAAATCATTATGTCAAAAAGATACCTACACTCATATGTTTATCACAGCAATATTCACAATTGCAAAGATATGGAATCAACCAAAGTGTTCACCCATGGATGACTGGATGTGTTACATATACACGCAATAGGATACTTTTTGGCCATAAAAAAGTGAAATCATGTCTTTTGCAGAAACATGGAGGGAACTGGAGGCCATTATCTTAAGGAAAACAATTCAGAAACAGAAAAACAAACACCACATGTTCTCACTTACAAGTGGGAGCTAAATAAAGAGTATACATGACTTAGAGTGTAGAATGATAGACACAGGAGACTCAAAAGGGTGAGGGGGTTGGTGGGAGGCAGACGATGAAAAATTACTTAATGGGTACAATGTACATTATTTGGGTGGTGGATATACTAAAAACTCAGACTTCACCACTACACAGTATCTCCATGCTCCATCCAAACTGCACCTGTACTTCACCACTACAGAATATCTCCATGTTCCACTCAAACTGCACCTGTTCTTCACAACTACACAGTATCTCCCTGTTCCACTCAAACTGCACCTGTACTTCACCACTACACAGTATCTCCATGTTCCACTCAAATTGCACCTGTACTTCACCACTACACAATATCTCCATGTTCCATCCAAACTGCACCTGTACTTCACCACTACACAGTATCTCCATGCTCCACCCAAATTGCACTTGTCCTCCTTAAATATATACAAATATTAATAAAGATAATATATAAAAACTGGTAACAAAAAACCCCAAGCAATCCAGTGCTACAATCCAAGTGTCCATGGGTGGAAGGATGGATAATGGAAATGCAGTCTAGACACGCAATGGGGTATCATTCATCCTTACAAAGGAAGGCAGCTCTGACACAGGCTATGACATTGATGAAGCTTGAGGACTTTGTGCTCAGTGACATAGGCCTGTCGCAGAAGGATGGATACTGGATGATTCCACTTACATAAGTCAAATTCATAGAGACAGGAAGTAGAAGGGTGGTTGCCGGGGCTGTGGGGAGGAAGGAGTTGGGAGCTGTCTCATGGGCACAAAGTTTCATTTCAGGAAGATGAGAGAGTTCTGGAGATGGATCTTGGTGACGGCTGCACAACAGCGTGAATGTTCTATGCCACAGAACGAGCACTGAATAATGACTAAGATGGTAAAATCTATGTTATGTGTATTTTATCACAATAAAAGAATATATGATGAAAACAAGACAAAAACAATCCAGTACTTTCCATCTCCGAGTGAAACCTAAAGCCGCTCGTCATCTGACCGCCCCCCGGTTCCCTGGCTCCCTCTGATTCCCCTCCCCACCCAGCCTGGCTCCCTCTCTGATTCCCCTCTCCACCCAGCCTGGCTCCCTCTGATTCCCCTCTCCACCCAGCCTGGCTCCCTCTGATTCCCCTCCCCACCCAGCCTGGCTCCCTCTGATTCCCCTCTCCACCCAGCCTGGCTCCCTCTCTGATTCCCCTCCCCACCCAGCCTGGCTCCCTCTGATTCCCCTCTCCACCCAGCCTGGCTCCCTCTCTGATTCCCCTCCCCACCCAGCCTGGCTCACTCTTCTCCAGACACACAGCCCAGGTGCCCCTCGAACTCCTTGGGCCACTGCCGTGCCCGTCCCTCGTTCCGGCCTCTGCTCAGATGCCACGTCCTCTGCAGCCCTGGAGAAAACGGCAACTCCCCACCAACCTGCAGTCCCTACTCCGCTTTATTCTTCTTTCCCACCCACACGTCAGCCATCAACACACTGTGTGCTGATTTTCTTATTGGTTTGTTTCTCCTAACAGAGACTCAGCTTCATGAGGAGGTTTTTTTTGTTTTTTGTTTTTCTTTCTGTCGCCCAGGCTGGAGTGCAGTGGCATGACCTCGGCTCACTGCAAGCTCCGCCTCCCGGGTTCACACCACTCTCCTGCCTCAGCCTCCCGAGTAGCTGGGACTACAGGCGCCGCCACTACGCCTAGCTAATTTTTTGTATTTTTAGTATAGACGGGTTTCACCATGTTAGCCAGGATGGTCTCGATCTCCTGACCTCGTGATGCGCCCGCCTCAGCCTCCCAAAGTGCTGGGATTACAGGTGTGAGCCGCTGCGCCCGGCCTCATGAGGAACTTTTAATCCATAGTAGCTACAATTACACCTGGTAGAGAAACATGCAGTGACCAGTTTTGGAATCTGTGGATGGACGGGAAGTCACTGGGGGTTTGGATGAAGAGAATCCCAGAGCTCTAACTCAGGACCATGAGTGCAGAGGTCAGGGATGTGGAGTAGAGGGTGAGCCACTGCCTGCAACCAGCCCGGTCTCAAGAGTCTTGTGATGAGTGTGTTTCAAAATCAAGAAGGACGCCTGGGTGTAAGGCGACAGTGGGGTGGAATTCAACCACATCACCAAGGTGAAAGCAAGAAACCACGAAGAGCAAAGCGCCGGTGGACGGCTTCCTTCCAACCAGTTCAGGCAATCTAGTAAGGACCTGACAACATTTCCCGGGACCGTCCATGACTTACGGAACTCTGTAAACAGAATAGTTTCAGTTCTTACCCTCTCATCAGTCTTTTAGGGCCGAACAACAAAATAAGTGGCCAGCAAAAGGATTTTCCGGGGAAGTTCGTAAGGAGCGTGCTCTTTATCGCTTTTTGCTAACTTGACTCTACATATCAAGAAAATGACATTTTCTTGGCAAGTGGTCTTCCTACCAGAAGAAAAATGTCCCTCAACTTTCAGGGAAAAAGGTAACCAAGTTCATATTTGAAAAAGCTAAAACTACACATATGACAGCTAGGTACTGCAGTGATTTTTGCCATGATTATGTTTGATTATTATACTGATTATTGCTATTACCACTTCCTTACAGATGGTGGAGGAGGTCCCTACTCGGGCGTCTAATGTACATCTTAAACTCAGCATGACCAGGCTCGAACTCCTGACCCCCTGGACCTGCTCCACCTGCAGTCTTCAGACCACAAGGAAGGGCAGGTTTGTCTTCCCAATGGCTCAGAATAAACCACAAAGTCATCCCTGATGCTTCTCTTGCTATCACGAGCCACATCCATTACATTAGCATGGCCCTACTTTCCAACTGGACCCAAATTCGAATCTCACTACTTCCATGGTTCCAACCATCCACACCTGTCACCGAGGTTACAGCAGTAGCCTGCTCTCCTTGCCTCTCCATGGCATCTTCCGAAACAGTGGTCAGACTGGTGTTCTCACAGTGGAGGTCAGCTAGGGCCCTTCCTCTACTCAAAATCCTCCCACGGGATCTTACTCGTTAAGAGCTCCTACAATGACCTGCAAGGTCCGCCTCCCGGGTTCAGGCGATTCTCCTGTCTCAGCCTCCCTAGTTGCTGGGACTTCAGGCGTGCACCACCACACCTGATTAATTTTTGTATTTTCAGTAGAGACAGGGTTTCACCATGTTGGCTAGGCTGGTCTTGAACTCCTGACCTCAGGTGATCCACCTGCCTTGGCCTCCCAAAGTGTTGTTATTACAGACTTGTGCCACTCTGCCCCGCCCACACTGTGATTTATTGATTTATGATGTTTTATTCATTCTCTGTATCACCCCCTATACTATAATCCTCCCCAGGGCAGAGATCTTTTCGTTTTGTTCCTGATGTTTATCAAGCACTTAGTATGGCCCTTGACACATGCTAAGAGTTGAGTAAATATTTGTTTCATGAGCAGCGGATGAACAAACTTTTCCAGGAAGCGTCTTCTCTCACTCTGTCTTCTACCTACTTTGTTGCATACTTTCACCTCCATGCCGAAAGCCTATGTGAATTAAGTTGAAAATTCCTATCAATTATTTGTTAGCAACTTTGAGGTGATGGGAATTGGGTTTGTGTCTACAAGTAGGAGTTATATTTTGGTGTTTAGACCATGTTTGTCCTGGTTCTACTCCGTGAGTAATTTAGAAAGCAACTTTTCTGGCATCCAAGAACACAATTATCCTCAGAAAGTCATACATAATTCATGTAATTGATAATGAATGGACTAGGGAATGTAAGCGGCTTTCCTTCCTATGACAGAGAAGCCTGCAAAAGAGAAAGCATCTTCCAGATGAGAGCCCCACCAGTCTCCCAGAGGCCGCCTGGCCCCCTCCTGGTTTCTGCTGTGCCTGAGTATAACCCACTACCATATAACTTGGCAAAGACCAAATTCAACCTGGGCTCACGGCCTCGGGGACATCCTGCCAAAGGCAGTGGCCTCTTTCATTCCGTGGGCTTCTGGCAGGACATAGCCTCCTTTTCCCAGCAAATGCTGCTCCCACACAACAACAAACTGCTTCCTGGCACTTACAGGCCACCCCAGAGTGTCCATCACGAGCCCACCCTTTCATGCCTGTAGAATTCTTAATTATGACCAGTGAGAGGATAACAAGCAACGCACATGGTCAGTAATTCTCCCAATTTGCAGTTTGCAGTGTTACCCCCACAAGAACCTTAAATATCTGCCCTCACTGCAGGGGTGAGTTGGACACCTGCTGCTTGTCATTTCATCTTATCTTATTCAATCAATCAATCAATCAATCAATCAATCTATCTATCAATCATCACTTGTATTATCCATCCATCCACCCCACCCACCCACCAGTCTGCCCGCCTATCATCTATCTGCCATGTGTAGTATGTGAAAGAAATGTATGAAGACATGAATATACATCATTGTTCATTGTTAAGGTTGTTGACCTAAAGGGAAAAAACTGCACATGCCATATGATTCAATTCAATAAATAAAGCAAATAATAATAATGACAGTGACATTTTGGTTTCATGACCAGTAAAGGGTAGAGATACATGACAAAAGATAGGGAAAAGGAACAGAGAGGGAAAAAGGGACACATACTGGGGAGGGAAAGACAGTGAAGAGTGAGGGGAGAGAGAGAGAGGGGAAGAGAAAGCCTCAGGGAGCACCAGACAGACAGGTGCACACTTGCCTGAGGACAAGGAAAAGTGGGGCATTTTGTAAACCATGCCATTGTCAGTCCACTGCTGAAAATTTAAGAGCAGTACTTAAAAAAACTATATGCAAAAGTAGTACAGGCTGAATATCCGTTATCTGAAATGCCTGGGGCCAGAAGTATTTCAGATATTGGATTTTTTTTTTATATGTAGGTTGAGCATCCCTAATCCAAAAATCCGAAATTTGAAATACTCCAATGAGTATTTCCTTTGAGTGTCATGTGAGCGCTCAGAACATTTAGGATTCTGGTACCTTCTGAATGTCGGAATTCTGGATTACACATGGTCAAGCTGTAATAACTATGGGTGTGTCAGCTGATAGCAAACTGAAGGCTAGAACTTGCTGAGGGCTCGACAGTGACCCTATCATACCCTTGTGTTATTGTATAAAGCTAGTAAAATATTTGAATAATTTCTCATTGTAGAAAAAGAGAACATTTATGTTTAAGACAGAGCAATGAACAGGTATCATGGAAGGCATTCAAAAATGGCTTTATACTTTCCCTAAGACAACAGAGTGGTGAAGTCCTCCTAGTGCTTCCAGGCTGGAGGGATGATACTTTCTTTCAAAAGCAGCCTCGGAGGGACGGACTGCCTCTGTGGCTGGGGACACAAGGGGATAGGGCCTTGGGATCCTGGGGCTCATTAGTTTGAGACTTAATTTCCAAAAATGTTAAAAGGTGTGTTCATTTAACTTTTCTTTTTTTTTTTTTTTGAGACAGAATCTCGCTCTGTTGCCCAGGCTAGAGTGCAGTGGTGTGATCTCGGCTCACTGCAACCTCTGCCTCCCAGGTTCAAACAATTCTCCTGCCTCAGCCTCCCGAGTAGCTGGGACTACAGGGGTGTGTCACCGTGCACAGCTAATTCTTCGTATTTTTAGTAGAGATGGGGTTTCACCATGTTGGCCAGGCTGGTCTCAAATTTCTGCTCTGCCTGCCTCAGCCTCCCAAAGTGCTGGGAATACAGGCATGAGCCACCCACCGTGCCCGGCCCCATTTAAGATATGTTAAACTACTTAGCTGCTTTTAGCTTGTGATTCAGCATCCGTATTTTATTGTAAACATCCTACTTTATGATATAAATATTGCTGAACAAGAGAAAATATCCTTAAATTCCTGAAGGCATTTAACATCTGTCAAAATTATATTCAAAGTATATAATTCTGAACATGGCAAATGTCAGCCAGCCACTACATCTATGTTGCAAATATAAACATAACTCATACATATTCGAGGAACTGGCTCAGCATTTGCTTTTTTTTAATAAAGAGAAGAGAAGACTGGAGAACAGTTAAATACTGATTACTGTGAAGGCACAAAGAATACAGAGAATGAGCAGGGTGGAGTGAAGGTCAGGTTCAGGTGAACTCTGTCCTACTCTGTGTCTTGTCACTGCAGAATTGAACTTCTGTCTAGTTTGTTCGATAGGAAAAGAGGCACTCCGGTGACATACTGCCATTAACTACAAAGGTTCCACAATTATGTCTTGGAGAATGTAACACTAACCCAAGAATATGAATATAACGAACACGTTTTACAAATTAACTTTTTAAAATTAAAAAGAATTTAATAGCGCACAAAGTGCTGCTAAAGAGAACCTAAGATGTTATTACTTAATTTTATTTTAGAGATGGTGTCTCACTATGTTGCCCGGTCTAGATTCAAACTCCTGGGCTCAAGTGATCCTCCTGCCTCAGCCTCCAGAGTAACTGGGACTATAGGCATTAAGCCATCATGCCTGGCTTTACATGTTAACTTTAGAAGATTGTATTTGATCATTATATCTCTGCTATCGGAAAGTATCTGCTGGAATATGTTGTTGAAGGAAACCTAATTTATTTATTTATGTTATAATGTTCATAACAGCACTGTCTGGTTAATTCACTAACCTTCTCTCTCTCCAACTCTATGTAACTACACTAGCTCACCGTCTGATCCCAAAACACTGGATCAATGTTTGCCTTTTATAGTAGTGATCTTTTAGTTTTGCCTTTTTCCATGTGGGCCTGTTTTGAAAAAAAAACCTGCAAATCAGCTTCATTTCTTTCTTTCTTTCTTTTTTTTTGTGAGACAAGGTCTCACCTCTCTCTGTCACCCAAAGGACAGTGCAGTGGCATGATCTTGGCTCCCTGCAGCCTCCACTTCCTGGCTCCAGCAATCTTCCCACCTCCGCACACCAGCCCCCCAACCGTCCAAGTAGTTGGGACTACAGGTACACATCACCATGCCAAGGTAATTTTTGTATTTTTTGTAGAGGTGGGGCTTTGCCATGTTGCCTGGGCTCGCCTTGAACTCCTGGGCTCGAGCAATCCACCTGCCTCTCAGCCTCCCAAAGTGCTGGGATTACAGGTGTGAGACATGGCACCTGGTGGACAGATTGTTTTCTAAATTCACTCAGAAGCTTGTTTCTTTGATAACACTGTGCAAAAAGAGTTATGGAAAAAATACTAATAATCAAGAAATTAAAGAGATGAAAGTTGGTAGACTATAAACAAAACTTTTTTTTCTGACTATAAAAGATTTAGGCCCGGCGCAGTGGCTCATGCCTGTAATCCCAGCACTCTGGGAGGCCAAGGGGGGGGCGGATCACCTGAGGTAAGGAGTTTGAGACCAGCCTGGCCAACATGGCAAAATTCCGTCTTTACTAAACAAATTTACAAAATTAGCCAGGCATGGTGGGAGAATCGCTTGAGTCCGGAAGGCTTGGGCCCGCGCGGTAGAGGTTGCAGTGAGCCAAGATCAGGCCACCGCACTCCAGCCTGGGCGGCAGAGTGAGACTCTGTCTCAAAAAGAAGTTCTGAAAGGGACTTATCCTCAGATGAAAAAAAACCAGAGAGCTGGCCCAGCGCGGTGGCTCACGCCTGTAATCCCAGCACTTTGGGAGGCCGAGGCAGGCAGATCATGAGGTCAGGAGATCGATACCATCCTGGCTAACACGGTGAAACCCCATCTCTACTAAAAAATACAAAAAACTAGCCGGGCGAGGTGGCGGGCGCCTGTAGTCCCAGCTACTCGGGAGGCTGAGGCAGGAGAATGGTGTGAACCTGGGAGGCGGAGCTTGCAGTGAGCTGAGATCCGGCCACTGCACTCCAGCCTGGGTGACAGAGCAAGACTCCGTCTCAAAAAAAAAAAAAAAAAAAGAAAACCAGAGAGCTGTAAAAAAAAGCCACATGTATATGCAGTATTATTTATAATAGCAAAAAATTTAAATGACTACAATAGGAAGTTAGGAAATGAGTAATGGGATACTCATATGATGAATACTACGTAGCCATTAAAAACCAGGTTGTAGAAGCGTTATTAACTGAAATGAAAAATGTTTCTAATAAGTTTAAAAAGCAGGTTTGAAATGAGTAGCTATACTGAGATCCTAATTTAATTAAAATGGTTATATCTGTTTCTATGACACTGGCAGGATATCCCCGAATGTTTGTAGTGCTTATCTCTGGGGGATGGGACAATGGAAAGGTCTTTTGTTTTTGAGACGGAGTCTCCCTCTGTCGCCCAGGCTGGAGTGCAGGGGCCAGATCTCCGCTCACTGCAAGCTCCGCCTCCCGGGTTCACGCCATTCTCCTGCCTCAGCCTCCCGAGCCGCCACCGTGCCCGGCTAATTTTGTTTTGTATTTTTAGTAGAGATGGGGTTTCACCATGTTAGCCAGGATGGTCTTGATCTCCTGACCTCGTGATCCGCCCGCCTCGGCCTCCCAAAGTGCTAGGATTACAGGCTTGAGCCACTGCGCCTGCCCAATGGAAAGGTTTTATCTTCCTTCGTTGCACTTTTCAGTCTTAAAAATGAAAAAATCTTACAACAAGCATGTCCACTGTCATAGTAAACCACACTTTGTTGGTGGTGTTGGTGGCCTGGGATCAGCTTCCACTGGCTTCCTGCTTGCTAGGCCGTTCTGTAAATCTATGGTGTGTGGGTATAGAGTTAATGAATGGGTTAAGGCGGGATTGGTTACTTTGCTCCAGTGCCATAGCTTTCTCCTTCCGGGTGAATACTTGGTGTCCGTTAGCTGACCCCAGCTTTGTTGAACCTCCTAACTGGGCCCTCCATTCCGGGCAGGAATCAGCTATTCCTGTCTAGGACGCTCCATCCCCAATCACCTGGAGCTGGTGAAACGGGAATTTTTTACTCTTAACCCAGGGCAAGGCCATTTCTCCTTGGACAAGGTTGTTCTCCTTCTTAGTGGAGTCCGATAAGACCTGCAGAACCCAGGTGACGTCCAGACCTTCAACACAAGGAGCTCTTCTCAGCCAAGGGACCTCTGGAGGAACCAGAGGCCTGGATGGCAGCAGAGTCCTGCTGTCCTGCAGCTTGGTGACACAGCCACGTGGCCAGACACACAGACTGAAGCCTCACACAATCATGCTCAATATCTAAGCAAGTGACTATTTAAAACAGGTCTCAGCTGAACTTCTCTCGTAATGGCATTCACATGAAGTACAAAGCCTTTCACTACATCTGCTCTTCTGTCGCCATCCTTAAATCTCTAGTTTATCAATGAAGGATATGTGGTAAAACTGCAGTATTTATAAATTATTTCAAACTATTTTTCAATAAGCAGGAATTTAAGAAAGCTATTTTTTCCTGATGATGAGTACAAACGTGGTTAAATGCCTATTCTTTTTTTTTTTTTTTGAGACAAGGTCTCACTCTGTTACCCAGGCTAGTGTGCAGTGGGCTCACTGTATCCTCAACCTCCCTGGCTCAGGTGATCCTCCTGCCTCAGGCTCCTGAGTAGCTGGGACCACAGGTGCATGCTATCATGTCTGGCTAATTTTTTATACATTTTGCAGAGGTGGTGTTTTGCCATGTTGGCCAGGCTGGTCTTGAACTCCTAGACTCAAGTGATCCACCTGCCTCCGGCTTCCAAAGTGCTAATATTAGGCTGGGTGGGGTGGCTCACACCTGTAATCCCAGCATTTTGGGAGGCTGAGGTGGGCAGGTCATCTGAGATCAGGAGTTCAAGACCAGCCTGGTCAACATGGAAAAACGCTGCCTCTACTAAAAATACAAAAATTAGGCAGGCATGGTGGCAGGCGCCTATAATCCCAGCTACTTGGGAGGCTGAGTGAGGCAGGAGAATCACTTGAACCTGGGAGGCAGAGGTTGTGGTGAGCCTAGATTGCGCCACTGCACTCCAGCCTGGGTGACAGAGTGAGACTCTTGTCTCAAAACAACAACAACAACCACCACCACCACCAACCAACCAACAAACAGAAAACGAAGTGCTGGGATTACAGGCATGAGCCACTGGGCTGTCCTTTTTTTTTTTAACCTGTGTGTTTTTAATTGAGGTGAAATTCACATAACATAAGAGTAACCATTTTAAAGTGTGCAACTCAATGGTGTTAGTATATTTACAGCATTGCATAACTGCCCCTCTAGTTGAAAGGCATTTTCATCAGTTCAAAAGGAAATCCTGTACCCACCAGGTGGTCACTCCTCATTCCCTCTTCCCTCCAACACCTGGCAACTACCAATTTGCTTTCTGTCTCTATATATTTGCCTATTCTGGACATTTCATATGCTTGGAATCATACAATATGTGGCCTTTCACGTTTGGCTTGTCACTTAGCATACTGTTTTCAAGGTTCATCCATGCTGTGGCAAGGATCAGAACTTCGTTCCTTTTGATGGCTGAGTAATATTCCCTGGCAAGGATATACGACATTTTGTTTATCCATATTCATCTATTGATGAACATTGGCTTGTTTCTACCCTCTGGCTATTGTGAATAGTGCTGCTATCAACATTAATGTGAGATGCATTTGATCCTCTGCTTTCAGTGACTTTGGGATTGCTGGCTCATTTGGTAGTACTATGTTTCAGCTTTTGAGAAACTTCCAAACTGTTTTCACAGTGGCTACACCGTTCTGCATTTCCAGCAGCAATGCACCAATTCCAATTTCTTGACGTCCTTTCCAACACTTGTTATTTTCTGTGTGTGTGTTAATTATAGCAATTCTAGTGGATGTGAAGTGGCACCCCACTGTGGTTTTGATTTGTGTTGCCCTAATGACAACAGATGTTGAGCATCTTTTCATGTGCTTATTGGCTATTTGCATATATTCTCTGGAGAAATGTCTAAGCAAGTCCTTTGTCCATTTTTTTTTTTTTTTTTTGAGATGGAGTCTCACTCTGTCACCACGCTGGAGTGCAGTGGTGCGCAATCTCAGCTCACTGCAACCTCTGACTCCCTGGTTCAAACAATTCTCCTGCCTCAGCCTCCCAAGTAGCTGGGATCATAGGCACGTGCCATCACACCCAGCTAATTTTTGTATTTTTAGTAGAGGCACAGTTTCACCATGTTGGCCAGGATGTTCTTGATCTCCTGACCTCATGATCTGCCTGACTTAGCCTCCCAAAGTGTTGGAATTACAGGCGTGAGCCACTGTGCCTGGTCCCTTTGTCCATTTTTAAATTATTTGCCTTTTCGTTGTTGAGTTGTAGATTTTTATTCTTTTAGAGGCAGGGTGTTGCTCTATTGTCCAGGCTGCAGTGTGGTGGCACAGTCATAGCTCACTGCAGCCTTGAATTCTTGGACTCAAGTGATCCTCCTGCCTCAGCCCCCCAAGTAGCTGGAACTACAGGTGCATGCCACCAGGCCTGGATAATTAAAAAATAAATTGTTTTGTAAGAGATGGGAGTCTCACTTGTTGTCAAGACTGGTCTCAAACTCCTGGGCTCAAGAGATCTTTCCGTCTGAGCCTCCCAAAATGCTGGGATTAAAGGCATGAGCCACTGCGCCCAGGCAAAAATTCTTTATATATTCTGGTTACTAGACCCTTATCAGATACACAGTTTACAAATATTTATCTCATCCTGTGGATTGTCTTTTTGGTTTCTTGATAATGTCCTTTGAGGCGCACATTTTAAAATTTTGATGAAGTCCAATTTACCTGTGTTTTTCCTTTGTTGCTCAAGCTTTTGATGTCATGCACAAGAAATCATTGCCAAATCCAAGATTATGAAGATTTACCCTTACATATAGTCTTAGCTCCTCCTATATTTAGGTGATTTAATTTTGATTTAATTTTTGCGTATGGAGTCAAGCTAAGTATGTCTCTTAGTTAGTTCAATCTAGATCATTTCTCACATTTCCAAAACTTTTTATTGGAAAATGACACCATTCAATAATATAACAAGTCCAACTATATAAACATACCTAATGTTACTAAGGGATTCTGCAGTGTCCTCTGTCATATGGAAGGTGCATCACCACATCACCAGGAAGCTAGTTTGCCAAAGACACTAAGACAAGGATTACCCTCTCCCTCAAAACTTATGATCAATGCCCAAGTATTCCCTAAGTGCCAACAATTGATCAATCATTCAACACATATTTATTGAGCTCTAACACTCTGCTAGGTACCATGCTAGGAGCTAGGATACTGCAGTGAATGAGAAAGAAGTGCCCTTGTCCTCAAAGAGTTTGTAATTTTGCAGATTATGTGTCTAGGACAAGCGAGATGGCCAATACTGCTGTTCTCAAGAAGTTAACACTTCAGTAGGGAGACTATGGCTAAGACATACCAAGTAATTAGAAAACAATACAAGGCAAGCCGGGCAAGGTGGCTCACGCCTGTAATCCCAGCACTTTGGGAGGCCAAGGCAGGCAGATCACCTAAGGTCAGGAGTTTGGGACCACCCTGGCCAACATGGTAGGGTGTGGCGGTGTGTGCCTGTAATCTCTACTAAACCCCATCTCTACTAAAAATGCAAAAATTAGCCGGGTGTGGGGGTGTGTGCCTGTAATCTCTACTAAACCCTATCTCTACTAAAAATGCAAAAATTAGCCGGGTGTGGGGGTGTGTGCCTGTAATCCCAGCTACTTGGGAGGCTGAGGCATGAGAATTGCTTGAACTTGGGAGGTAGACGTTGCAGTGAGCCGAAATTGCGTGCCACTGCACTCCAGCCTGGGCAACAGAGCAAGATTCTATCAAAAAAAGAAAGAAAGAAAGAAAGAAGGAAGGAAGGAAGGAAGGAAGGAAGGAGGGAGGGAGGGAGGGAGGGAGGGAAGGAAGGAAGGAAGGAAGGAAGGAAGGAAGGAAGGAAGGAAGGAAGGAAGGAAGGAAGGAAGGAAAGAAAACAATACAAGGCAGTAAGTACTGGATATAATTTGGTGACCAAAGCTATACTGCCAATTAGGAAAGCCACAGGAAGTGGCCAAAAAGGGAGAGGCCGCTCAATTTCAGGACAGGCTGGAAAGGTCTCCAAAAGAGGTGGGTCTGAACTCAAAAAATTAGCAGGAAATGAAAATCGGAAATGATCATAGTCATGACCAAAGTGGTAACAGTCTTTAACAGACTGGCTTAACTGTGCAGGAGACACCTGTACCTGGGGAGACACCTGTGAGAGGTGAGGCTGACAGTGCCGCACTGTGGACGTGGTGGAGACCCTCGGGAATTCTCGGCACACCTGGATCACTGCAGAGGTAGACATGGGAAGCTACTTGAGTCGAAAGTCCTTTGTGTCCTACTTCTTTGAGTCCTTGCAATGAAAGCCAGTGGAGCAGAAAACTTCATAAATATCTGTCTACGGCAGCTCACCAGTCCAGGTGATTGCACCTATAAGCTAACTCTGTTATTCTCTAATATAAAGTCTTTCCTAAATGGATCACATGCAGTAGCTTACTTTTTTTCTGTGTGTTTACTATCTGGGCTTAGCATCTTATTAAGATAGTGTGGAGTTGGTTGTAATTTCTCCCCCATTTTAAAAGCCTTTAAAATGTTTTACCAAGAGAAACACCCAGGGGAGAAATCAGTTCATTTATTTCAAACAAACAAGCATGATCTCTTGATAATCAACCTTCTGTTTAGAAGGCAAATGGCATCCCTTATGGCTTCTCCGGTTTCAACCCCTTCCCCGGGCATCTTCACTGCTCAACAGGGGAACCTGTTCTGCTGTGGCTACAGAAAAACACGGTTCCCATTCCTGTGGCTGGCAACAAAGAAACAAACAGGCAGGAAATTTAAAAATAACTGTGCCTAGTTGGTTCCTTCAGAATTTCAACATTACTTTCACGGAAACCTTCATTAGGATCCTAGCCATAGCTTAAGAACTCACACAAGCCGGGCGCGGTGGCTCATGCCTGTAACCCCAGCACTTTGGGAGGCCGAGGCGGGTGGATCACAAGGTCAGGAGATCGAGACCATCCTGGCTAACACGGTAAAACCCTGTCTCTACTAAAAAATACAAAAAATTAGCCAGGCGTGGTGGCGGGTGCCTGTAGTCCCAGCTACTCAGGAGGCTGAGGCAGGAGAATGGTGTGAACCAGAGAGGCGGAGCTTGCAGTGAGCTGAGATCCGGCCATTGCACTCCTGCCTGGGCGACAGAGCGAGACTCCATCTCAAAAAAAAAAAAAAAAAGAAAAAAGAAAAGAAAAGAAAAAAAATCATCAGCCAGGCTGGAAACCACAGAATTTTACATTAAGTGTCAAAGGGGCCACAGAGGCAAAAATCGAACATGGTTAACACTGATTTCCACCCTTGGCACTCCTTTGCAGTTAAGAATTGCTGAATTAAAGTAAGTCATTAAAAACGCTTTATGAATCTGTGTTAAAAATGAAGTCCATCTTAGTGTGACTGTTACATTATTGTAAACAACACATCCCCAAGGACACACTGACGTCAGCGTGTTCGAAGCTGGGGGAATGGTGAGGAGCTGAAAAACGCCCTGGAGAATTTTGCTGGTCCCAGCAATGGTGTGCAGTGGCCCCAGGGGCAGGGACCTGAACACTCCCTGCCCACTTGCACAAGAGACAGCTCTCCACCCGCCATCTGACGATTGGCTTGAGGAGGTTACATTCAAATTGTTAAGACCATTCTCCCACTTGAATTTTTACTTTGAATACATTTGCCATCTCATTGTTCTGAGAACAGCAGCACCCATCCTGGGCCACTGGAGTTCTCTAGAAAGCTTAAGACTTTAACTTGATTTCCTGGAACTTTCTTCTCATTTGCATCATCAGTGACCTGAGTCTGACCTTCTTCAACTATTCCTATGTTTACAAGGAATCCAGTTTGTCATGTTTTACTTCAAACAAAATCCTTTTATCTGAGGCTTTTCCTCGGCAGCACAGCAGCATCAATGAGCCAGAGGCTGCGTCTTGTTATACTGACACTCACAACAAGGTCTTTTCCCAGCTTCTGGGTCTAAGCTTTTCATGTCCTTCCTCTGCAAGTCACATGCGCAGTATGTGTACCAATGGCATGTAAGACTCTGTGTCCACCTAAGAGCATCTCCAGATTCTGGTAGCAAATGCCAAGACAGAGGTGATGATCAAATATAAGGAGGAAGAAAGAAGACATGTTACTTTACTAGAGCAATCCACTTAAAGTACATTTTGTTTATGCTTATAATCTATACAGTGCATAACTGGATTGTTTGATCCATGGGGAATCTGCCTATTTATACATAGTCTTCCCCATCACACAGTGCCATCACCTTAAGTTACATGCAAATGGAGACATGGAGTTACCCAGGTGAGCTAAGAAGTTGTGAGAAAATGCTTAAAGTAGGTTTGCAAATCATCCTCAATCAATGCCAACTATGTGGGAATCCATCATCACAGTCCATAACATTAGGGGACAGTTGCTGGGGCTAGAATTTTCAAAACCACTTTACACTTCTTCTTCTTCTTCCTTTTTTTTTTTTTTTGAGACAGAGTCTTGCTGTGTTGCCCACACTGAAGTGCAGTGGCGCGATCTCGGCTCACTGCAAACTCCGCCTCCCAGGTTCATACCATTCTCCTGCCTCAGACTCCCGAGTAGCTGGGAGTACGGGCGCCCGCCACCACACCTGGCTAATTTTTTGTATTTTTGGTAGAGATGGGGTTTCACCGTGTTAGCCAGGATGGTCTCCATCTCCTGACCTCGTGATCCGCCGGCCTTGGTCTCCCAAAGTGCTGGGATAGGCGCCCTACCTATGCTTCTTTTATCACTTATTGCTTACCCAGATTTAAATACCTAAGTATCTGGCAGCAACCTGTGAAAGGAAAGGGATGTTTCTCCACAATTTTGCCTGAGGCTAGCTAAGGTCTTGGCAAGTAAGTGCAATGTCCCGTTACTTAGGACAGTGACTGAGGGCCTCAACTGCTCTTCTGCGTTGTGGCAGGGTTGGCAGAGATGTGGCCTGAAATGAAGGAGACCCAGGAAAACAGGTTGTGTGGCACCGAGGAAGACTAGTTAGAGGTGGGAGCAGGAGATGAAACCGAGATAGGCCTGGAGATGGAATTTGTGTATCAAGTCCTCTTTATAACCAATACTCTACATTTAACTTATCTTACACCTTCTATTTTAAAGCAAAAACCACTTTCAAGATATATATGTATATGTATTTTTTTTTTTTTGAGACAGAGTCTTGCTCTGTTGCCTAGAGTAGAGTGCAGTGGTGCAATCTCTGCTCACTGCAACCTCCACCTCCCAGGTTCAAGAGATTCTCCTGCCTCAGCCTCCCTAGTAGCTGGCATTACAGGCGTGCGCCACCACACCCAGCAAATTTACTATTTTTAGTAGAGACGGGGTTTCATCATGTTGGCCTTGCACTCCTGACCAGCCTGACCACCAGGCTGGTCTCGAACTCCTGACCTCAGGTGATCTGCCTGCCTCAGTCTTCCAAAGTGCTTATATTACAGGCGTGAGCCACCATGCCTGGCCAACACTGTCAATAATTTTAATAATTGTTGATAACTTTTAATGAATCAAGATTTGTTCTGAGTTATAAACATAAAAAGGGCTATAAGAAAGCACAATTCTTGGCATGATTGTGGACTGTAAGTACAGAGAAAATGGGGTGGGGCCATCTGCACTGGGAACTGCTCCTCACAGAACGAGGGCATTGCTGCAGGTTTGCTGTCAGGTTCTGACCACCTCTTAACTCTGTTTATGACTTGAGAACCACACTAGGTGTTGCATTTTGACTGCCACACCTCGTGATGCCTTAGAAGCCTTTGAGGAGCTATTAAAATAGATTCCTCAAGGCTTCACCCAAGAATTCCTGAATCAGAATCTCTGAGGACAGGCTTAGGGATCTTGTTTGAAAGCTCCCCAGGTGGTTCTGAAGCACGGCACAATTTGGGAATAACATGCTTATTCCACAGCTGAGGAGAAATTCTCAGGGGTGTGTAAGATCTCTAAGGCCCGATTTCGGTTAATGGCTCCAGGTATGGTCAAGGATAAATTTACTGGGGACAGCAGGAAATAAAAAAGGGAAGTTTGCAGAAGGAAATGGTAAGTTGGCAATGCCAATGAAACTGGGTGCTAAGACACACTTTTTCCCTTTCTCTGGGATTGGCCAAACCAGTGCAGGCTGCCCATGATCCTATTAAGCAGATACTTTCTTTTTTCCTTTTTGAGATGAGGTCTCACTCTGTCGCCCAGGCTGGAAAGCAGTGGTGCGATCTCAGCTCACTGCAAGCTCCGCCTCCCGGGTTCACGCCACTCTCCTGCCTCAGCCTCCCCAGTAGCTGGGACTACAGGTGCCCACCACCACACCCGGCTAATTTTTTGTAGTTTTAGTAAAGATGGGGTTTCACCGAGTTAGCCAGGATGGTCTCAATCTCCTGACCTCGTGATATGCCCACCTCAGCCTCCCTAAGTGCTGGGATTACAGGCGTGAGCCACCGCGCCTGACCAAATATTTCCTACACACACATGAAAATGTCATGAAGTAAATTCACTGAGGCAGATCGATCTCAGGTAATCATGTGATCGGTTTAACTTTTATTAGTTCCATGATGGCTGCCAAACAACACTTGAAATGTTCTAGATCCGTATCTTATATGAGTGCTGCCGCATGTCATTATGACCCAATTATGACAGCACTGTAAAATGCTGAGAACCGTTGTGGCCCACCTCACTGATGATCATATGGTCACTTCCAGCACCACAGCTGTTGCCAAAAAAGTCATGTATTGGCAGAGACGTTAGTTCTAATATTGACACATCCTAAGGAGATGTAAAATGGCTTGTCTTGAAGAGGATACAGAACAGACTTCTGCCATCGCCAGGTTCTCGCTCTCCTTCTCCTTTCCTTTTGATTTGTCTGGGGAAGTAGAGACATGTTACAGCTGGGCTTTAAATAAATTCTAAGATCTCTTGACCTTTAGCTTTTCATGAGTGTTGGCCTCATCTTCCTAATTAAATCACAAGCCCTAGAACAGAGATGATGGTGATTGTTGGAGAAATGGGGTCTCACTATGTTGTTGCCCAGGCTGGTCTCAAACTCCTGGCCTCAAGCGAGCCTCCTACCTCAGCCTCCCAAACTGCTGGGATTACAGGCCCAGTCAGAGATTATTTTTAAAACCTTTCCAGTAGCCTTAGCTCACTCACCCACCACTCCCCAGGGCCAGACCCACGCTCTGGACAGGGCTGGGGTAAAGCAGACATAAGTGGAATCAATAGTTTGATTAGACTGGGAAGTACAAAGGTGAGCTGAATTAACAGATAAATTATAAAATATAAAATATAAAAAGATTTAAATGAAAATGTATGAAGACAGGCCAGGCTCGGTGGCTCACATCTGTAATCCCAGCATTTTGGGGGGCCGAGGTGGGCGGATCACGAGGTCAGGAGATGGAGACCATCCTGGCTAACACAGTGAAACCCTGTCTCTAATAAAAATACAAAAAAATACAAAAGAAAAAAAAATTAGCCGGGCGTGGTGGTGGGCACCTGTAGTCCCAGCTACTCGGGAGGCTGAGGCAGGAGAATGGTGTGAACCCAGGAGGCGGAGCTTGCAGCAAGCTGAGCTCACACCACTGCACTCTAGCCTGGGTGACAGAGCGGGACTCTATCTCAAAAAAAAAAAAAGAAAAAAAGAAAAAGAAAATGTGTGAAGATCTATCCCCCCACACTTCTTCAGCCATGTGTAAAAGAACCATTACTAAACTGTCTCATTCAGATCTGACCCCCTAAAATGAACTGATTTTCAGTGGAAGTTCTAGTGCTCAAAGGCATAGGAAAAATAAACCGAGTGTCTCCTCCTCTTTCATATTCTTCTCTATAATTTAGCTATTTGGGGTCTTTGAGCAATACTGCCCTGTGAGGATATAACCCTATTAATCATGGTTATCTCCTCCAGGGTTAGCAGGTCCTCCATATTCTAATGTGCACGGAATTCCAGGGCACTGAATTATAAGCTGAAATAAGCACACAAAAGGGCGACAGGATAAACTTCCCCTTCTCCTGATTTCTGGGAGTCAGAATGCTTCACCCTGTTTCTGATAATCTCCTTCTCAGGTAAGAAATAATGAAGGAGGGGCAGCCCCACTCTTCTCTCCTCTCCTTTTTAGAACAGGGAACAGTCATTTTCTTTCACTTTAATAATTTTCTCCCTTGCAAGAGGAATTCAAACGTCTTTCACTTGCCAGGGGAGTGGGAGGAAGGTGGGCGGAAGCCTTTAAAGACCTTCAATAACAGCTCAACATGGGGCTGAGCACCGGAGCTGCTGCTTAACCCATTCATGGCCGAAGCCACTGCTGACACTCGCAGGGGAGGGGGCATCGGACTGGGTCTGTGGGCAGACGGGTTCCTTGTGGTCTCTCATGCACCGGCCTGGACCCAATTTAGAAAAGATTCACTGGAAAAAAAAAAGCAAGTCAATTCACTGGCACTGATTTCTTTCCCCTAAGATAATTAATTGTAAGCTAAAGAGAAGAAAAGAAAACCCTGAAAGGCTGGAGGAGTGCTCTCCAGGGACCATGATTGTAAGGAGGCAGGGGCCTGCAGCCTCCAGGCCTGAGCTGGACGCAGACAAGCTGTCTTCCTGGAACCCCAGAATCGGTAAATCCCAGCATGGTCCAGTGTCCTCGTTTCTTCTCCTTGTTCCAGATTTCTGCAATCTGTATTTCCCACTGCTCTACTTATCGGGGGCTTGAAGGCATACAGGCTCACCACGGAGCATCCCATACTTCATCTGCCTTGTGGACACCCATTCCAGATTTCCAGGGATTCCCTAAAGGGTGATATCATGGGAAAGAGTGCAGAAATCCAGGAGTACTGACCTCATCTTTATCCCAACTTTCATGTACCCTCTCACTTTCAGCTTTCTAGACCAATTTCCAAATTCCACTGGGATGCAATCTTATATAAAATCGTCTAAAAGACTTGACTGGATTGAGGTGGGGGAAGACAGGTGCACATTTCAAATGGCTGAGAGGGGACGAAAACTGAGCGTGGGACTGAGAAAAAGTATGAATCACAGCAATTCCAGACTTTGGAGAAGCTAAAAATGTTACACTATCTGGAACTTTCTTCCAACACCATTGTGCTAATTGTCCTTTGATTCTCAGTTTTAAATAGTAGTGACTGAGTAATTCCTCTTGTTTATTCCCCTTTTCTAAACTCAATTCTTTGTACACCATGAATCATATAATTCCTCCCACTTTTCTGACTCCCATACGTACAGGACAGCCAGGCCCGTGCAGCTTTCTCACAATCCAACAGAGCAAGCACAGTCAGTTCCTTCCACGCTCAGAGACCAGGTACTGGCTTTTGGTTTCTTCAGTTCCACTGAGGCCGAAAGAATGTTTCTTCATGTCTTTTACTCAGATTCATAATATACTCCTTTTCAACACACACAGACCAGAGCCAATTTCTTGACTTAGAAATAAAATGCTAATTTGTATGTTTTCAGTGAATTACTAAATGCCCTAAAAATTGCATGCAAAAAATAAAATGAAAAGAACAAAATTATACAATCTGCTTCTTCTCAAGCAATACATAATCATGTGGCTCTTTTTGGGCAGAGGTATCAAGAGTAGGCTTCAAAAGCACAGCATTAGGCTTGTGGCAGCTTTGGTAAGCGCAGGGACGTCGTCATGCAGGTGTGGCGAGGTAAGGCCTCACCGTTCCATCTCCTGCACACACAGAGAACACAGCTGGCTGCCACAACACCTGTGGAAAAGGGCCACGTGGTTGGTTTCATCCCCCACGCGGAGGCCTTGGTGG
The DNA here is from genome assembly GCF_047675955.1 of Chlorocebus sabaeus. NCBI lineage: Eukaryota > Metazoa > Chordata > Mammalia > Primates > Cercopithecidae > Chlorocebus > Chlorocebus sabaeus. The sequence goes on from NC_132921.1 coordinate 72,132,618, forward strand.
ATGACAAGGGAGACTTAGAAGCAGTCAGATTAGGGGTAAGGCCCATGAGGGTGGACACCTTGCCCACTGACCTGAAGACAGAAACACACTGTGGTGAAGTCTCTAAAAGAGCAACGGGCTCTTGCCAGCACTGGGAGACCAAAGACAAGTACGCTGGTCCCCACCAGGAGGAAGCATGGCTGCCAAGCACCAGGCAGTGCCTGGTCCTCAGGCAACGCTACCCTCTGCCCTGCACGGGCTTCCTGGGCCACGTGGACAAGAGGGACGCTCACCCTGAGGGCAGGTACCGGGGGGCCTGGAGTAGCTGGCTACCCTCCTGCCTTGCAGGACAATGAACAAGCACAGATGGAGCTTCTCACCTGGCCTGCGCCTTTCCTCCCCACTAACGCTGATGCTGGCCAAGAAGACTCACTACTTCCTTTCTCTATATTCTCTGCAGGAGCCACTAACAGCAGGTGACCACTGAGCACTTGAAATGTGGCTTGCTCAAACTGAGATGTGCCAGACATGCCAAATACACACTAGATTTTGAAGATTTTTTTTTTTTTTTTTTTTTCTTGAGACGGAGTCTCGCTCTGTCGCCCAGGCTGGAGTGCAGTGGCGCAATCTCGGCTCACTGCAAGCTCCGCCTCCCGGGTTCACGCCATTCTCCTACCTCAGCCTCCCCAGTAGCTGGGACTACAGGCGCCCGCCACTGCGCCCGGCTAATTTTTTCTATTTTTTTAGTAGAGACGGGGTTTCACCATGATCTCGATCTCCTGACCTTGTGATCCGCCCGCCTCGGCCTCCCAAAGTGCTGGGATTACAGGCGTGAGCCACCGCGCCCGGCCTGAAGATTTTTTTAAAATGAAAAACAGAGCATAGAAATTGGAAATTTTTAAACATTACATGCGAAATAATATTTTTGGATATATATATAGTTAAAATACATTATTAAACTTTGCTGATTTACTTTTTAAAAATGTGGCTGCTAGAAAATGCAAAATTACATATATGGATTGCATCTGTGGCTCACATTTTATTTCTATTTTCTATGTTTGGTCAGTGCTGGAGTGAGGATGTATTCATTAAAAGTCTCACCATAGTTATGTGTAGTGATGCCGTCACGGTGAGATTAGTAGAGTATCTTGGCTTTGCAGGCACAACATAAAAGTTTGATTTAATAATGTTTTTCTTCCGATTAGCTAATATAGAGTACTTACGATGTTCAAATTTTGAGCCTAGTCTTTTACGTATTAAATATATTAACTCATTCAACCCTCACACCAACTCTGAGGGAAGTACCATTATCATGCCCATTTGAGAGAGGAACAAACTGAGGCACACAGAGGCACGCCTCTTAGAAAGAGGAGGGCCAGGCTCTAAACGCAAGTGGCCTGGTTCTAGGGAGCAGCTTTGTTTCACACTCACTTCTGTTGAATGTGAGGTGGTCAACAAACCTGGAACATACCCAGAATGAAAAAGTAATGGGAGATGACCCATCTCTGGAATTAGTCTAATTAACAAAAGAACAACTGCCAGAATGCGATGTGAACTTTACAGAATGACAGAGTTAGTTACTTTTACAAATGTTGCTTGATCTTCTGCCATGTCTTCTGAATAATCACAGTCTGGCTTAATGGGGATATAACCTCAGTGACTTCGTGGTGCAAATCTTAAAGTATTGTCACCTATCATAATAAATACAAATCTCAAAAATCTTAAGATTTATGATTCTCTTTATCATGCATTACGCTCACATAGCTCTTTCAATAGCATCTATGTCAATTTTTCCTTTAAAAGACAACATGGCACGAAGAAAGATACATGTTTCTAAATTAGAAAACTGATTTCTTTTTAATGTGGACCATAGGTGAATAGATCTGGTTAATGACACACAGTTATCACTGACTCTTACATGGTATTTTTCATTTTCTTATTTTTTGTTTAATCATAAAATGAACACCCACAAACCCCTCCCATCTCCCTAATAAGACAGGATCAATAACCAATACTTTACTAAGATCTCTTCCATACCCCATCTCTCTTCCACCCTTGCCTCCTCGTCTGCTATCCTGAATGTTACGATTATCATTGTCTTCTTTCAAAATTTTTATCACAAATACATGCATGCTTAAACAGTATAGCACTTAGTTTTGCTTGTTTTTTGAACTTTACAATAGAGGATTATATTATATGTAATCTTGTAACACTTGAGTTCTTCATTCAACATTATGATACTGAGATCCATCCATGTCATTGCATGTGGCTGTAATTCATTCTTTTTCTTTTTTCTTTTTTTTTGTTTTTGAGACGGAGTCTTGCTCTGTCACCCAGGCTGGAGCGCAGTGGCGCCATCTCAGCTCACTGCAAGCTCCGCCTCCCGGGTTCAAGTGATTTTCCTACCTCAGCCTCCCAAGCAGCTGGGATTACAGGCACCCACCACCATGCCCAGCTATTTTTTGTATTTTTAGTAGAGATGGGGTTTCACCATGTTGGCCAGGCTGGTCTTGAACTCCTGGCCTCAAGTGATCCGCCCACCTCGACTTCCCAAATGCTGGGATTACAGGCATGAGCCACCGCACCCAGCCTATCTTTTCACCAATGTATATTTTATTGTGTGGATATTCCACATATTATGTATCCATTGTCTTGTTAGTGGCCATTTGGGTTGTTTCCAGTTTCTTGTTATAAACAGTGCCACTATGAATATTCTTGAACATGTTTCCTGTTATATATTGCTAATTATAACATCTATTTTATTTAAACAAATTTAATTTTAAAATCCAGTGTGACCCCTCCCCTTTTAGCAGTAGCATCTCCTAAGTTTTCCTCAAAAGAGGATTAAACAGAGATCCAGTAGCTTGGTGGTTCGGTTGTGTACTATTCAGAATTTCCTTTCCATAATACCTATCAAATACAGCTCCTCAGTCTATAAAATCATTAAATGCACAAAGTAGTTTATAATTCTCACAGAGACAAAGTTTATCTTCAAAGAGCTCAGTAATTTGTTAATTTGTTCCTTATATAAAATGATGTTTTTAAAGATTTATGCAATTAACTAAGGAAATGTCTACAACTGCTCTTTTCTTTTTTGGAAGCAATATGATGTTTTATTCTACAAAATGCTGCTTTTTCTCCATTCTTGATGTAGCACTGTTTAATAATAGATTTTTGAGGCTGTGGGGGTGTATGGGAGGAGAAATGCTATCACATTAAATGTGCATATCTATTATAAGATACAGAAATTCTATATTTTCTAAGGTGTATATTAAGGCTCTCTCAATCCAAGGTTGGGCTTTCTGGTTTGGGTAATACAAAGGAACTTTAAAGAGTTGTTCAGAGCTGTAGTTCAATGGTTCGGTGTTTCCAAGCCCAATTTTTATTTATGAATTGGGGAATGCTTTATTTGCAGTTATCACAGATACTGCATGCTGAAAACAATGCCTATAAGTGTAAATGTAGATTTAAAACAACCAGATTTTCCCTATATTTAAAGTCTTAATTTGAAATAGCTGTAAGAAACACTGGTAGTTCCAGTCAGCACTATCCTCATTCACTGGTTGATATTTAAAATTTATCTTGCAGATTTTCAATCCGTAGTTAAGGCTCTCAGTCAGTTAAATGCAAAGGCATCTGGTAGAGTAACAGATTAGTTGCCTGTTATCGGTCATCTATACTTTAGTGTGACTTGAGTCTTGCCTACGGATGGACTCCTAGGGTTGGAGTGGTCAGAAATGTGTATGTCAAAGTCTTCTGCATTTCTGGCTAATTTTCATTGTAATTCAAGTCCTTTTCTGGTTCCAGTATTGGAACGTGGTCCACAGTAATAACAATAATAATTCACATTTACTGAGTTATTCACCTTACCGAGCTTTTTCATGCCTGTGATCTAATTCACTCCTCAGTGTAACTCCATGGGGTTGGCACTGATACAATCATTTCACAGACGTGAAAACCCAAAGGCAGATTTGCTGAGACTGTGTCTGGTTGACAATGGACTCAAGTCTTTTTCATTTTGGGGTCAGTCCATTGTACCACACTTTACTAGAGCTGATTGGAACAGGTTTGAAAAACTGCTTGGATAGAGGACTTATCTTCCAATTTGCAGCTGAAATATTTTTATTTTAAAGAGACAGAGAGGTTTTGGCAACAAAACTGTAAACATTCATTTTTTGAAGACCTTAAAATATTTAAAACCAAGAGTTGGCATGTCTTACATTTGACAAAAAACATTATCTTTTTTTTTTTTTTTTTTTTTTTTTTTAAATATAAGAGCCATAATAAAACCAAACTTGGATATTTGCTCCAAAAAAAGGTCTTATGTGTTAGGAATCAAATATATAAACACAGCACACAGGAAAAGTCCCTGGACAAGACAGCAGGAACGTGACTATGCAAAACTGCCTCTACTTCAGGGATGAGAGTCAAGTCCCTATAGAATAATTTTAGGGAACAGCACATAAAAGAGGTTAAAAAACTAAAAATAGAAACTTGTCACAGAGATAGATTTGTATTACATCTGAGAAATGTAACGCAAACCATCTGAGACCCTAGGACACAATCAGAATATAAAGCCAAACGCTGGAACAAGGCACTAACCGCGCTAATGATGCATGTTGTGATGGGATATATGCCACAATCAACAGCAAATGACGACAGACATCTGTTACCGGCTCAGTCAGCTGAAGAAGCCTTCTCCAAATGAGTGGAAAAAGTAACCCCAGGTTGATATTTTCCATCCTAACTTTTGTTAATGACTGTACAATTAAACTTTGGTAGTATGAGGCAAGGAAATGAATAAAACTGCAAGAGTATTCAAGTGAAAATGATGGACTCTCAGCAAAAGTTTGGTGGGTAAATTGTGTTCTTCAGGTCAGAGACCGCATCTTGTTCACTGGGATCCCCCAGTTTCCAGACCAACCCCCAGCCTTGGGGAGGTGTTCAGGAAATTCTACTTGAATGACTGCATGAGCCAGTACCTCCCATTCTTCCATTCCCATCGACCTGCATGTTCACTCCCCAAAGAACTGAGGGACTATTAGATGTGACTGTTTGCAGGATGGTCAAGCTTATCCTGGAGCTAGGTCAGAGTGAACTGAAAGGACACCCCATTATTCCAGGTCATTCTCCTTTTCAGGCTCCTCCGGAAGTTTAACCCCTGCCACGCAAGCTCTAGTCAGTAGGTTCTTCTTGTCCGTAAGAAAGTCTATCCATCAGTCTCAATACACGCCATCAAATGACTGCTATTCCATCCTGCCTTCACCATCTACACTACCACATACATGTAATGTGCAGTTGTAAGTACAGATAATGCCTATTTGCCACTGGCGATAAGAAATCTAACAATGGGCATTTTGGATGCAATGACAAGCTATCAGCAAGGCAGAGATTTGGTATATGAGAATGCTGCTTCCACGGTAACTGCCCCTTGCGGTCTCCTGCTTTCCATTGTGCAGTAGCATGTGGCCCAGTCTCCACACTGCAGTGTATTTTTCTCCACTCTACAAACGCCATTGTTGCTGGGCCAGGAAGAGTTGGCTCTTCCTCACCTCTACGTGCTGTCTCTGGCTCTTTTCACAGTTTCCACAACCCCTTTGTCAAGAACCCATTTTTATCAGTTCCCATCATGGACTGGGAGATACATTCTTCCTGAAATGTATCTGAAGAGTGACTGTTGAGGCAGGGTGGGAGAGTCGTCATTCCATTTTCTGCCTTAAGAGTTGAAAAGTTTTTCATTTGACCACTAGTAATTTTCACCCTTGAAACAAACAACCACTGCTGAAGATCAGAGAAGGGTTAAATTCTCTGGAACATCTGAACCATGACCCACTCACGGTTTTACAGATAAGGTTACTATCTATAAAATTCTTCCTGGAATGTATCTCCCAACCCATGATGGGAACTGATAAAAATGGGTTCTTGAGAAAGGGGATTTTTGTCTTCTATGCAAGGTTTCATCAATGCACCCACTACATTGACCCCATAACTTCTTTGTCATAATTCTACTGGTTCTCAGAGCCTGCATGGCCCTTCAGAGATCACCTTGCCTAGCATTCATTTATACAGAGGATGCAACTAAAGCCCCAGATACTGAGTCACGTTTCCCAAGCCTTCGTCACTAATACCAGTGAGAGGAGGAGAAGCTAAGACTCTTGTTGTGGTTTCTTTGTGACATCATGCGGCCTTTACAGAGGTTACTCCAGGCTCTGGAAACTCGAATGCGGACCTAGGGGATGCTCGCTCAGCCTGCAGCTGACACCATTTTTTGAAGAAATAACTAAAAATAGCAGGAGTAAATGGGACTTAACCTAGCACACAAGTAACCTTACCTATAAAACCATGAATGGGTAGGTCATGGTTCAGATGTTCCTGAGAATTTAACCCTTCTCTATCTTCAACTATGGTTGTCTGTTCCAAGGGTGAAAATTACTAGTGGTCAAATCAAAAACTTTTCAACTCTTTTTTTTTTTTTTGAGACGGAGTCTCGCTCTGTTGCCCAGGCTGGAGTGCAGTGGCTGGATCTCAGCTCACTGTAAGTTCTGCCTCCCGGGTTTACGCCATTATCCTGCCTCAGCCTCCTGAGTAGCTGGGACTACAGGCGCCCGCCACCTCGCCTGGCTAGTTTTTTGTATTTTTTAGTAGAGACGGGGTTTCACCGTGTTAGCCAGGATGGTCTCGATCATCTCCTGACCTTGTGATCCACCCATCTCGGCCTCCCAAAGTGCTGGGATTACAGGCTTGAGCCAACGCGCCCGGCCAAAACTTTTCAACTCTTAAGGCAGGAAATTGAACAACAGCTCTCCCTCCCTGCCTCAACAGTCACTGTTCACCATACATATGTAATGGGTAAGTATAAGGTCCCTCTCCAAACAGCACATGTCTGGAGGCGACATGGTAACTTGCAGGGGAGAGCGAGTGATGCCATGGAATCTCAGGCACAATACAAGCTGGTGGGAAGGTGCTGATTCTGTACCCAGGGGCAGCCCAGTGAGGGTGAAGGGCATAGACTCTGGAACCAGCCTCTGGGACTCCAAACCTCAACCCATCACCGGCTAGTTGGGTGATCCTCACCTCTGCACTACCTTTTTCTCACCTATAAGGCAGGGACGCTGACAGTCTCCTCCTGATGGGGGCGTCACGAAGATCCCAGGAGCTCATGTGTCTCCAGCTCTTAGGATGTAATAAGTGCTAGGCGAGGGTCTACTCTTCCAGGTAGGTGGAAATCCCAAACAACCTTTAACATATATATATATATACGCCCATCTAGTTTATCTACTTGATTTTGACTAAACAACTTGCTAAGAAGAGCATGAAGAAAGGGATCCAGTAAAATACCTCAAGAGTGCTAATTACATTACAGGCAAAAGGAAAAGTTATCTTGTAGTTGTTAAGATTTGAAGCCTCTTTTCATCAACATCCCAACTGTTCTGCTCAAATGAAGATATTGCTTAGAGGATCAATCTGTCTCTGTTTACATGCCTTGAATTACATTCTCATGTCAAGTAGCATGTACTTGCTGTATTCTGGACACATAGCACTCTAAAGCTTAACCAGTCATCTAAATACCTGTTAGGAGGCCTTCAAAGAGAGTGCAGGTTCAGCACAGGCAGAGTTCCTAAAGCAGGTCAGCTAGAGTAACACGGGGAGCTGAATGTGATTTTTTTGTATGGTTCTTTATATCCCTTAGAAGTGAGAAATTCTCACGAAATTCAGTGTCATATGATACATGAGTAGTAATGATACTGGTCCTGGAAGAAAGAGATGTAGCTTCCAGTCTTGGTTCTACCAAAAATGTGCTGAAAACTTGGTCAAAGCCCACCATCTCCCATCTCTCTCCCACCATCTATAAAATCACACTAACAGTCTCTGCATTTATTCATACATATCATATATTAATGTTTTTAAAGAGGACCGAGGGATAGAAAAGTGGAAAGAAATGTATCTGTCCTTCTGATTCTAATGTTGACGAAACTTAACACGGCTTTTACATTGATACTACAACCTTCATGCTTTTATGATGTATTGATTTTTTTGGTTCCATTCTTGGGATGACCTCTTGGAAAGCACAAATGACTATCAGCTTGAAGGGTAGAGAAGCTCAACAGTTGTAAAGTGACCCACAGCACACAATCCAGTAACAAGTCTTAGTTGTGAAAAGAAGTACATTTCCAAAAACACAATTTTAAAGTTTTTGACAAAGTCCAAGGATGAAGAGAAGACTGTTGCATTTGCAAGTTGTAAATTCTTTTTTTTTTTTTTTGGAGACAGGATCTGGCTCTGTTGCCCAGGCTGGAGTGCAATGGTGCAATCACAGCTCACTGCAGCCTCAAACTCCTGGGCTCAAGCAATCCTCCCACCTCAGCCTCCCAGGTAGCTGGGACCCCAGGTGTACACTAGCATGCCTGGTTAATTTTTAAACGTTTTTGTAGAGATGGGGTCTTGCTATGTTGCCTGGGATGGTCTTGAACTGCTGGGCTTAAACAATCCTCTCACCTCAGCTTCCCAAAATGCTGGGATTACAGGCATAAGCCACTTCGCCTGGCATAAATTCTTATTATGGAAGTTATTTCTTATTCTACACACGACAGAGTGTGATGCTCTTACAAGTGTGAAGCCTCTATTTTTTTTTTTTTTTTTTTTTGAGACAGAGTCTTGGTCTGTCGCCCAGGCTGGAGTGCAGTGGTGCGATCTTGGCTCACTGCAAGCTCTGCCTCCCGGGTTCACGCCATTCTCCTGTCCCAGCCTCCCGAGTAACTGGGACTACAGGTGCCCGCCACCACGCCCGGCTAATTTTTTGTATTTTTTTTTTAGTAGAGATGGGGTTTCACTGTGTTGGCCAGGATGGTCTCCATCTCCTGACCTCGTGATCCACCCACCTCAGCCTCCCAAAGTGCTGGGATTAGAGGCGTGAGCCACCGCGCACGGTCCCCACATAAACTCTTGAATGGAAATCTTCCTGAAGCATTCCATACATCTCTGCCTTCTTACGACATGAAAACACTGGAATCTCACCTCTTCTCTCTCCTTAGGACCCAGGATCTCGTGTCAGTCACTGTATTTGTGTTGTAGACGCAGGGAACCCCTGGGAATTTGCCCCCACACAGAATGCCTCTTGAGGGACTTGCTTTTTGAGTTCTGATGTGCGTCTTCCTCTTTTCTTGCTGTCCATGGTACTTCTCTTTGTCCCCTCTTCATTTCTAATCCGACGCAGACTTAGAGGAATCTTTTTGGGTGAGGTGGGGCCTAGACATTGTGGCTCAGAGTGTCGGCTCTGAGCAAGTCCCAGCCCTGCTGTACATGCTGTGTGACACGGGCCACGTATCCACCCCGTCAGGGGACCGCCGTGGTGGCTACCATGTGACACGGGCCACGTATCCACCCCGTCAGGGGACCGCCGTGGTGGCTACCATGTGACACGGGCCACGTATCTACCCCGTCAGGGGACCGCCGTGGTGGCTACTATGTGACACGGGCCACGTATCTACCCCGTCAGGGGACCGCCGTGGTGGCTACTATGTGACACGGGCCACGAATTTACCCCGTCAGGGGACCACCATGGTGGCTACTACACGGGGGCGTGCATGTGTCTGGATTAAGTGAGATCATCCGCATAAAACCTCAGAGGAGTAAGTACTGCAAAGCTCAGTATTCAATGGTTACCTAAACCAATGGTTTAAAAATATTTCCTCCTGGGCGTGGTGGCTCATGCCTGCAATCCCAGCACTTTGGGAGGCCGAGGCGGGTGGATCACGAGGTCAGGAGATTGAGACCATGGTAAAAACCCGTCTCTACTAAAAATACAAAAAAATTAGCCGGGCGTGTTTGCGGACGCCTGTGGTCCCAGCTACTCAGGAGGCTGAGGCAGGAGAATGGCGTGAACCTGGGAGGCGGAGCTTGCAGTGAGCTGAGATCTCACCACTCACTCCAGCCTGGGCGACAGAGTGAGACTCCGTCTCAAAAAAAAAAAAAAAAAAAAAAAAAAAAAATTCCTCCCAATGCGTGCATATGGGCAAGGTGTGGGCTCTGGAGGAAAACCTTCCTGACCGCCATCTGGCCCTCAAACAAAGAGAGGGTTCACAGTTGGTTCTCAGTTCTCCAGAACACAGTGCTTTCATCAGGGCCACCCAGGACCCCTTGCTAAGACTGGGAAATACCACAGAGTAATTCCTTCAAGACAGAAAGACTGTCTTCAGTGAACCAGGAATTAGAAAAAGCCATTAGTGAAGGGGAGATTCAGTGTGACTCTCTGCCTCACACTGGGCTGAGCCGAGCAACGGCCACTCAGCCTCTGCTCCAGGAAGAGTTGCTGTCCATCAGGTGTAGAACTGAAGGATGGCCTGGGCTGGGTGAGCCCTGCCCATCTCCAGATAGACGGCTCATGTAGTGAGCTATAGGCACTCACGGACTGATTATTTCCCCCATAAGACATAGAAATATACCCACGATGTCTATTGACCTAAACTCTGCAAACAAAAATCAAAATGAGGGATGTTGAAGTGACCAGACCAAGCTTGTAGCTGCAACAAGGCTGATTCAGCATATAACCTGGACCTGTGATTCTTAAACCCAGAAAGGTCACCTCGCAGTACACAGGGGGACAGGCTCTGGGGTCAGGCTGCCTGGGCTCAAATTCTGAACCATCCTCTACCCAGCTCTATGACTCAGGACAAGTCAATTATGTTCTCTGGGCTTCTGTTTTCTCACATACGAAATGAGGCCACCATTCCCCACCGGTAAGACTGCTGCGGATATACAGCTTAGGGCAGTTCCTGGCATGAAGCGCTGTTCAAGCAGTGGTCGCCATTTTCACTGGTATCAAGCCAATTTTCAAGCCAATTTATCAATTTCACCAACAAAGAAGAAAACCAAGGCGTCGGCAGCTCTTTAGGATGGGCTCTCACGCATTTTAAAATCTCAATTTGGTTTTTCTTTATATTTTAGTCTATACTATTTCAGACCACCATATTTTCTGCAGAATACAGTATTTATTGACTCTTCCCATGCAATGCCAAGCCTTGAAAAGTGCCAGAAGGCAGAGAAAGTTCCCTGCAAACACCACAGCCTGGCTCTTAATTCAGACCCAGGCTTGTTCCTCGGCCACACCAAGAAGTGCTGAGTCAAACTGGGCCCCGTGCGTGGCTTCAGCACTCGGCATTGCCTGACACGGCAGCACACACACGTCACGTTACACGTGGTAAACGGTGACCAGGATGACATCTCACATTGACTGCATGTTTAAGGCGTGCCAGGCACAGGGCCCGGCACTTCAGATGTATTATTGTGTTTAATTTCTCCAAAAAGCTTCATGTGCTAGGCATTCTTCTTATTACTCCCATTTTACAGATGAGGAAACTGAACACAGAGATACTAATTAACTCAACCACAGTTATACAGACAGGAGAGGCAGCCGTGAGACCAACTGCAGAGTCTGCACTCGTAAGCACGATGCTAAGGAACTTTGTCACCACAATTACTCAGATGCGATTGTTTTTATATAATCATATGCCTAAAACTATTGTGAGATTTTTCTTTTGAGACAAGGTCTTCCTGTCATCAGGCTGGAGCACAGTGCTGCAATCAGAGGTCATTACAGTCTCGACTGCCTGGGCTCAGGTGATCCTCCTGCCTTGGCTTCCTGAGAAGCTGGGACCACAGGCGTGCAACACCATGCCCGGCTATTTTTTTTTATTTTTATACAACATTTTTTGTAGAGATGGGGTCTCACAATTTTGCCCAGGCTGGTCTTGAACTCTTGCACTCAAGCATTCCTCCAACCTCGGACTCCCCAAGTGCTGGGATTAAAGGGATGAGCCACTGCATCTGGCCTATTATGAGATTTTTGGTACTATTTTATTTACTCTGTTTTCAAAAAACAGCCTTAAGAAACAATACCAAGCCTACCATGGGGACCATTTCAGAGACTGGTTATGTAGTGTGTCATCCCGTTTATCTCCTGCTCCAACAGATAGCAGGAATCTTTCAGAGTGATTTACACAAAGCCTTTTAAACAGACTGCTCTAACTTCTAGTTGTTGCGACTGTAGGTTAAGTGAGCATGTTATGTGCTTAGCCACAAAAAACGGGTAACTGTGGGTGGGGAGTGGACATGACGCGTGCACGCTCTGGTAAGGGGACACTTTGGTGCTGGACAACCCGGGGGCTGTGTCTTTGGGAGAACTCGCCGCCTCTCACCTCAGAGGTCAGGGAAGGCTCCCAGTAGAGATGATGGTGGGAAGTGAGGGATGCAGCAGATGTCACTGCTGAGAGTGAAGCACAAAGGCAGGTGCAGACCTGAGCATAGAAGGGCAGGGCTGGGCCCACTGTGATGGTGCCTCTGTCCTCAGGGAGGATACCTACCACTCGATGGCAAGGCTGTCCTCCCAGGACAGGGATGTAAGGGACTGTAATGAGAGACCGACAGGTGACATGTAATCTATCAGGTTGAACCGTATGAAACTGCCATACCATAGGCCGGGCGCGGTGGCTCACGCCTGTAATCCCAGCACTTTGGGAGGCCAAGGTAGGCAGATCATGAGGTCAGGAGATCGAGACCATCCTGTCTAACACAGTGAAACCCCATCTCTACTAGAAATACAAAAAAATTAGCCAGGCGTGGTGGCGGGCACCTGTAGTCCCAGCTACTCGGGAGGCTGAGGCAGGAGAATGGTGTGAACCTGGGAGGTGGAGCTTGCAGTGAGCCGAGATCGAGCCGCTGCACTCCAGCCTGGGCAACATAGTGAGTTTCCGTCTCAAAAAAAAAAAAAAAAAGAAACTGCCATATCACAGCTCAAAATTGGCCAAATATTGGCCATTTTTAATAGTTCAACCTAATAGATAATGAAACTCCGCTGTACAAACGCAGACCCACGTCCTGCACGAATGGAAGCGACAAGAAGAGAACTGGATGAGGAACTGGGACACTCGGTTCTAGTCCTGGCTTTGCCTCCAGGTCAGCACATCCGGACGACCCTGGATAGTCTCGCAGAGCGCTGCGCTAATGCCCTGCTCATCTGTAGAGGAAGTCTTAGATCAGACACACCTAAGTGCGCTTCCAGCTGAAATGCTAAGATTCGAGGCAAAGCCACCATAAGAGCACAGATGGGGAGGCTTCATCAAAACACAATGGAGACATCAACTCTACTTGGCCCTGTGATCACCTGGAACAGGATAATACTGGGGGCAAACTGATGGGCATGGAACTGACGTGAGAAACGTGCAAAGATGTAGTCTCCTGAATTTTTCAGTAAAGAGAACCACAAGAGAAGCATGAGTGGTAATTTGACTTAAATACTAAGTATGGAATTTCAAATTTACCTTCAATAAAATCAACTCGGACAAGTTAAAGCATTCTTTTTATTGAAGCACATACATTTCCTGAATTTCTTATAACTCTTTTCTATTATCTGTCCTGGTGTTTTTATTTATTTCTGCTATGATATTCATACTGAATTCATACCATAAAATTTTACACTGGAGCAAGTGTAATAAAAATGTCTAAGAATGTCTCTCCATGATCTTCCTGTAGGGCTAGATGCTCTTGAAATGATTTGTATGTATGATGTGGGGGACTTCTGAGAAGGGGCACCTCTGCGGTGTCCTAATTTGCACACATGGGCAGGGCACCTGTAATCCCAGCACTTTGGGAGGCTGAGGCGGGCAGATCACCTGAGGTCAGGAGTTCGAGACCAGACTGGCCAACATGGCGAAACCTAATCTCTACTACTAAAAAAAAAAAAAAAATTAGCCAGGCGTGGTGTCACACACCTGTAATTCCAGCTACTGGGGAGGTTGAGGCAGGAAAATCACTTGAACCCAGAAGGTGGAGGTTGCAGTGAGCTGAGATCGCACCACTGTACTCCCGCCTGGGTGACAGAGTACGACTCCATCTCAAAACAAACAAACAAAAAAATGGGCACACAGGGCTGTGCTGGCCGCACTGCACTTGCCACTGTCCCTAGTCTACCCGCTGAACTCACTCATTCTTCAAAGGCCAGGCCACCCCTCACCTTCCCTGGGATAGCACCAGTGTTTCTCCCAAAGGGCTGTGTCCACCTTCCCCTTGTCAATATGACGGTGTGTCCGAGGGGTTTAAGCTCTGTGAGTCCTGCGAGAACTCCCGTGGGTGTACACAATTCAGTTTAGTATTCCCAATGCTAAACATAGTTCCTGACACATATCAGGTCATCGTTTAGAAAAAAAATGAAATGCCTATTCAGATAAAACTGATAATGGTTAATTTGAAATACATTAACTTTCAATAACTTATGAAAATTCACATGATGATATAACATACTACACATTATAACATTTTAACCAAAGAAATAAGAAACACTAATGATAATCTTTTTTTTTTTTTTAACGGAGTTTTGCTCTTGTTAAGAGCTGGAGAGCCTGGGCTGGAGAGCAGTGGCACGATTTCGGCTCACTGCAACCTCTGCCTACCAGGTTCAAGCGATTCTCCTGCCTCAGCCTCCCAAGTAGCTGGGATGACAGGTGCCCGCCACCACGCCTGGCTAATTTTTTGTATTTTTTTTTAGTAGAGACAGGGTTTGATCATGTTGGCCGGGCTGGTCTCAAACTCCCGACCTCAGGTGATCCACCCGCCTTGGCCTCCCAGAGTGCTGGGATTACAGGCGTGAGCCTCTGTGCCCGGCCATGATAATATTTATTGGCTTAATTCTTTCAAGCAATTAAAGATGTCAGCTGATGCCATGTGATCTAACAAAAAAGTAAACATATAACACCTTAAGAACTATTTAAAAAAAACTTAAATTTAAAACTAAATACCTTAAAATGATATATCATCATTCAATATGTAAACTATTAGAATATTCACATAATATCTAAAATTTAGATTATTTAAGGAGATTATTTAAGCTTGAGAAAGTGAAGATAGGAACCTCCCAATAATTCAAAAGGTATTCTTTAGGGTAATGGCACACTCCTGTGGATTAAAAAAAATGCAACCTGATAATAAATCCATAAAATCTTTAACATTATTTTTAATAAAAATGAAAACTCAAATAACACCTGTCATTTTTCTACAAACACTCTGGTTAAAAATTACTCATTTGGCTGAGGCTGCATAGACAGCTCTAGAAACAATCAAGAATAATGGGTGGTCAATGATTCTCACATGGGTGGTGGCAGTAGGGAGGAAAATTAAGAGAAAATATGTTTTCCCTTTTTCCTTTTTTCAGAGATGACTCTAAAAGGTTTTGCTATGAAAATATCATTCCTTTCAGATGTTTCTGAAGAATAATCATTGAGCTAAGTTTAATATTTGGTAATATTTTTATTTTTGTTTTTAAATTATTAATTTATTTTCAAATCATACTCGGTTTGAATTCAAACAGTTCAAAAATTAATGTAATGTTTTCAGGATGCTTCCAGCTATTGAAACAACTCAATTAAAAATGTACCACTCACACTTTATTTTAGTTAAATTCATAATGTAGATAATATTAAAAATTATTATAAATATTTAATAATGCTTTGTAATTGGCTTTTATAGTACACCACTACAGACACATAAAAAGTTGAATTATCTAATTAAAACATTTTTCCTTCCTATGGTTCTAATTCTGAAAACTATAAAAATATTAAAGTCGTGTTACATATTTTTCAAAAATAACACTGCCATATCCCATCAATATTTGGTAATTTTTTTTTTAAAATGTTTATCATTTAGATATTTTGTGCATGATTCGGCCTCTGCCTGTGCCTGTGTGTGTGCCTGTGTGTGTGCATGTGTGTGTGTATATTTCAGACGTGTGTAGATATAGGTAGGATAAGCAAGATTGTGGTAAGAATCATTTTACCTCCACTTGGGATGAGAAAATGTAAATGGAAATGAATGAAGCAACCAACATTTGTTTATCTTTTTGCCATAAACTTATGTGCTTCATGAAATAAAAAAAATATAGACTTCAATTTGTCTGAACATATTCTTTACCAACATTTCTTTAAACACTAAGTAATTACGTGCTTGTGTAATAAACTAACTGCCACAACTGTGGATTCACTTTAAGCTAAAAGATGATGCTCTCCATTTTTCTGAACATCATGGAACAAGTTTGTAGACCAAGGGCTCATTCTTGAGCTCTAGCCAAAGCTTACTGTCGCCCAGACCTGAGAAGTTGACGCTGCTACGCTAGGAATGGCCTTGATTTTGTGATGGGGATATCGTTTCCTGACCAGGCTCTGCCGATGACAATTTTACCTTCCCAGGAAACCCTAGTGTATGAAGTGTGACAATGAAGACTTCTGTCTGAGCACAATAGTCCTTAGTTATCTTCTTTTCTGAATGGCTACAGAATGTCTAGTCTATACCACGAGTTAGCATTAAACTACATGATGCATTATTCTTTGTTAATTTTATATTACACATTATATGTATAGTTTTTTTTTTTTTAGACGGAGTTTCACTGTTGTTGCCCAGGCTGGAGTGCAGTGGCGTGATCTCAGCTCACATCAACCTCCGCCTCCTGGGTTCAAGTGATTCTCCTGCCTCAGCTGCCTGAGTAGCTGGGATTACAGGCATGCACCACCACGTCCAGCTAATTTTTAGTAGAGACGGGGTTTCTCCATGTTGGTCAGGCTGGTCTCGAACTCCTGACCTCAGGTGATCCTCCCGCCTCAGCCTCCCAAAGAGCTGGAATTACAGATGTGAGCCACCGCGCTGGCCTATACATTATATATTACAGACATCCTTTTCTTCACTAAGTGGTAAGGCTTTTGAGGCCAGAGGTCATAACTAACATTTTCTTTGCGTAACTCATGGTCCTGAGTACGGTTTTGATAAATACGTGGCTTTATGTACGTTTACTTAGCATCACCATATGCCAAGTGCTGTGTCAAGTTCCTATCCCCAGTAAAGGCACGTTTAGTGGAAAAACTCTACATGACTCATCATACTGTGAGCTTCAAGAACCAAAGGGCAGGCATAAAAAATTTCAAATATGACACATAAATGCGCTTTCTAAATAAGTCTAGCCTTGTTAATTGGAGGGACTTAAAAGGGGGCAAATAACTTCTTTAGTTATTTTGGTCTTACTAAGAACTTACTAAGTGCTCAAGACTAACCTTTGGCAAATCAATATTTAAATAAGGACATCTATACAGCATGCAAACTGTGTTCGTGGAAATCTTAGTGTTTCAGGTAGAGGAAGGAAAAAAAAGCAGGCAAGGCAGGGTTTTGAAGATGGTAAGAGCAAGACCCAGTGGGAAGGAGCATGCAAAAGTAAGGGTGCACAGAGAGCAAGCGTGGAAGTGTAAGGGGGCATAGAGAGCAAGCATGGAAGTGTAAGGGTGCACAGACAGCAAGCGTGCGAGCACAAGGATGCACAGCGTGCAACTGTGCAAATGAAGGGAACACAGAGAGCAAGTGTACAAGTGCAAGAGCACACAGAATGTAAGTGTGTGAGCTAAGGGTGCACAGAGAGCAAATGTGCAAGGCCAAGGGCATGGAAAGCACAAGTGTGCAAGCACAAGGGCTCACAGAGTACAAGCATGCAAGTGAAAGGATGCATACATCACAGGCACGCAAGCACTGAGAGCATGCATAAGGTGTACAGAGAGCAACTGCGCAAGCACAAGGGTGCACAGCGGCAAGTGTGCAAGCATAAGGTGCTCAGAGAGGCAAGTGTGCAAGTGTAAATGTGCACAGAGCAGGTTTGTAAGCATAAGGGTGCACACAGAAGTAAGCATGCAAGTGTAAAGGCACAGAAAGCAAATGTGCAAGCATAAGGGTGACTCAAGTGCACGTGTGCAAGCATAAGAGGGCACAGAGAACAGGTGTACAAGCTAAGGGTGCACAGAGAGTAAGCACGCAAAGGTAAAGGCACACAGAGAGCAAGTGTGCAAGCATAAGGGGGCACAGAGTGCAAGTGTGCAAGCATGGCATATGGGAGGGAAGTCAGGGATTTTTTCCTGGGCAGAAATATCAAACTGGGTCTGTAAAATACAAATGGGTATGGGAGGGACAGAATGTCTTAAAGCCAAAAGGAAGAATACAGGTTGGGTACAGATTGAACAGGAAACTCGTGTGAGAAAGATGACATGTAGCAAGGACCTGAAAAGTTAGAGAAACGTCCCGAAGAGGTACCAAATGCTATCCCAGGTTAATAGCCACGCTGAACCTACGTCAAATGCCCTCCAAACATCCTGCCAGACTTAACTGTTTAATTTATGATCTCCCTCAGTGACGAAGTCTGCAGCTTCTACGCTTTAAAACACCAGTATTTCATGGTTGTCTGATAAAATCGTTCTATATTTTCGCAATTAAGTACTCAGGCATTTGGTCTCAGCACCCAAGCAGTTTCCATCTAATTTACTCTATTGCTAAATTTCACTTGGAAAACATTTACTTGGCGATTCAGGTTAGATATTTGCCCCATACGAACCAGATCAACTATGGTAACATTTTATAACAGATTCTCTTCACTACAAGATAAAAGTGTGTTGAGAAGATCGCCCTTTAGGGACTCGAAGTCAGTTTAAGGCCAACCATTCTGTTGAACCATAGCGGCTGTCTCTGGGGGCCCCGGGGGGCTGGGCAGGAGCAGCCTCTTCCCTCCCTGCTCCTTTATATCTTTTGGATTTTATGCCATCCACAAATATTTCCTATCCAAACAAATACAAACAGAAATTAAAAATGGAATTGCTTTGTGTAGTGAGAATGTTATGCAAACAGTTGATTTAATTCCATTTATGCCATGAAGACGACAAGATAAAAAAAGTATGGGATTATTTTAAAGGTGAAAAAAAAACCCCACACCTTCATGGATGACATTCTCATGCGAAACTGAAAAATAAAAAAGCCAGTGTTTCAAAGGAACCTTCTCAAGAACAACTTCATTATTCTGCCTCTTAAAACCTAGTGTGCTTTTCTCACAAACCACACGTGTTGACTCATTTAAGTCTTAATTTGGCATAAGAATAGCCTCCTCACTCTGCTCCTTCTACTGATTCCTGAGAGTGCTGAGATGTTCAAAATATTTTCTCTCAGTTACATAAAACTAGCAATGATAAGAACAAAATGCTCTAATACTTAAGGTATGTTTAATGCCACATTCATCTGAAAAGAGCAAGTGTCCTCAGAGATGAGCTTTTCCTTCGGGTACACCAAGCAACAAACTTCCAATACATTCAAACTGGAGGCAGACTTTGGAAACAAAAGTCTTTCTTGTTCAGTCTCACATTTTCAAAGGATTAGAAGTTTCAATGACATCCTATCCAAGACATAATAATATTTAAAAAGGTACACAAATACACTATGGAGTATTATTCAGCCATGAAAAAAAAATGAAATCCTGTCATTTGCAGCAACATAGATAGAACGAACATTGTGCTAGGGGAAATAAGCCAGGCACAGAAAGACAAGTATCGCAGGTTCTCACTCCTATGTGGGAGCTAAAGAGTGGACCTCATGGAGGTAGAGAATAGAATGATGCTTACCAGGGGCTGGGAAGAATAGTGGGGAGGTGGGTGAAGAGAGAATGATTAATGGATACAAAAGTACAGACGTACAGAAGGAATAAGATACAGGATTCAGTAGCACTATGGGGCAACTGTAACTTAATAACGTATTGTACATTTCAAAATACCAAGAGGACCGGAATTAGAATATTCTTAACACAAAGGAATGATAAAGGTTTGAGGTGATGGATATTCCAATTACTCTCATTTGATAACTTACTGTACGCTTGTATCAAAATATCACACGTACCCTATAAACATGTACAACTATTGCATATCCATAACAAATTTTAAAAACCAAAAAAAGTTGCCTTAATTGCTTTGTGAACTTTTAATTCATTTTCTACAAGAAAAAACACTTTAGATAAAAATGGTCATGTGGCTCAAGCCCCAATTTCTTGGTGTGCTGGTGAGTTTGAGAGGCAGCTGTTGTGGCTGGTCCTCCATGTGCTTTTATTATCAAGAGCATGAAATGATGCATTTTTTATTATGTGAAAGCAGCATCACCATCTCCATTTTTTTTTTTTTTATTTATCAGGTATTTTTACAGGGCAGCCTGTGCTATTAACCATAAGGAATATCAACTGATTTTATAGATACTTGAAGAGTAGATTTAAAACAACCATCATTTGATTTTAATAATAAAAATAAAAGTCTTCAGTATGTACAGTCTATTATATTCAGCTTTCATAGATATGCCTGCTTCTTTTGACTCCAGTCTACCCCACCTAGCTACACAGAACTTACATACATTTTCTTTTCTTTGTTTGTTTGTTTGTTTTGAGACAGGGTGTTACTCTGCCGCCCAGGCTGGAGTGCAGTGGCTTGATCTTGGCTCACTGTGACCTCTGCCTCCCAGGCTCAGGGAGCTGCTATTTCAGGTGGGAGCCACCACACCTGATGTATTTTTTGTAGCGACAGGGTTTCACCGTGTTGCCTAGGCTTGTCTCTCGAACTCCTGGACTCAAGTGATCCGCCCGCCTGGGCCTCCCAAAGTGCTGGGATTACAGGCATGAGCCACTGTGCCATGCCCTATTTTATTTTAATTATAGTATTTAGAAAGTCAAAAGATTGAGCAACTTTCTCCCTTACATATTTATTGCTCAAGTCTATTGGTGTGTGAAAACTACAGTGTGAGTTTTGATAAGAACAGTATATTTGGGCCAGGCACGGTGGCTCACGCCTGTAATCCCAACACCTTGGGAGGTCAAGGTGGGCAGATTACTTAAGGTTGGGAGTTTGAGACCAGCCTGGCCAACACAGTGAAAATCCGTCTCTACTAAAAATACAAAAAAATTAGCTCGGCGTGGTGGCGGGTGACTGTAATTCCAGCTACTAAGGAGGCTGAGGCAGGAGAATGACTTGAACCTGAAAGGAGGAGGTTGCAGTGAGCCGAGCTTGTGCCACTGCACTCTAGCCTGGGCGACAGAGGGAGACTCTGTCTGAAAAACAAAAAACAAACAAAAAGAACAGGATATTTGTACAGTTTCAAAGAACATTCCTAGAATTTACTTATAAATTACCAAGGGGAAAAGGGTGTCTATACAGAAGCAGACCTCACCTTAACTAGTGACCAGAGTTAACATCACAGATGCACTGAGAAGGAAGGATTCACGATCACTTCTCTGCTGTTGCTGCCAAACACAAAACCTCAAAGGAACTCTGAGTGTGGGTGTTCTACAAAGTCAATGTCAGGCCAAGGTCATGACAAAAAAGGTCGGCTGAGCAACTGCTCTAGCGTAGAGAGAAATGGAAGTTAAATGTCATGGTTGATCCTGGATTGGACTACTGACCAGAGTTACCAATATCATTATTTATTATTATTGTTACTGCTATTATTTCATTATATTATTATTGAGACTCTTGGTAAAATCTGAGTAAGGTTTGTTGATTACAAAATGGTGCACGGACGCGGTGGCTCACACCTGTAATCCCAGCACTTTGGGAGGTGGGTGGATTGCTTGAGGCCGGGAGTTTGAGACTAGCCTGGCCAACATGGTGAAATCCCATCTCTACTAAAAATACAAAAATTAGCCAGGCATGGTGGTGTGTGTCTGTAGTCCCAGCTACTCGGCTGCAGTGAGCTGAGATCGCATTGCTGCACTTTAGCCTGGGAGACAGAGCGAGACTGTCTCCAAAAAAAAAAAAAGGGTATTGTATTAATGTTAAATCTCCTAATTTTGATACCTGTGCTGTGGTTACAGAAGTGAAGTGGATGCCCTAGTTCTAAGGAAATACACACTGATGTATTTAGAGGCAAGGGAGCATGATGTCTACAACCAACTCTCAAATGGTTCACAAAAACGTGTCTTAGTGTAGAGACAGTGAGAGCACAAATGTGGCCACACATTAGCTATCGACGCGTCTGGGTGAAGGACGTATGGGAGTCTTCGGTACTATTTTTGTATTATTCAGGTAAAGTTTAAAATCATTTCAAAATAAAAAGCTAACGTTTATTAGGAGTACCTCTCATGATAATATTGCAGAGAAAAAAATGGAATTTAAGAGAAGTATCTTTATTGAAGTTCTAATACAGTTAATGTATCTAACTGAAATGTTTTACTATAATAATAAAAATTCCTTTTATTAGCATCTCAGATGTGCAGAATAATACAATCATCATTCTCAGTGGGGCTTTCCCTCCTCCTTGATATCATGACACAAGCCATGTGAAACCTGGAAGCAGCTTTCTGGCACAGGAACTGCCCTTTGTCCAATGACAGACAAATTCCCAGAGCAGCATCCCCACAGCAGATACGAAGCCTGGCCTCGTGATGAATTCGGGAGTGATCCTTCCAAAAAAACACTTCCATTTTTTTCACTCCCCCGAAGAAAACCATGGGTTCTCCCCAGCCTTGAGGAGGAAGCCCAGGCCCCTTGGCCAGGCACGCAGGACTCTCCCTAACCCACCGCGGCCTGACTGGGCTTTTGGTCTGCAGGTTCCAAAGGTGCCACCCGCCCTGAAGCACTGTCCTCTCTATGTCCACCTGCCCTCTAAGCCCTTCCCATTCAAGGAAGATTCAGCTCAGTGTGACGCCAGCTGCATGGGTGTCCCCAGGTGCCCCCAAGAACTTGCTTAAATGTAGCATCACACACTTTTATTTCTTAAGCCTATATCCCTGCCAGAGGTAGACAAGTGCTGTTCCTTATTCGTCTTGGTGTCCCTAAGATGGATAATATGTGTGCTCAGTAATTACTGAAGCAAGGGCAGTCCACATGTCCTCTTCCATGTCACCCGCCTCCCCTCCACAGTGCTGGCAGAAGAGCTTCGGGACCTCCATGTGGCCCCACTGAAAACCGCTGCTCATGGACTACTCTGTGATGGGAACCTTTCAGGAAAGACAGGAAACCATGCTCCATCTTCGCCAACTACTGGAAAGCTCCACGGACAGCTGGGAAATGAAATCAACTTCCACGTCGCCTCTCCCTCTCCACCTCCCGGGCCTCCCTGTCCTCAGCGGGGGCTGTCAGGCCAAATGGTCCCTGAGGCCTCACGCGCCATCTATTTTCAACACACATCACTGTTTTCCTCTGCCAAGTGGGACTTGTTAGGCCCTATAGAATCAATACGGCAGCCCTGAGCCTAAGACACAGGCGTCTACCACTTCCAGCAACCAGGTGTGCAGATTAGAACAAGAAAGATTGTTGTGCATTTTATAAAAAGGTCTTTCCTAGGACTTTTTTAAAAACCAGAGAACATGCCTTAGGACACCTAACTATTTGTGAAGTATTTATTTTAGCATGATCTCCCTTTGAGGGGTGCAGTCAGGGTGCGTTTCACCTTTCTACCACTAGACAGCACGAAGCAAAGGTGCACTGTGGTGAGCACAAAAGAATGAGGCTGCGGCTTACTGGGACTTGCCGCAAAACTGGGCAGAAACTGTAGCCCTAGGCAGCGAGGCGAAAAATCCCACAGAAATCTGCAAAATCCAGGAGATTTCCAGGCAGCCTCACAAAACCCGAGGCTAGGCCAGCCACAGGATCAGAAGGGCAGGACACAGGCAAGCCGAAACAGTGGGAAAGAGCAAGGCCAATGTCAGTGAAGAAAATCCAACTGAGAATAACGTAGAGAAAGAGAAGGAGAGCCGAGCTCCGGGGGCTGCTGGTAACAGAACAGGCAGGAAGTGTGGTCCACGGTAACCTGCCGGGGAGCCTGGGCAACTCCCACCTGAGAACCTGTGCTCTGACAGGACACGGGGATGAGGATTCCTGAGCAGTCAGGGGCCTCACTTCCTTTGGGGATAACTAGGGGTACCTTCCCCCAGGAGGGCTGTGAAGCGTTAGGGATGTCAGCTCTTGGCATGGGACAGAAGGGACTACCTACAAATGCTGGCTTGAGACGGAGGTGCAGGTGGTGACAGCTAAGGGGCGCCACTGAACTCCCCGTGGATCCAGAGGGGAGTGGACAGGAAGCCATGTCAGACCACGGGACCTGGGGGCTGGGTGGACTGAGGTGGAGCCACTAACCAGGCCTGGCGCCTGAGGCGAGGCCAAGAATGGCGCTAGCTCTGCTCCACTTCCTCCGGCAGAGCAGGATTGCTCATTTTAAAGCTGTACCGCCCATGTCCCAGCCACTGTTTTAGATATTAACGTGTTTAATCCTCACATCAGCCACAGGAAGTAGGTGTTGCCGTCATCTCTACCGCATCATTGAGAAAAGGCAGAGAGCAACGAGGTCATGTGCTCAAGGTCACACACAAAGGGCTTGGCAGGGCTAGAATTTGAACACAGGTTGGGCCGGCCCCACACCTCCTCTTAAGACCTCCCTTCAAGATACAGACACCATCCTGTCCACAGACTCCCAGGCCTGGAAGTGTCTGCGCCCCGTCCACCCTTGCGTCACCCTGCAGGGGCTCCTTACCGGCTAGGGGCAGCGCCCAAAGACCCTTCTCCCAGTGACTCTCATTCAAGACAGACGCAGCAGAGGGGCAGTGAGACCTTAAGTGAACCCCTATAATAAATGTCCATTTATTAACTACATCTGAAAATACTGGAAGGAAAACATGGTACTTTTTCCTTCCACGCCAGATCCACAAGTCTTTAAGAGGTTCAGTGTACCGTGGAAGGCGCGTTTACTGTGCCCTTTTTACACCTGCTCAAATGTTGCCTTTCTCCCATAAAACATGCACCAGACCTCACTAGCTCAAAAGGCAAAAGAACAGGACGGCTGTGAGGCAACTGGCTTCAATACCATTTTGAATGAGGCGGTTGCTGTTTTGCTGTATGTGTGTGGACCTCATGTTCTTTAACACTGCGTGACATCCCAGTCGGCCTGTCCCCTGACTTCTTGTGCCCACAGGTCCTTACTGAAGTGGATTCAGAGGATTCTGTTTTAACCTAAGTTAGCAGGCACCTGGAGATTGTTTGCAGCGCACCCAGCAGGAGATGCACTCCAAGAGCGAGCTGTGGGGAGAGGAGGCGGTGGAGAAAGAGGCCTGGTCCTCAGGGAGCGAACACAGCCAGCCCCATCATTTTCTGATGGCTCTGGGAGGTGGGTTTGATGAGGCTCTGGGCAGGAATGGTCACCGGGGGTGCAGGGAACCCAAGTGGAGGCTGCCGTGGAGGAACGCATGCTGACCTGATTACATGGTGGGCTTCAGCTTGGTTGGTTAAAAAAAAAGACACACACACGAAAACCCACAGCACAAAGCCTTCTAGCAGGAGACAGAGACAGGCTTGGAGAGGGAACACAGATACTGTGTGGAAGAATCTAACCGCGTTATGCGTCTTCTGGAGATTCTGCACACATCCCCCAAACAGATGCAGAAGCACATGGCAGCAGCCGCTGAGGCTCTGCAATGGCAACCCCTGGGCTGGGCCCCGCACTTGGCTCCTATGCAGGGCCACAAGCTGCACTGAGCGTAGGCCACTTGCTCAAAGTCACACCAGGCTGTCTGGCTCCCGGGGCCTTGGCCCAGGCCACTGTGGCCTCCTTGGCCTGCACACTGACCGAACACTCAGACGCTAGCCACACAGGGCGCCTCCTGACTTGTGGCTGCTGTTGGGAAGTGACAGAGGAGCTCTGCCCTGGGAGGAAGGTGAAACACTGGCCTCTGCTCTCTGGGTAACCATTTAGGAAACACCAGGTGGTAATTAGATAGAGGACTAACCAACAGATCGGACTGCTTTTCCATTTCTTGTTTAGCCTTCTTTATCCTCTTCCCCTTAGAAAAAACTAGCAAAATACAATTTGAAAAGAGCTAATAAAGTATCCACATTTTAAGAATAAAAATCAAACAAATGAATAACTCAATCGAATTCAACAGTGATTTTGCTGGTGTGCTGCTGAAGGATTTTTGGAGGAGGAGGCAACCACAACATACTTCTTCTTTTTTCTCTCCTCCTTTTTTTTTTTTTTTTTTTTGAGACGGAGTCTCTCTCTGTCGCCCAGGCTGGAGTGCAATGTCACGATTTCGGCTCACTGCAACCTCCGCCTCCTGGGTTGAAGCTATTCTCCTGCCTCAGCCTCCTGAGTGGCTGGGATTACAGGTGCCTGCCACCATGCCCAGCTAATTTTTCTATTTTTAGTAGAGATGGGGTTTCACTATGTTGGCCAGGCTGGTCTCAAACTCCTGACCTCAGGTGACTGGCCTGTGTTGGCCTCCCAAAGTACTGGGATTACAGGCGTGAGTCATCACGCCTGGCCTATTTTTCCTATTTCATAAATGATCAGTCAATCTATGTTTTAGCATAATCACTTAACACTATTTATTTTGCATCATTGCATCTGCTGGCCGCTATGCAAAATTTGGCTGCTCAGACACGGTGCCAACTAGTGAGGGGCTTACGGGTGGGAGTCAAGCCTTGAACAAAGATAACCTGAAGTTTTGGGTGTATTCATGAGAAAAACTCTAATCAGGCAATTGTCAATTTGTTATTTGTAGCTAATCTCAGTACTTTTCTTTTCTATTGTGATATATGTTTTGTAAAACACGTTTGCATTATTTCATTTGAAATTAAAATTTAACATATCATGCTGGCTTGCCTCCAAAGATTTCACATTATTCTGCAGCAAATATCCTGCTGGTTTGCTGTGAAGATAAGTGGAGTTTTTTTGTTTTTTGCTTCAACCTGGTATGAAACACCCCTTTACAGTTCTGGCTTGTGAAGGGAATAACTGTATCACATGAGCTCGAGCTCACAAGAACTTTATCAGTCTACCATTGTTCATCACAACCTGAACAATACCGCAAAAAGGAGATGGGCCAGTTTATGGATAATTGCAAAACTAGACGATCATCCCCATGTAAGCTACCAATTTCCTTTCACAATTTGCTTGAAAATCTTTGCTAACATGCCTTCCTTCACCCCTCTGCCACCAAATCTGAAAACATACCTGCGTCTGCACCTGTTCTCTGCTCTCCCTCCTGTTCAGCAAGTGGGGAGGTGGTCTGGTCCTGTTTTGTTCTGGATCCCATTCTTTTTACCTTCTCGAGGACTGGACTCCTGCCATACACAGCCTCTTTCTTCTGTATTGTCATTTTCTCCTGCTTTACCAAGCGATTCCAGCCCTTTTCATTCAGACAGGCTTTTGTATCTTTCATCTTAAAGAAACCCTCTCTTGACCTCACCTACCTTCCCAGCTGCTGCCTGGCTCCTCACGCTCCCTCCACAGCAAAGCCTGCAGAAAGCCTCATCTGCCCCTGCCACCTCCACCCGCTCACATCACATTCTCTCCTCAACACCCGCCACCCGGGTCCTTATCAAGGTCACCGGTGACCTTGAAGCTGCCAAAGTCATGTTACTTTAATATCTGTCTTGACTGCCCTGGTCAGCACTGCCCACCGCTGACATCCCTTCCTTCTGCAATGGCTCTTCCTGGGGCCTCACACATCCAACTGTCCACCTGGCGTCTCCACTTAGATGTCAAAATAGTCACCTCCAACTCACTAGGAAAACAAAACCTCCTCATACCTGCCTCCTCCCAACCTGTTTCTACCTTCTATGAAGAAATTCAGACCAAACGCTCAGAGTCATTCTTGATTGATCTGTTTCCCCTCAGTACTCACATCCACATGCCAACAAGTCTAAATGGTTCTGTTTCCAAAATAAATCCCAACTCAGACCACTTTTCTCCACCCCCATGATCCCCTCCCATTGCAAGCTGTCCCATTACCTTTCCTCTATATTATTACAATATCTCCGAAGTGGCTACCCTCCTTCAACTCCTGCCTCCCCACAATCCGTTTTCCACCCACAGTCAGAGTGATGTTGATGAAACACATGAGATCTCACGGCTCCATTGCTTAGAACCCTCCAAAGCTTCGTGTGTCCGGACACACCTGGCCTGTAAGGCCGATGGTAAGATCCAGCCTCCGAATCTCTCTGACCTCCCCGCAGCAGCCCTTGGTGGACAGGTGCTAACCACATTTGCCTGCTTTCCGTTACAACTTCAGATTCATGGAATTCAACTGAAATTCAAATGAAAGACACCACAAAGACCAAAAGACCCAAAGAGCAACCCACCCGTATTTACCCCATTGCAATACTCTCAGAGAAAATTCTCAAGATGTTTGTTTCCAAGTTATTATTCTCATTTTCCTTCTTAAATTGAAGAACCCTAAAATTAATTTTTAACTTTAATATAATGTAGTTGGTTCAAAAGTTATCTTATCCCTACGGGAAAATTAACTTAAGACCCTCAAATAATTGAACCATGACACTGACAGCCTTTCTCAAGGATTCAATCTCAAAAAAGTACTGGATTGTGTAAAACAGTGTTTTGTTTACTATTAAAATACTCGATTTAGCTCTACTTGTAAAATCTACTTGTATGTTACAAAAAACATATATTCTTGTAAATAAAAGTTAATTTTCCAATGGAGCATATAAGTCAGATTTGTCTTGATATCATTCTGAATGATCATCAAAATATGAAACCAAGAACTACACAATTTAATAATAAAAATATTTCCAAGCACTATGAAATGTCACGAAAATTCTATGCATATTAATATTAAAAATAGCATTTTCAGAAGGAATGTTGCATATTTAACATTAATTTCCTTATTTATATAAGTCTGGGCTATATTAAAAATATAAATATATACATAAAATATACTCTCATCTGACATGTGTGTAGACATTTAAGACAACAGAATGTTAGGCTTAAAAAACACCAGTAAAACTAACCCCCACAAAATATTACCTCTGAAAGAGCATTGTAATTACATTTGCATCTGCTGGTGCTAAATTCTCCTTTATTATAATGACAATTAATTATGCTTTCTGATAATAACTTTTAAGTAACCTTAATTTATCTATATGAAAATATATGCATTCAAAGCAAATGGTTTCTCAAGTTTTTAATTAAAAATGTTCATGATTTAGCTACAAAAACACTTTCACAAACTAGCTGCTTTGGATTCCTTAGATAATACAGGTGGGAGGTACCAGTTGTTTCTGGATTTGGGGTTGAATATGGGATGCCTCATCAACCGTGAGACTGTCATGAACAGGAGAAAGAAGACATGAGACTGACTAATAAATCTTAATTTTAATTTCTCACTAGATGTTAAGAATAGCATTTTCCCCTAAATATATAAGATGTTTTATGATTACTTTTAGGCAAACAAGATAGGATAAATCTGAGAACTCAGATGCTTTTCTATGTCTAAATCTGAAGTTGAAAGGAAACACCACTCCTGATTTCAACCAGGACCATGTAGTTCTGAGTGATTCTGCCAGTGTACTTAGTATCAGTGCGAACCAGGAGGACACCTGCACCTCCAGTTAGCGGAGGATCCTGGTGTGGCTGGAGCATCTTCTGCCTACCCTTTCCCCTGCCATGTCAACTCCTTGCCCTCTCTAAACCATCCAATTAAAAACACGGGGCCAGATGCCCGGCCCCTTCTTCCAGCCAGCGTGCCACTGCTCACTCCTCCATTTTAGAAATTCTACAGATATCACCGGTTCTACATTGGTATGCTTATCAGAAGCAAAAATCATATTAAAGGATGAAAATAAAAGCTTTTTAAAAAAGTCATTTTTGGCCGGGCGCAGTGGCTCATGCCTGTAATCCCAGCACTTTGGGAGGCCGAGACGGGCAGATCACAAGATCAGGAGATCGAGACCATCCTGGCTAACGCGGTGAAACCCTGTCTCTACTAAAAATACCAAAAAAACTAGCCGGGCGAGGTGGCGGCGCCTGTAGTCCCAGGTACTCGGGAGGCTGAGGCAGGAGCATGGCGGGAACCCGGGAGGCGGAGCTTGCAGTGAGCCGAGATCGCGCCACTCACTCCAGCCTGGGCGACAGAGCGAGACTCCGTCTCAAACAAACAAACAAAAAAAGTCATTCTTACTAGCCATATCCCAACACAGAGCCCACAGGACAACGGTGCTCTGGAGAGAAGGGGCGGGGTGAGCTGGGGGACACCGGCCTTGCAGGCAGGGCAGGGCCTGTTTTACACGTCAGTTTCTCCACATGCTTCCCTCCAAAGAGAGGATTCTGAGAAGGAAATATGTCTCCAAACTACCATGCCAGGCAATACAAACTCTGAAATACTGGTATTGATGAATACACACACACACACACACACACACACACACACACACACACACACTTCTGGTGCACTTTAACAAAAATGACTTTCTGAGAAGCTCAACAAATACTTTTCCTTTGAAACACGCTTTATGAAATGACCCAATATTTTCAAGAAATGTATATTCTGAAAATGAGAGAAAACTAATATTGATGTCACCCTTTTGCATAAGCAATACTGCCATCCAAGTGATTAGGAAAAGCCGCCCTAAGTAATGCAGATGTGAACCAAACTGCATTTTAATATGATAAACATTCAGAAGTGATCCATGCTATCATTTTTTAAACAATGCGTTCTTCTCTTAATTGATCTGAAGGCTGTGCATCTTAACAGTAAACTGAATTCTGCTGTTTCTGTAATTCCCAGGGAGATAATTACCCACCATAAATATTTTTGTCTACTCATGTAATTTCTACTGTTGTTAAACTGCTTAATTGTTAGTTTAAGAATACAGACAAGAAAAAAGCACCATCAACATTTCTTAAAGGTATGCTGCCTTCCTGATTATCAGCCTTCCCCATACACTCATAAAAGCATGTCTTGCAATGCCATTGTAGTTAATTTTTTTTTTTTTTTTTGAGATGGGAATCTCGCTCCGTCGTCCAGGCTGGAGTGCAGTGGCATGATCTCGGCTCACTGTAATCTCCACCTCCCTGGATCAAGCAATTCCCCTGCCTCAGCCTTCTGACTGGCTGGAATTATAGGCGCACACCACCAAGCCCAGCTAATATTTTTGTATTTTTTGTAGAGATGGGGTTTTACCATGTTGGCAAGACTGGTCTTGAACTCCTGACCTCAGGCAATCTACCCACCTTGACCTCCCAAAGTGCTGGGATTACAGATGTGAGCCACTGCCCCTGGCTGTAGTTAATATTTTTAACAAACACAAATATTTTGGTACAGAATAAGTATTTCTCTTAGGCATTTAGAGAGCTGGATTTCAAAGAAAGTTAATAATGAATTAGTATCAATATTGATTCTCAACAAGAATCCTTATTAAAAATGGTTCCATCTTTCACTAGTTACAATATTTCAGGAAGCACTTCTTACCTGGGAATATTCAAAGTCAGTGATAGGGGCTATGCTCTTGATGTAGTCTGATCGAAATTGGTTTTCAGGGTTGGCCAGCGGAACTGGAGGTATTATAGTACTCATTGCTGAAACAATTGTCTAAAATGGAATAAGAAAAAAAATATAGGTAAACATTTAGGCTCCATGTATGATAATCTACAATATGTAATTTCTGTCTACACAGTTTTAGAATGAAGCGCACCTGACCTTTCTAGTAAACAATCATTTAAAAAAATCCTTACCACGATAGCATCTTTAACATTTTTCCGGATGTCCAGAATTTTCTGTTTCTTTTCCCTGTATTGAAAGAGAGTTGTTATTAGCTTAATTTACCCTTAGCACTGATTCCAGTCAATTGAGTGGGATTTTAAATTTCCAGCTACAGCACTGACCTAGACTGGTTTCACTAGAGGTCAGTATCATCCCCCAACACAACATCTGCAAAGGTTTTATCTGGGAAAGGAAAGCACCCTCCTTTTCTAATTTGCACTCTAAACAAACTTGAATGCACACATTTTTTAAATCTATAGCTTTAAACAACCATGCAGCTTACATAAAAACAAGGCAAAATCGCTATGAATATTGCATATAAATATAATGATGCAGCTACACTTGCATTTTACCTAGGTCTATCCCATGGAGAATATGCTGATAGTTATAAACTGAAATAGATGCAGACAAATATTATATTGAAAAAAATACTGAGCTATTGGTTAAGTGTGCTCAGAGCAATACCAGTAATACAGATCAATACTCCAAGAATACCTATAAATCATATTTTGTTAAGCAAGTTTTTTCTTTAAATTAGACACTAGCAGAAGAAGGATTTGCCTAAATATACCAAATCCAACAGCAAATATCTAATTTTTTCCCCCTTGAATGTCTACTCAATTATCAAATCCATTGTTTAGAGAAGGCACTTCTGGGACGTTTGGGAGAGACGAAGTTTGCATGCAGTTTGGAAGCAAAACCGAAATTGATCATTCTTACTCGGGATTAAACCCATTGACGTGCAGGATCCTCATCTGTTTGACGATAGTGCTTTTCCCAGACTCACCAGCCCCTGCAAACAAACAGAAAGTAGGCTGTGAACTGTGTCCGGATATCGCTGCCATTTCTCACCACTAGCCGGGTCTGAGCAATCCTCCTCCCCCAGCACAGGGATTTCCTACACGCGGGTTCCCGGCTGGAGGAGCTCGCCCCGGCAGCCGTCTGGGCTCCGCCGCTCGGCGGTGTGCTCGCCCCTCGCCCGGCCCTGCCCGCCCAGCCCGGCGCTCGCCGCTCCTGACTGCGCGCTCCGCTGGGGCCGGGAGCCGCCGCGCGCCCCTCGGCCTTACCCAGGAGCAGCAGGCGGTGGGTAGCCTTGTAAGCCAGGCGCTCTTTCTGCAACTGCTTCTCGATCTTTTTGTTGGCCTCGCGTCGTTCTTTTTCATCGACGCCCTGGTCTTCTGTCGTCTTGCTGTTGCCGCCCAAACACCCCATGCCTGCCCGCTGGGATGGACGTCAGGCCGTTAGGAATGTGCGCAAAAAGCAATAGAGAGTTGGAGACGTGCGCGGCTCCTGCGACGGCCGGTCTCTTTCCTGCTGCTGAAAGAGACGGTCTGGTCTCCTCGGTGTTTTCCGATTCGGAGCAGGCGTTTCTTCTCCCTCCCCCTGCCCACCGCAAACTCCCAACTAAATGGCTGTAAGGAAGACGCGCGGAGTAAAATGCCTTTTTAAACGAGAATTGTTTTAAAATCTGCTGGATGAATGCGGCACAATGAACGGAGACGGGAGGCGAGGGCGCCGGTCTCCGCTGGAGACAGCCGAGGTGGCGGAGCGCCCTGGGTTCGCCCCGCGTCCCCGCGCCCGCACTCCGAGCCTCGCTCAGCCCCGCCCAGCGGGTCCCCGAGGGGGCGGCGCGCTCCACTGGGTGCTGGGTCCCAACCAGCCGGGGTGGTGGCTGAGCGTGGCGCGGAGGACAGAACGCGCCACCGGGGTCCCAGGGCGACGATGGGCACCTGCCGGGCCGGCTCGCGCCCCGCTATTCCTCTGCCGTCGGACGTGCGCCCCCTCCCTGGTCTGGGATCCCGGTGCGGGGAAGGGAAAGGGAAGCTGACTTTGGGGGCGGCCGGGCCGTTGGTCCCGGAGCTCTCGGAGAGGCGCTACCACGCTGGAGGGGTTGGGGAGCTGAACCCCCACGGAGCCCGGCCGGCGGGGGCGCTTACACGCTGGCCGGCCTGGGTTCCGGGCCTGCAGCCCCTCCGCCGCGCCGCGGTTGCCTGGCTCTCTTGCACCCCGAGCCGGGAAAGTGCGCCTGGGCGCGCACCCTGTGTTGGCTCGGACGCGTCCCTGCTCCTGGCGGGCGAAGACTCCCGCAGGATCATGCATATTCTAGCAGGGAGGAGGATCCCTCCGAGGCTCACCAGTCACACCGCCTTTGTTCTGCTCAGCTTCTAGACTATTCCAGCTCGCCCACGTCGCCGCCTCCCGAGCCTCCTGTCTTTACCTCCAGCCCCCGTTTCTCCTGTGCAGTGCTCCCAAGCAGCACTACCACTCTTCCAGAAGGCACTGTGGCCTCGAACTTGGAGTTGTAGCAGAGGAAGGAACTAGGGCGCGAGACTGGCACCTGCCCTCCGTTACTGAGGCCCCTCCAATAGGGCCGCAGCCGGCAGCTCGGCATTTGCAGTGTTGGACTTGGGGGAAGGAGGTCAGAAGAGGGGGTCGGGCCGAAGTCGTGGACGCCAGCCGTGGGCGTGGAGAGGTCACTGTTCCCTGTGTGTGGCTTCTCCCGTCCCAGTTGACGGCTTGGCGCTGCGATGTCTTCTACTTGTGTTTGCTCAGCTCCGTCGTCCCTCCACCTTCCAAGAAACCTACAAGGTCTTGTTCACTGCGGAGCTGGCCGCCTTCAGGAGAACAGACCCCAGCTCGCCCCGGTCCCCCAAGAGGCGCTTCCCCTACCCCCAGGCCCGCCGCTGCCCTGTGGACCTTCGCCCCTCACCCAGCGCACCTTCCCCTCTCCACTCTTGCTTCAACTTCTCCTGCTACCGGCTGGTTTCCCTCAAGCAAGCCAACACCTTCAACTCTGTCCCACGTGAACCACACAACACCTTCCATCTCACGCCCTTGTTAGTTCCACCAGTTTTCCTCCTGCCCACCGCAGCCAAGAGTTAGAAAGGTCGCGTCTGACCCCGCCTGTATTCCCCTCCTGCTACTCCCACCTCAGTCCCTGGCAGCCTGGCCTCCACATTCACCCCACAGGGAAAATACTCTCATCAAGGTCATCTAGGGCCCCCCAGGGGCTAAGTCTCATCCACCAGGTTTGGTCTTTATTTTCTTCGCCTCTCTGTGGCTCCTGCTTTGACTCCTCCTAGAGACTGCACTGGGTTTCAGGCTGTCCCTCTGGCTGGTGCATCCGGGCTCCTCCACCCAGGGGTCCGAGCATAGCCTCTCAACCCGCACACCTGTTCCTGACGGGCTGACTGCATCCTCCATAGTCTGCCCACTCAGCTCTCACCGCACCCACCACGGATCCCTAGCCCAGCGCATCCTGCTGACCGCCACCGTCCCGAGACACACCGCCCCCACGGTGCCGCCAGTGTCTGGAATTCACCTTGCCAAAGACTGAGCTCATGCCCCGTGCCACCCTCACACCTTCTACCTGCTCCTTTCTCTCTCTGTTCTTTCTCTGGAAAAAGGGCCCCTAATTTTCCAAACCAGAACGGTGGGAGTTATGCCAGACTCTCTTTTCTTACAAACCCCAACAGTTACTGCATCCCGTTGAGTATCTGTCCTGTTCTTTCTGCGGCGTCTGCCACTGCTGTGGTCTTAGATTACTAATCGAGCTGGATTGCAGAGGCCTCCGGAGGGTTTCCCCTGCCTCCTGTCTCATTTCAGTGCACCTTGCACAATGCTGCTACTGCGGTATAATACAGACCCAGCCACGTCACTGTCCCCATGATCTACAAGCCCCGGGCCTGGTCCTTCTGGCTGGGTTAGTATAAACTCGCCGCTTCTTAGGGCTTACCCCATCCCTCCTAACACTCCCAGTTCCTGAACAGGCTGGTCGGGTGCGTGTGCTGCCTGTGTCTTGGGAATACCTGGGGACTCTCTTTTCTGGGCCAACCCCTAGTTATCCTTCCAGCCTCAAGCTGGGCCTCACTGCCTACCTCACACTGGGGGTTAAGCATGTCTTCTCATGCTCTAAGGGAGCATCAGAGTCTCCGCTCGTCCCACCCATCAGCTTGCATTGTGATGGTTTAACTGTGTCCTCAAAATTCCACTAGACTGTAGACCCCTTGAGGGCCGAGGCTGAGCCTGTCCTGGCACCTGCCGCACCTGTACCTGGTTCAGTGCCTGACCCAGAGGAGATGCTCTGGGAAGATTTGTCAAGGGAATAAATGACGTTATGGAAGCCAAAGATAACTCCAGCTCAAAATGTGAATTCTCATCAAAGGAATTGCATGACCACACGTTAAACTAAAAAACATTTGTTCAGTATAGTACTTTTCAGTAAATATTCCTACTGAAAATAAAAATACATTTTTAAAAAGCAATGAATTACTTTTCTAGACATAGGCAGAAGCAAACATACAGTGTCAGACTCCATTCTGAGCTAGGTTAAAAGTTCAAGTTTTGTGAAAGGAGACTGTTTAGCACAGTTTCCACACCTCACATCTCGTGAGTGTGTAAACACACATATTCACACATGGCAATATCAACCCAGCATGTGCTATGGCTAGTGGGGCAGTGAGAAGGGAAGATTTTTTTTTTTTTTTTGAGACGGAGTCTGGCTCTGTTGCCCAGGCTGGAGTGCCATGGCATGATCTCGGCTCACTGCAACCGCTGCCTCCCAGCTTCAAGCAATTCTCATGCCTCAGCTTCCCGAGTAGCTGGGATTATAGGCACCTGCCACCACACCTGGCTAATTTTTTGTATTTTTAGTAGAGATGGGGTTTCACCATGTTGGCCAGGCTGGTCTCGAACTCCTGACCTCAAGTGATCCAACCGCCTCAGCCTCCCAAAGAGCTGGGATTATAGACCTGAGCCACAGCGCCTGGCCAGAAAATGTATGTATCTATGCTTTTTCTTTAAAAAAAGCATAGAGTAGTGGGATTTTTATAAGGATTTGCCAACTTTTTTTAATGTCAAGATTTCTATAAAATGTTGGAGAGCAGGGGAC
The DNA here is from genome assembly GCF_047675955.1 of Chlorocebus sabaeus. Taxonomy (NCBI): domain Eukaryota; kingdom Metazoa; phylum Chordata; class Mammalia; order Primates; family Cercopithecidae; genus Chlorocebus; species Chlorocebus sabaeus. The sequence goes on from NC_132921.1 coordinate 72,168,851, forward strand.
AAAATAAATCCCTTGAAAACTTATAAAGGGAGAATTATGTTAGAACCTGAAGCCACATTTTTAAGGCAGTCTGATATTTAGTTTCCCTAAAAATATAGCAAAAGATTTCCACTTGTTCAGATTTAGCGATCACTGTTAAATTCTATACTTGAAATTTAAGAAGGATTAGGTAAACAGATGTGATGAAAAACATATCAAAATATACCCAAAAGGTAAATATATTAATAATACAATGATAATGTGTGTGCTGTAAAACTGCTTCTAGTTATGGAGTGATTGCTGGCACTGGGTTAAATCGTTTCCATGGAACAATTTACTTGGTATTTGCCCTAAAAGGTGGGAACTATTCTCATCATCATTTTACAGAGGCTGAGAGGCTGAGTAAGAAGAGTATCTGGGACACAGACCCTTGTAGCCTGGCTGCAATATTCGCACTATTACCCGCATCGTGTGCCACAACACATTGCCAACACTCTAAAACATAAAAGCACTTTCCTTATACAGTGATGAGACATTTCTTACGAAAAATGCAAAGCCAATCTTAGCCTATTTTCAGGCAGGAATTCAAGACACCTTAAAACATTTTTTAACCCAATCACCTGACCTTTTTCTAGTCTGGTCTGGGAAACCGATTCTCATGTGTGTTTAGAACCATTGGATCAGCATCAGGTGTACCAGCTGGCCACCTGGAGCACTGGGAGCAGGGCTGGGGGGGAGGGTACCAAGAGCAGAGTGGCTCCCGCTCCCAGTGTGAGCGTCTGTTGCTAGGCAACCGCAGCAGCAGCATTGCGCTCCCCGGCAACACACCCACCTGCGGGGACCCAGGGCTGCCCTGGGAGCTGCGGGCAGAGGGTCCAGGCTGACTGCGCCAGAGCCAGGAAGAGAAGGTCCTGGTCACCTCATGGAGAATTTGAAAGGCACAAAAGTAAAACAGTTGTTTCCTCACTTGTTGAAGTTCAAGACATCTAGGAGGTCTCAGAAGTCTCTTTTTTTCCTCTCTCTCTCTCTCTTTCTCTTTAAACTTAAGACTTTTATTTTTTTCACACCCCAATAGGCCTGGGTGGTCGATTTTCCTTGCTCCCCTATCCATCCCCAGTACCCCTACCATTCACAATGAGAAGAACATTCGCTGTTGCTCTTTGGCTCAGAGAGCACCTAGGCTTAGGCAGCTGACTTACAGTGGATCAGTGAGCAGGCGTACGGTACTGGCTCAGCCACTCAGCCCTGCCTGGGTAGTGGCGTTCAAGCCTTGAGGGCAGGAATACATTTCTTTGACTTTAGGATATTGAAGGGAAATTTCTGGCCCACATTTGCTGTCATTGCATCACCAACCTGATGTTCAACATATTCCTGTAACATCTTAAACCAGGCATTCTTATTCCATCCCTGAAGGCTTCTTTTGTTCCCCGGAGAATCTCTTCAGGGTATCAGATTAGATTCCTCAAATGTCTCTCTCAGGAGTTGTTTCTCCACCCCATCTTTGGAGTTCTCATTTCTGGTGGCAGAGACATGTAACAGGAAGAAAATCGATGATGCAGCCACCAGACTCTCAGTTCAAGGCTGTGGGCAGCGTGGGCAGTTGGATCTGCGCTGAGGACATCAAACAAATAGAGCTCCTTCAGAGGCCTCTGACTCTCCTCAGACTCATGAAAATATATGTAACCCTGTGTAAGTTCATGTGATCTCTGTCCAGAGAAAATCACCGTGCTATCTGTGTTCTTCCAAATCTACTTGGAAATTAAATACTTACCTACTGAAGTGTGAACTGTTGTAATGTCCTGTTTCCAAGGAAAATATGACTTCATCCAGAGCCTGAGTGTCTTCCTCAGAGTTCAAGAGGGTTTCATGATGTTCACTTCCAATATGATCTGCCCCTCTTCCAGCAACCACTAAATCCGGCCTGCCCTCCATGCCAGTCACAAATGTCTGGGGAGTGTCCTTTGTACCGAGTCTCTTTCAGCTGCTTCACCTGGGTGGCAGCAACCACACCAGAGTCCAAGCCCCTAATAAAATGGAGCCTATCCTTTTGCCTGTTGTCAAAATTGTCCTTCTCCTTTTTCTCCCTCTCCTTCTTCTTCTTTCTTCCTTTTAGAGACAGGGTCTCACTGTGTTGCCCAGGCTTGAGTGCAATGTCACAATCACGGCTCACTGTAGCCTCAACCTCATAGGCTGGAGGGAGCCTCTCACCTTGGCCTCCCAAGTAGCTGGGACTACAGGCATGTGCCACCGCTCCTGGGTCATTTTAAAATTTTCTGTAGAGACAGGGTCTTGCTATGTTGCCCAAGCTGGTCTTAAACTCCTGGGCTCAAGTGATCCTTCCACCCTGGCCTCCCAAAACGCTGGGATTACAGGAGTGAGCCACCGCACCCAGCCGTAAATGCTTCTTAATATCGTGGTTGAAAAGGAACCGAAGCTTGCTCTTCAAAGTTTCTTTCTCTAAACCTGAGAAGAGTTTCTCCGCTGTCACGGGGCATGCAGAGGCTGTGCCTACGGTGATGACATGTCACCATTTCCACAGATGCAACTTTGCCATTTGCCTTTAAAACCAAACTTCATAGTGTCCCAAAAGAAAAGGCTCCACTTTTTTTTTTTTTTTTTTTTTATATACAGAGTCTCGCTCTGTTGCCCAGGCTGGAGTACAGCGGCGCGAACTCGGCTCACTGCAAGCTCCGCCTCTTGGGTTCACGCCATTCTCCTGCCTCAGCCTCCTGAGCAGCTGGGACTACAGGCGCCCGCCACCACGCCTGGCTAATTTTTTGTATTTTTAGTAGAGACGGGGTTTCATTGTGTTAGCCAGGATGGTCTCGATCTCCTGATCTTGTGAACCGCCTGCCTTGGCCTCCCAAAGTGCTGGGATTACAGGGGTGAGCCACTGCGTCCAGCCGAGGCTCCACTTTTAAAAGGGGAGTCGTGGAGTGCTCCAATGGAACAAGAACTTCAGCTCTGAACACACAACCAAAATCCACCTTGTGTTATGGCTTTAAACAAAACCCAACTCCCTAGGTATCTCTGCCCAAGAACACTTTCTTACTGGCAGTATCTAGCAAAGTCATTGCAAACACATCATCCAACATGCAAACTGTTTGCTCAGTTCTCTTTTGCCATAAAGATGACAATTATCTCACCATTCACGTTGGTTTGGTGTTCAAATTCAAAATGGTGTTGCATCTTTTTTTTGTGGTTGTAGCTTTCGCTATTGTAACAGGTCCACAAATATGGATATTTCCTCACTCAAATTGGCTGCATTCCAAATAGCTGATCAACCACTGACAACTGGTGAAATCCAAAGGAGCGGTTGTTGTGTCCACTGGCATTCTCAAAACGAAATGCGTGTGAACAGAAAGGCAGTCATCGCTGCCAAAGAGGGTCCAATGCCATACGTCGTGCAGGGAAGCCATGGGCTCTCAGTGATTTATTCAAATGTGATGGAAGAGACTAAGCACCAGTGGGTCAGTGGAGGGGACAGTGGGGGCCAGGGCTGCAGAAGGCATCTCAAAAGTCTGAATGCATTTGAAAGGTTAATTATTTAAATTTCTTTTATCCTTAGTTTTGTACATTTTGAATAATAATTTTCTTTCAGTCCTTCTGATTGAAGATGGCAAATGTTTAATAAAAGGTCACCTGTTCTCTGGTTAGCTGAGTTCAAGTCCCCAGTAGCAGTAAGAAGGAAATTTGTTTCCCATTATAAGGAGCCGCCCACCCCTGCAGAAATTTAATTAACAACTGGATGAAAGGATGAAAAAATTCAAGGCAGCTGTTTCAGTTCATGACAGGCCAAGATCCAGGAGATGGCTGATCAAGTTTGAAAACTGACTAGATGTATGTATAGCACAAGCTAGTGGATGTGTGAAATATTAATTAAAAAAAATCAATAGAAAATATAATAACTGGTCTTTCTCTAGTCTTTATACTTGAAAGGTTATTAAAGATGAAAGCTGCACTAAGACTTTTGGAACAGGTACATCGACAGTTTTAACGCCCATCACAGTGGCTCACACCTGCAGACCCAGCACTTTGGGAGGCCAAGGAGGGGCAGATAGCCTGAGCTCAGGAGTTTGAAACCAGCCTGGGCAACACGGTGAAACCCCAGTTCTACAAAAAAATACAAAAGTTAGCCAGGGACGGTGACATGCACCTGTAGTCCCAGCTACTTGGAAGGCTGAGGCAGGAAGATTGCTGGAGCCCAGGAGGTCGAGGCTGCAGAGAGTCACGTTTGCATCAGTGCACTCCAGCCTGGGTGACAGAGTGAGACTCTGTCTCTGAGGAACAAAACAGTTTACGAAAGGTGAATGGTCACTAAATTCAGTGCACTAACAATGCTCCAAGAAGCCGATAGCTACAGCCTGAGAGTTGCAAACAACTGGGTGGTGCCGGAGTTGTGGCCATTGAGTGACCCATGTGCACACATCCCGCAGCTGGGCTCCCTTCATGACATTTTAAACAATTTGCTGCTGTTTTATCTCTTTTTTTTTTCCTTAGTATCTTGGTGGAAATAACCTAAGTAGATGATCATTCATTTTTAGCAGCAGAGATCATCCCGTGACCTAATTATAATACACTTAAAAAAACATGATAAAAATTTTAACAATTTTTAGAGAAAAGCAGGGAAACATTTTTCCATTTTCCTTTTCTGTACATAATAATCTGTGATCAAATATTTTAGGATGTATTGAAATAATTTATCTTCTATTTTTCTTACCCCTATAACCAAAGTAATATTAAGGAGCTTTTAGAAGTTATCATCTGTAAATAAGAATAACACATTCTTCTTTAACTCACAGCTTTAAAAACCAGAAATAACACTGAATCAGTAGGAAAAGTAGGTTACATGTCTCTGATTTCACCCCTTGTCCAAAAATCCAGGACTGAAATATTCCCACTAAAGCATTGGACTCAGTGGCACAGATAGGAGTTTAATTACCGTGTTAAAACAGAAGGTGGAAAGGCCATTGCATATGTTAAAACAAAACCAAGCAAAAGCATATTCCACAAAGCATAACAAGAGGAACCTGCAAATAGAATGAACTATCAAGGTCTTACAATTCAAAAAAATCCCTGAAAACCACCAAACTAGGTCAGGCTGTGAGGCAAGGGCAGGTGTGGGGACCACTGGTGTATTTTAAGAGAAACCGCACACATCAAAGTTGCATTTAAAACACATTTTACAAACCAGAAATCAAATAAAGTGCCCGATAATTTTCATTTGAACGGTGAAAATCAGCAGCCTCATCTGTTTCAATCTGCTGTTTAACCTCAAATAGCCTAGCAGCATTTTGGACTACAGCAGATACTCAAACACATGTTGTTTAGCCAATGTGTTTTAATACCAAAGTGAAGTTTCAAAACCAGTCTAAAATGCTTTAAAAATGGTGCTTTCTTTACTAGCTAACAACAGACGAAGTAAAATGTAAAATTTTTTCAAGCAAATCTACCATAGATGAACAAAGTTTCTATCTGAAGTAATATTTTATGATAAAAAATAATTTTAGCACTTACAGACGGTTCTAGATACCCTGACTTTTCTCCTCTTCAAATAATTATATGCACAAACATATTTTAGTATAAAGTGAGTATAAACATATTTAGTACAAAGTCCCTTGATTTGGAGCAAAAAGACAGAGGAACAATGTGGTCTGCATTTTAAATGCCTAACAGTAGTGGTTGGTTTTTTTTTTTTTTTTTTGGATCAGTGAGCGCTCCTGTGGAAAATCAAAGGCGTGGTGACATGAATCTCAGCGCCAGCACCTGATCTCATGTGGCCACTAGGCTAACACCTGATTCCATATGAATCCTAGCACTAACACTGATCCAATGTTGGAATTCAGTGATGTCTGTCTGCCTCACACTGTTCTCATATTTTAAGCAAATCATGTGAGGATATACTGTAAGGTAAGATGGTTCGTAGGGTCCGACTTCATGTCCGCATGAAAAGGAAAGGAAGATCCAAGTAGTTGAACACATGGATATTGCTACCTACAGGCCGTCACCCATAGAGATGTATTCCAGAAAGGCTAAGAACACTCTAAGACCAATTTCCTAAGTTTCTGTGCAGTTGAGCAAGTAAGACTAGCACAGTCTACTCACTCAGAGGGCAGCGTGCCAGGATGGGCATGAACCGAGGGCCAGGTGGCGCGGGAGGGACGCTGAGGGGTGTGTGAGGGTCCTTGGAATCAGGCAAAGCTTCACCCGAAGCCGGTGTTGCGGGGGGCGGTTGGACCACATGGAGAGAAGGTGCACATTTCAGGTGAGGAGTCTCTGCAGAAGGTACAGGCAGAGGGAAGGGAACTGGTATCGCCCAGGAGGCAGGTTGGCAGATGATGAAATTCAGTCTCGGAGGTCGGGCAGGCAGATGAGCCTCGGAATGCATGTTCTTGGCTCTACAACTTTTCCTAAGAGGCGGCCCCTGCCCTGCCCTGGGTGCAGCATAGTGGCTGCTGAACAAGAATGCCGGCAGAGGTCCCTTTCTTTGTTATTCTCTGTCCTTCTCGGTGCACGGGTGAGGGTGACAGTACTCCCCCCACGGGGCTGTGGTGAGGATTAGATGGACTGATTCACCGCATCACAGTGCCTGGCAGGCAGCAAGCTCCCAGTACGTGGCCTGTGGTCATTATGACGATCATCCAATAGGAACTGAACAAATATATATCCATCGTATCCCTCTCCACCAGGCAGCATGTGGACATCCTTGAGGATTTCCTAACCTTCTCTGCGGGGCAGGCACGTGAACAACGAACTACAGTACAGTCAACAAAGACCCACTGCGGGCCTGTGACACTCAGCTGAGCACAGTGTAAGCGGCTGGCTGGGAACATAAAGGTAACAAGGCATTCCAGGAACTGTAGAAAAATGCATATGTGATGGGCGAATGGATAAGCAAAATGTGGTAGAGACAGAAAGTAGAATGGTGGTATCCACCGGCTAAGAACAGAGGGGAAATGAGGAGTTAGTGTTTAATGGGTACGGAGATTCAGTTTGGGACGACGAAAAATTTCTGAAGATGGATGGTGGTGAAGATGGCACAATGATGCAAATGTACTTAATGCCACTGCACTGTACTCTTAAAAATGGTTTAAATGGTAAATTTTATATTGCATATATTTCACCAAAATAAAAACAGGACAAAATGCACATATAGAATTTTCAGCACAGCAATTGTGGGAGAGTCTCCTGATGACAGTTGAGTGACTTCAATTCCTTGTTCTTAGACACATTTACTGCAATTATACTTTTATACCAGCAGGTGACAACACAGAGCCTGGGGGACAGATGGAGGCTTTGAGGTGCTTTTAAAGTAATGCATGTTCACTCATTCATTCATTCATCATAAAGCATTCTTTGAACACCTACTATACATCTAGCACATTTCTATGCCTTGAGATTATAAGGATAAATAAGACGTTGTCCCTGATCCCATTAATTTAATCGTCTAGTTGTGAGGGCTGGACCTGCAGTCAAGTTCTCTGAATTCTGTAACGATTACAGTGGGAGCACAGAGGAGTTTGTGTGGTCAATTCTACAAGTGAATAAAAAAAAATCATTTCCTTTTTTTTTTAGAGAAATTTATGCTAATATTCGTAAGTCACTCTTCATTTTTAAAAAACACTGAGAGGTGCTTTTTATTTTCAGCATCTCATTTGATGATTATAAAATGCACCATATTGCCTACAATTTGCTTTCGCAGGGGTCTGAAAGGGTAGAGTTCTGTTGGATTCCAAAGCCTCCACCCTTTCCAGGATGAACTCTGAGGCCTCTTACGGATTTTAAAAAACCACACCATTCTCTCTTCTACTAATTCCAAAAGGAAAAATCAAACAAGCCTACCTCCTTTCCCACTCGGTTAGGCAGATTAATCTGCATATAATGACTGATGAATTAATTATCTCTTTGCCCAGTTGCCTTAGCAACTGGTTTCTTTTAGAATTTGGTTTAGTTACAGAGTTTAAAGCAACAGTATTCCTTGTAACAGAATATTGAATTGTCTATGAAATTGAACATAATATAAACTTTTCTCATCCCAGGTAGGAACCATGGGCCTTTCTCAGAGAAGCTGGAGCGGCTCATCCTAAAACTTGTTGAACTTTTGACAAAGAAGAAGGGGCACAGAGCTTCATCTTTGTCTATGTTTGCATTGCATGGTTTGCTTTTATTTGTCATTACGTAGCAACATTTGATGGATTTAAACTACAGATAAGTTGAGACTGACATTCAGACGGGATTCCCTCATAGTGCACACGAATTCCAAACAAATTTAGATGTATTGATGGTTGAGCAAATGAATAAATGTGTCATGTTGTGAATAACAGCCAGGATTTTCAGAAAGGAAGAGGCAACACACACATATGGAATGAAGAGAGGCAAGAAAGAGGCCTGTGGGGATGGACTGGAATTGCAAGAATTGGTATGAGCTCATGATTTCTAAAATATACACAGACACACTCATGATTCTGTCCACACATGGGCGTGTGCAAGTGTATTTGTGTGCCTGTGTATGTTCGTCCCTGTGCATCTACATGCATGTACTTCCTACTTCTGTCTGCTGAAATGCCAAGAAGTTAAGACTCTCCCGTAGCAGCGAGCAGGGACAGTGCCTGGATCTTGGTCACCCTCAGAGAGATAGCTAACTGGGGGTGTGGGGTGTGGAGTGGGCAGGGCAGGGTAGCTACGAGCTAAACCTGGAACATTGTTATGCCAGAAAGTAAGGAAGTGTAGGCACACCACTAGCACACAAGAGCTGGACTGCAGGGGCTCTCATCTGGCCAAATCTGGGATGATGTGAGCACCAAAACGGTTCAGTACAGTAACGAATTCTGAGCCACTGAAATCTACAGGCCTGTCAGGTGTCCCTGCCAACAACAGACAGATAAATACATAGAAAAGGAAGGACTCCAGCCAAAGGCAGCTAGCGAATGCGGAAGAAGGGCTGGGACAGGGGACGCATCCTTGGCGACCACCGTGGGGCAGGGTGGGTCGGGTGGAACTGGCAGCAGGTGCTGACTGCAGGGGGAGGTTTTAATGAGGAGCAGGAGGCCTGCATGGTCTTCAAGTGCCTCCCCATAGAGTGCTTATTAGTGGCAAAATAAAAAAGAGTAACTACACAGTGGAGAAACTGGACACCAAGTTGGGTCATCACAACGGGCCCCACCAATGCGGGAAGTGTGGGCATCACAGGCTTCCACAGGTGAGGCCTGGGAAGGACACCACAGAGTGTACGCCGTGTTCTAGCCAGAAAGGTATTTCCTGGATTTAAGTCAGGAGGAAACATCGGGCAAACCTAAAATTAAAAACATTACAGGATACTCTTCACAAATGCCAACGTCACAAAGAGCTAAGAAGCGATGACGCCCTAGTACAATCCCTCCAATCCTGGGGGAAATGCTGGAGAACACGCGGAGGGGCCGACTGATGAAACCGCTGTGCGGATGACGACAGGTCAGACACACTGACTGTCCCAATGTCCAATCGAGGGATTTTGAGAACTGCACCATGGTCATGTAAGGGAATACCCCGCCCCTAGAAACACACACGGACGTCCCTTAGGAGTCAAGGGCCATGATGGCCACAGCAAGCTCTCAGAAGACTGAGAAAGATTCACCTGTCTACACCTCCACCTGCGCATCTACAGAATGTATGCAGATGAGAAGGCACACAGGGAAATGTGAACAAGAGGCGAACCTGGGTGAGGGGCATTTAGGAAGCCTTTGAAGTCTTATTCTTGCAACTTCTTTCTAAGTTTGGGATTGTTTCCAAATAAAAAGTTAAATCATGAGAACAGCCTCAGATGCTCTGTTCTGTAAGAATTTCCCTGAATCTGAGCACCAGGTGCCCCCAGGGATCTAGGCTGCACAGGGCAGTCTCTGGGCCCTCACCTGCCCTCGTTCAGTGGGTCACTGCCATCCTGCCTGGCAACCTGCACATCCTCCTCATCCTCACCCGCTCTGTACAGACTCACACCACACCATTTTCCAATTTTGCCTGGAATGAGAGCTTCCTTCTTTTCCCTGGGGAATTACAGCTTCGAGAGGAAAGGCTTAGCTGGGCGTGGTGGCTCACGCTTGTAATTCTAGCACTCTGGGAGGTCGAGGTGGGCGAATCACTTGAGGCCAGGAGTTCGAGACCAGCCTGGCCCACATGGCGAAACCCTATTTCCAATAAAAAGACAAAAAATTAGCTGAGTGTGGTGGGTGGGCGCCTGTAATCCCAGCTACTCAGCAGGCTGAGGCAGGAGAATTGCTTGAACCTGGGAGGTGGAGGTTGCAGTGAGCTGAGATAGGGGAGGCTGGGGCATGTCTGCCTGGACAGTGAGCTGGTCATGAAGGTGCCATGCTGGGCTCTGCTCACGGAGGTCAGGCCATCCTAGGTGACAGCCCTCCCCTCGGGGAGCTTGGTGTCCAGCCAGAGGCATTGCTGTCCACAGCAGACCTGGCCTGGCCAATGCATGCTACAAGAAGTCAAGACACAGAAGCCAAGGGCCTGGGGTCCAGTGGCCCAGGCTGTGCTTGCACAGGAGCCTAAACACTGGAGGAGGCCTTTGGGGCCTGCTTGGGACAGTGGGACTTTTGGGGTGGGTAGTGTAGCCTAAGCTCATGTTGGGAGCCCGGCAGCCAGAGGAGCTAGAAGACAGAAAGCCTGGAAACAGGGTCTGTGGGAGGTTTTGATATTAAAAGAGGAGATGCAAGTCAGTTCTTCATCTGCTAAGTGATGAGCTACCAGCGGGTCTGTCAGCCCCAAGTCCACTGCCTTCTGAGCAGCAGAGCCCGGCTGCCGGGGCGTCTGCCGGCCTGCACACCCCCTCTCTCTGGCCCAGGGGGCTGGCTCTGCAGACAGCCTCCACTGGTTCCCTGGCCAGCTCCTGTGGGTGCAGGGGGAATGGCAGGGTGAGGGGAGGAGGGCAGGGTCCTTCCCTCATCAGCCTCCACTGGTTCCCTGGCCAGCTCCTGTGGGTGCAGGGGGAATGGCAGGGTGAGGGGAGGAGGGCAGGGTCCTTCCCTCGTTCCCCCGTGCCAGGCTGGATGCCCTCATCAAGCTGTCTTCAGTAACCTGTTGTGAGGGGATCGTTTGTTTTCTGCCAGATTTCTCAACCAAATGGTTCCCTTCCTCTGGGCTGACATGTCCCTGCGCCCGGCCCAGGGCTTGGGGAGCAGAGCCATCTGGATTTCAGTCCCCACGGCTACTCTGGTCAGATGACCCTGTGCAGACGGAAACCTGCACTGCTGTGTGGGGTGGCCCTGGCACACTGGCAGGTCTGGGCAGCTTTGATCTGACAAGCGCTGTGCTTTCAGAAGGAAGGCGAACCAGTGGACTGGAGAGATGGGGAGAGCGGGCAGGAGGGCAGTGAAACCCACTGCAGAGACCCCGAGGTGCAGCCAGGGAGGTGAGCGCAACAGACGTTCAGAGGAGCGGAAGAGAGAGACACTCAGAGAGACCTGGAAGACCCTGGGGGCTGATGAGACTTGAAGGTCAGGGAGAGGGAGATGAGAAAATGCCTTAGGATTCTTTGAATTTGACTAGAAAACAATAGACACAATTTAAGGCATTGGTAGGCATTATTGTAATGAAGCAAGCTATTTTCTCTTCTACAAAGATGATTAAAACACGCACAGTAAGCTCACTGTATATATAGTAGTCCTCAGATGAATATTTAACAAAATGTATTTTTTAAAGTTTGCAATACTCCATTTACCCGCATGTGATTGTTACACATTGGATGCTGGTATCAAAATATCTCATGCAACCCATAAATAGATACACCAACTCTGTATCCACAAAAATTAAAAAAATTGAAATAATTCCAAGCTCACAGAAAGAATAGTATAAAAATGTTCCACATACTCTTCACCCAGTTACTTCAATTGTTAGCATTTTGCTACATTTGCTTTATCATATACTTTCCCTATCTGAATGTTTTCATATTCGTATTTACACATTTTTTCCCCTGAACCATTTGAAAGTAAGCTGGAGCCAATATGCCCTTGTCCATGTGTATTTCCTAAGGCTGAGATTCTCTTACATAACTACAAACGTTGCTCCAGTCCTATTGCCTAATCAACTGTCCATATCCAAAGTCTGCTAACAGAACCGCGGGTGTCCTTCGTAGCAATCTCCCCATCCTTCTTCCAGGAGCTGGCCCAGATCACACAGCATTCAGCTGTCCTGTTTCTCTTCTAATGCAACTGGGACATTTACACCCTGCAGTTGACATGAGAAAACGATTGTGAAGGTTGTTCTTCATGAGCTAGAGGAAGTTATCGTCGCCACCAGCAGCTTCCAAACAGCAAGACTCAATCTCTCAGACACACCAAGCACCTTCTGCAAGCAGGGGTTGCAGAATTCAAGTACGAATCTTTCAAAACCACCGCTGTACAAATGCATTTTAAAGGTATGTGATACTTTAAATCTTCTTTAAAATAAAACTAATACTTCTACATAGAAAAAAAATAAAATCACAAAGAAGTACCTTTAAAAAATAATAGAAATAGGGTCTTGCTGTGCTGCCCAGGCTGGAACGCAATGGTGTGATCATAGCTTATTTCAGCCTCTAACACTTGGGTTCAAGTGATCCTCCCACCTTGGCCTCCTGAGTAGCTAAGACTACAGGTGTGTGCCACCACGCATGGCTAATTTTTAAATTTTTTGTAGACATGAAGTCTCACTATGTTGCTCAGGCTGGTCTGGAACTCCTGGTCTCAAGCAATCTTCCCGTCTTAGCCTCCCAAAATGTTGAAATTACATGTGAGCCACCATCCCTGGCCAGAAGTATCTTGAATAAAAGAAGTCTCTCCCTCTGTGGGAAGAAAATAGACTAGATTTGGAGATGTACTGGCATGTTAACTCCCAGAGTAGGCTGCGGGACAAGACAGAGAGTAGTAAACTCTGCATATCAAATCACTATGTTAACGGATTCTTGTATATGAATGGGGGAGGGCTCCAAGGCATCCAATAAACAATTGTGACCCGGGAAAGGAGCGTTTCCAGTTTTCCTGTCTGTCCTTTTCCATTCTCTGAACTTTTTACTGTGACCTTGCATTCTTTTTCTTTCTTTTTTTTTTGAGACAGGTTCTCACTCTGTGGGGTTCAGGCTGGAGTGCAGTGGCACAATCTTGGCTCACTGCAAACTCCTCCACCTCTAGGGCTCAAGCAATCCTCTCAACTCAGCCAACTGAGTAGCTGTTACTACAGGTGCATGCCACCACACCTGGCCAACTTTTTATAGTTTTAGGAGAGGCGAGGTTTTGCCATGTTGCCCAGGCTGATATCAAACTCCTGGGCTCAAGTGATTCTCCTGCCTCAGCCTCCTAAAGTGCTAGGATTACAGGAGTGAGCTATTCTTTTTAATTAAAGAGACCAATGAGCAACTCTTATTTAAATGATCCATTCCTCATCATCACTCTCTTCACTGAGCTCAACTCACTTATTAATACCACTTATCAATATCTTATCAAGTCGGGTGCAGTGCCTCATGCCAGTAATCCCAGCACTTTGGAATGCCAAGGCAGGTGAATCATTTGAGGTCAGGAGTTCAAGACCAGCCTGGTCAACATGGTGAAACCCCGTCTCTACCAAAAACACAAAAATTAGACAGACATGGTGGTGCGAGCCTATAGTTCCAGCTACTCGGGAGGCTGAGGCAGGAGAATCACTTGAACCTGGGAGGTGGAGGTTGCAGTGAGCCGAGATCGTGCCATTGCACTATAACCTGGGTGATAAGAGCGAAACTCCATCTCATAAAAACCCCACAAAAACAATAAACAAAACCTTATCAAATGCCCGCTGATCCTCACGTCAGCCTGGCGTTTTCCTTGTGCTCACCTGAGTCCAGCCTTTCCCTTTATCTAGGATGCTCTCCTCCCACTTCTCTGCATGTTCTATACTTGGTTCAACCACTCCTGCCTCAAGGGGACTCTGGTCTAAATGCCATTTGCCCTTTAGCTTCCTGCCTGGTGTGGTTCTCTGTGAATGTATAGTTTCTCCAGTAGAAAAAATCCCCCCAAAGGCTATTTCCTACATGCTCATCAGATCGTTGATGCTTACTGAGTGAACTACAGAATGACTCCAGCAGTGGTCCTGCTCAGGGTCCGGTAGTATTCCCTTTACAACCTAAAACCTCACCTGTTGAACGATGCCATGAGATCTTCAGAGTCCTAGGCGAGCCTATGAAACTCCCATGCTATCTAGAATGCAGGCTATTGCTAATTTCTCAGAATTTGCTGCTCTCCAAGGACATGTCATTTGGGCCACACAGCCATGCTCCAGCTCTCGGAGCCCAGACATGATTGCCTCCACTGAATCCCTTCTCTGTGATTTGATCCTGTCCTGTAAAGAAAAACCGGGCCGGGCACGGTGGCTCACGCCTGTAATCCCAGCACTTTGGGAGGCCAAGGCAGGCGGATCACGAGGTCTGCATATCGGGACCATCCTGGCTAACATGGTGAAACCCCGTCTCTACTAAAAATACAAAAACTAGCTGGGTGTGGTGGTGGGTGCCTGCAGTCCCAGCTACTCAGGAGGCTGAGGCAGAAGAATCTCTTGAACTGGGAGGCGGAGGTTGCAGTGAGCTGAGATCGCACCATGGCACTCCAGCCTGGTGACAGAGCGAGACTCTGTCTCAAAAAAAGAAAAGCTTATTGCTCTTCCCTAACCCCCAATTCCATGGAGAAACCACCAAGCCTCTGGAAAGATGGTTTCATCTGAACTAAGAGCTGTTTCAAAAAGGATGAGGCCACCCCACACCTTCATCCCTTCTGGTGCAGCTGGGGGCCTCCTCCAGGAGAGAAATGACCGGGCAGTTCTGCAGAACGGACACAGGACCTATCCAGGAATGTGCAGAATCACACGCACACACAAGTTCTGGGCTTGGACTGTTTTTTTTTTTTTTTTTTTTTTTTTTTTCAGTGATAGACATAGGAGATACAAATGCAGTTTTGTTGCATGGATATAGTGCATAGTGCAGGCATCACTTGAATAGCCTACACTCTACCCAGTCAGTAAGCATCCCTCCCTCCCTCACAGCCTTCCTCTCCAATGTCTGTCCTTCCACTCCTGTGTCCACGTGCACACACTAGTCCACTCTCATTTATGAGAACATGTATTCGACTTTCGTTTCTGAGCTGTTTCACTTAGAGAATTACCTTCAAGACATGATTTTACTTTTTTACTGCTGAATAGTATTCCATAGTGTGTAAGTACCACATTTGCTTTCTCCAGTCATCCGCTGATGGACTTGGAATGTTTTTTAAGACAGAAAAAATATTCGCAGAAAGGACAATGAGAACACACCAGTGAGAGGCTGGGACCTTGCTGCCGTTCAGCTCCAGCTCTGGAGAACTCGCTGTGTCCAACAAGCCCCCCAGCTTCGCCTCTGCTCTCCGCCACCTGGTACAGCATTCCAGCAGACAGAGCAGTTTAAAGGGTGAGCAGAGGGAACGCTTTCATATAGCAGGAGCTTAACACACGACAGCCGTCCCTCAGACACAGCACCAGAGGCCCACACCTACAAGTCCCCAGTCCACGGCTCCCTGCGCCCGGGCGCAGCTTGGTACATCGCGGGAGCCTCTCCCTCGCCCGCGCCCCTGGGCCACAGCGCCACCTGCCGGCCGCTCGGGAAACAACCCGACTCCGAGCACAGATCAGCGTCCTCTCTTCGTGTGTCCAGGTGTCCACAGCGGACCAGGCACCACTACTTCCTTCCCGGCAAGTTTTATTTTTTTTATTATTTATTCTTTATTTATTTCTTTTGAGACGGAGTCTCGCTCTGTCGCCCAGGCTGGAGTGCAGTGGCCGGATCTCAGCTCACTGCAAGCTCCGCCTCCCGGGTTCCCGCCATTCTCCTGCCTCAGCCTCCCCGGTAGCTGTGACTACAGGCGCCCGCCACCTCGCCCGGCTAATTTTTTGTATTTTTTAGTAGAGACGGGGTTTCACCGGGTTAGCCAGGAAGGTCTCGATCTCCTGACCTCGTGATCCGCCCGTCTTGGCCTCCCAAAGTGCTGGGATTACAGGCGTGAGCCACTGCACCCGGCCTCCCGGCAAGTTTTATTTCTTCTTTTCTTGCTGTCTGCAATTTCTGACAAATCAGTTAATCACTGCCCAGAAAGCTCCTATTTCATGCATACATAACTGTAGGTATCCCTATACCCAGTCCTGTGTTCCCGCCTTTCTATTTTTGCTGTTTCCCTCTTGGTGAATTTCCCTGTGCTTCTGCTCATGCGATGGCTGTAGTTAACTTATTGTGCTTCTCCTCAGTTACTGGGTTCTGCTGACTTAATATTTACATCGACAAAACAATGTTTCAAAGCATATTAACATTATCCTTTGAACATTCCGTCTATCCCCCCTCCATGTGTAAATGTTGGGAAGGTCCATATTTAGAACCATGTGGTTAAAACTTGTTAGCACTGAATATTGCTAACACACAACACAATTGAAATGGTAAAATCAGGGCAAAGCTTGACACTATTCTTTGTTGAACACATACCGAAGGGTGAGGACAGACTAAGTGCAGAGTTATGTGTGCTTGAGAACAAACGCTCTAGTATCCAGAGTATTTAAAGGAACTACCACAACTCAACAATAAAAAGGACAAATAACCCAATTAAAATAGGAACAAAGGATTTGAACAGACATTTCTCTAAAAAAGATATACAAATAACCAATTTGCATATGAAAGGATGCTCAACATTATTAATTAGGAAACTGCAAATCAAAAGCACAGTGAATTACATCTCACATCCACTAGGATGGTTATAATAAAAAAGACAGTAACGGCTGTTGGTGAGATGTGGAAAAATCAGAACGCTTCATACACTGCTGGTGGGAATGTAAAATGATGCTGCCACATTGGAAAACTGTTTACCTTTTTCTTAAAAAGTTGAATAAACAGTTACCGCAAGACCCAGCAATTCCAATTCTTGGTAATACCCAAGAGAAATAAAGCATATATTTAGACAAAAACTTGTACACAAATGTCCATAGCAGCATTATTCATAAAAGCACAGAAGCAGAAACACACAAATGTCCTCCAATGATAAATGGTATACCTATATGATGGAATATTACTCAACCACAAAAAGGAATGAAGTAGAGATGTATGTCACACACAGATAAAAACATTATGCTAAGAAAAAGAAGCTAGTCACAAAAGAGCACATATTATATGATTATTTATGTCAAATGTCCAGAATAGGCAAATCTACAAAGAGAGAAACTAGACTAATGGTTGTTGGGAGGAAGAGCAGGAGGGGAAATGGGGAGTGACTGCTAAATGGTCCAGGGCTTCTCTGTAGAATGATGAAAACACTCTGGAATTAGATATTCCAGTCCTTCAGCCGTGGGCTCCCAAGGATGGTGGTGATGGTTCCACAACCTTGTGAATACGCTCAACACACTGAATTGTACAATTTTAAGAGGTGTGAATTTATGGTATGTGAGTTATTTCTGCATTGGGGGAAATAAAAGAACAAATGGCAATCTTTCTGGATTGGAATTAAATTGCATAGTGGGATTTCTACATTCTTTCTTCTGTTTTATCAAGGATTATATTCGACCTATTGTAAAGTAAAAATAAAATCCTAAGGCCCCCCACTGACAGAATGAAGCTTCTTGGCCAAGGGTAACCCCAGAAAAACCTTAAAACTGAATTCCCAGTGGGGCACGGTAGCTCACGTCTGTAATCCTAGCACTTTGGGAGGCCAAGGCGGGCGGATCATCTGAGGTCAGCTGTTGGAGAACCAGCCTGGCCAACATGGAGAAACCCTGTCTCTACTGAAAACACAAAAATTAGCTGGGCGTAGTGGCGTAAACCTGTAATCCCAGCTACTCTGGAGGCCGAGACAAGATAATCTCTTGAACCCAGTGGGTGGAGGTTTCAGTGAGCTGAGATCACACCACTGCCCTCCATCCTGGGCAACAGAGTGAGACTCCATCTCAAAAACAACAACAACAACAACAACAAAAACTGAATTCCTGGCCATGATGGTAAGGGAAGTCAGACACGCCTCATACTCCATTCTTTTTGGAGTTTAGGCACAAATGACTGGAATTAACATTAAAACAGAGATCATCAGGCTAACACAATAGATTCTGCATGGCAATAGAATGCTAGATTATAAATAGGACCTAAGGCCATGCTAGGCAAGGGTTAAGTCACATGCTGCAAACTATGAAAGCTTGTTAAATGTTTTCGTTTGTTTGTTTGTTTTTAACTAACCCAGTATGACACCGCTTACTTCCCAATTTGACTCTGGTATAGCATCACATGACAGATGGCAGACCCCCCTTAACTTAAGCATCCTTTGTACTGACTTCAAGTCTTTGTTTTATTTTAATTTTTTCCTTTTTGAGATGGAGTCTCGCTCTGTCACCCAGGCTGGAGTGCAGTGACACGATCTCAGGTCACTGTAAGCTCCGTCTCCTGTGTTTGAGCGATTCTTCTGCTTCAGCCTCCCGAGTAGCTGGGACTACAGATGCACGCCACCATGCCTGGCTAATTTTTCTATTTTTAGTAGAGACAGGCTTTCACCATGTTGGCCAGGCTGGTCTTGAACTCCTGACCTCAGGTGATCCACCTGCCTTGGCCTCCCCAAGTGCTGGGATTACAGGCATGAGCCACTGTGCTTGGCAAATCTTTAGAAAAACTTAACTTGGCCAGGTGCGGTGGCTCACACCTGTAATCCCAGCATTTTGGGAGGTCGAGCCAGGCAGATTATCTGAGGTCAGGAGTTGGAGACCAGCCTGGTCAACATGCGGAAACCCCCATCTCTACTAAAACTACAAAAGTTAGTCAGGTGTGGTGCCGGCACCTGTAATCCCAGCTACTGGGGAGGCTGAGGCAGGAGAATCGCTTGAACCTGGGAGGTGGAGGCTGCAGTGAGCTGAGATCACGCCACAGCACCCCAACTTGGGTAACAGAGGGATACTCCGCCTCAAAGAAAAAAAAAAAAGAAGAAGAAAGAAAAACTTAACTCTTTCAACCCACTGCCAACTAAAGCATCCCTAAATCTGGAAGCAGGGGCCTACAAATCACAGGCCTATGATGCTTCCAGATGCCTCGCTTTTTGGGGCAAACTAATGTAGAATTTCCATGTGTTGCTTTATGATTTTACCTGCAATTCCAGTCTCCCTAAAATGTGTAAAATCAAACTGTAACCTGACTGCCTCGGGGCCACTTAATAAAGGTTTCTTGGGTTTGTGTTTTCTCCGAGCCGCAGGTAGCCACATTGGCTCAGAATAAACCTCTTTATTAATAATATATTTTACAGAGTTTGGTTTTTCTGTTTACAGCATTTTATGCCAGATTCTGCTGGGTGGTGTGGAGGATACAGAAATGAATCAGAATGGATATGACTCGCACGGAATATATAATCTGCTAATGCATTTAAGTGACGCTTACAAATATCTACAATAAAAGGTAATGAGTGTTATGAAGGAAGTACATAATACAACGAGTGGAGACTTAAGGAAGAGAACTTCCAACACAGAGGATCAGAAAATGTTTCAAAGTGGAGATAACACTTGTAATCGACCTTTAAATCTGGAGAGGATCTGGCTACTCAGCAGCATGGGAGAGGGATTCCGGGTGCAGAAGGAGTCGAGGAAGCTCTGGAATTGGTGGGCTGAGAGCATCCCCCAGCTGGTTCACTGTGCTTAGGGAAGGCAGAGTGGGCAAAAGAGTGAAAAACCACACAGGTGGGGCAGGAGGAGTGCTAGGACAACTGCTCCACAGGCAGGAAGCATGTTTTCCTCCTAACTGCTCAGGAAAACATGTCCCCTTTCTGTCTGATGGAAGATGTTGTACCCAACACATCTACGAACCTGCGATCTCACAGTCTTCATCTTCTAAATGTTCCAGGACTGTAGACTATCTCATTTGCAGCCAAATACCAAATCATCAGTAAAAAGACCAAAGAGCAAACCAAAAATACGATGCTGGAGATCCCTCCCCCACCCAAAAGGCTCTGATGTGTCTTGAGGAGACTTTATCTACTAACCAGTACTAACCGGTCCATCCCACCCCAGTGTGTTTAAACTCTCAGAGCTTTGAGCGACTTCTCCCGAGAGGAGTCAGTCTTTCATCAGCAGGCTCCCAAGGAAACAATCTGCTTTCAAAATGTATACATGTCTTTTGCTTGCAATACTGATTTGTATTACATAACATAAAACGCATCGTCTAAGACACGAATCCAGGAATGTTACACTTTCTGACAGAGATGTAGCAAATATCGGTATTTCTGTCTGTATCATCACTGTAAGAAAATAAAAGAACAATGCCAAGGAATCAATGTCTGCAAAGACTGATGGTGAAATGAAGTTCAGAAATAATATTAGAAAATATTAAACAGATTTATCTTAAAAAGAAACTTCAAGGTTTGGGACAAGAATAAAAATGCCAGTTAGAAACAATTCTAAGTTCCGGCCTAAGTTGTCCAACTCAGAATTGCGAGGAGCTCCCAGAGCCTCTCTCCACCGGACCGCTGCGACTTTGTGAAGGTGGAGCTCCTGGAAGCAAGTGTGAAAATGCGGCCAGAAGAGGGCAGAATCGAGACAGGGGAGAGAGCTTACATGACGCTGGCTGTGAGAGCAGGCAGACTTCCTAAAGAAAAGAACTTTTGTCTGAGGAATGTGAGTTCTTTTAAATCATCAGGCCCAGAGAGACATTAAAACGAGACAACAATCACGCCCTACTCTGCCCAGCCCACCCCCTGCCTGCACCATTTTGAGCTATGTATTCATCGTTTTGTTTGTTAATTAAAGAGATAGGGTCTTTCTCTGTTGCCCAGGCTGGAGTGGAGCTGTGTGGTCACAGCTCACTGTGGCCTCAATCTCCTGGGCTCAAGGGATCCTCCTGAGGAACTGGGACCACAGGCACAGATCACCACACCCAGGTATTTTTTTTTTTTTTTGTAGAGACAAAGTCTATCTATGTTGCCCAGGCTGGTCTTGAACTCCTGGCCTCAGTGATCTTCCTGCCTCAGCATCCCAGATTGTTGGGGTTATAGGCATGAGCCATCATGCCAGCCTGTATTCATCTCCTAAAACTGCCTTTTGTTGCCACAAATAGCTACAAATTAACTTAACAATGCCACACTGGACACCATAACCCACACTCTACAGGTTAAAATGTATAGCCAGTTACTAATCAATGTTACTTCTGTAAACGAATGAAAATTCCTGATAAATAATTTTGTATCAGATTACTCTCTTTCCCCACTTTTTGCTTTTAAAACCCCGATTACCCGAGTCAAAAAAACTCCTCCTCTCTACCTTACACTTGTTTGAGTTGGAATTCTACCATTTACAATGGAAAAGGGTCTGGATTAAAACAAGAGATGCACAATATCCTTACACAATTGGCTCAATAAATGCCTCTACATGTGACATTCTGCCTTTGAGTTTCGGGCTTATCATTTCAGTTTGGGGTCCTGGTGTGGGCAGAAGATGAGGGGAGCAGAAGCTGCAGCCCGTCCATTACTGTAACAGCAGCAAACCCAATATTAAAGCAGTTTGTAGCACATGAAGGGCCCTTCCTTTGTTGTCATGGTGCAGTGTGAAGACACGCTTCCTTCTTCCCTCTTCTGGCGTGTGAAAGTGTGCCAGCTCCTTGGACTATAGTGGACAGGGGCACTTGCTTCCTTCTTACGCTACAGCAGGTTCTACGCGTCCTTTTTCGTCACACTATTCCTTGGTTGTTATTCCCAGCTTGAAGGGGGGCTTCCTTTGTCCTTAGTGCCTTCTCCGAGTCTCTGTGAAATGTGCTAGCAGGATGTATGTTTCTTAACTTAGAGAAGCATTATTAAAACCACATTAAACAGACAAATTGCTTTAAGAAAATACTTTCGGCCGGGCGCGGTGGCTCAAGCCTGTAATCCCAGCACTTTGGGAGGCCGAGACAGGTGGATCACGAGGTCAGGAGATCGAGACCTTCCTGGCTAACACAGTGAAACCCCATCTCTACTAAAAAAAAAATACAAAAAACTAGCTGGGCGAGGTGGCGGGCGCCTGTAGTCCCAGCTACTCGGGAGGCTGAGGCAGGAGAATGGCGGGAACCCGGGAGGCGGAGCTTGCCGTGAGCTGAGATCCGGCCACTGCACTCCAGCCTGGGCGACAGAGCGAGACTCCGTCTCAAAAAAAAAAAGAAAATACTTTCATATCTTCAGGCAGGCCTTATGGAAAAGCAGACATATTTTATTTCTGCAGAAGTTTAATGAGCTCCTATTTTGTGTGAAAGTTTATGTAAAATACTAAAGACACAAAGATGAGTAATGTAAAAGCCCTGTGATATTTTTTGGAGACAGAAACAAAAATAGTGCTTCCACCCCAAGGTGGTAATGTTAGAATATAGTGACTATAAGCAGATGCTTTGGGAGTAGAAGGTCAGGAAAGGCCAGAAATAGGATGCATTTTTCGCTTGTTTGTTTTAGACTGAGTCATGCTCTGTTGACCTGGTTGGAGTGCAGTGGCATGATCTTAGCTCACTGCAACCTCCGCCTCCCGGGTTCCAGAAATTCTCCTGCCTCAGCCTCCTGAGTAGCTGGGATTACAGGTGTGTGCCACCATGCCTGACTAATTTTTGTACTTTTAGTAGAGATGAGGTTTCATGTTGGCCAAGCTGGTCTTGAACTCCTGACCCCAGGTGACGCACCCACCTCAGCTTCCCAAAGTGCCGGGACTACAGGCGTGAACCACTGCGCCCGACCAGGATGCATGTCTTGACGTCAGCCTCCAGGTTGAGTCGGGGATACACTAAGTGAACAGAGGGCGAGAGCATCTTATGAGTTCAGGAAGGAGCAGAGCAAGGTCGGGCTCTGGGGCATGCACACGGCATACTGGTGTGGATAAGAGTTGTTCCTTAGATTTGTGTGGGATGATAGCCAGCAGCAGTTTGCAGAATGGAATAGATGGAGTGCAAAGGGTTTAGAGGCAGGACAGCTAATTTGGGTGTCTTGGCAGTCCTGCTGGGTTGAGAAGAAAGGCCCTAGACCAGGAAGAGGGAGTGAAACCGCCTTTGCAAAAATTATAACTGAGGAAATTATGGTAGTGAAAGAAATTGAACCTAACTGACTCCATCTTGTTCTAACTTTTAAGATGTGCTTGTTCATTCCTGGGTGTAGGCCAAACTAACTTTGGGAAGGAATTCGGTTCATGGTTTGACTCTGAAATAAAATCGATAACAGCCCTTTCCTGAAAAGAACCTCTTTCTTGCCTGGGGACCAGTCTGCATTTGCAGGACTCACAAATTAGGTACAAGACTAGATATTATAGTTTAGGGGTCATGCAGCCTCTGGCTCCAAGAGTCTGAACCTCCCCACACTGCTCCTGGGGAAAACGTCACTACTGTCAAAGCTAAGATGAGGGCTTGAGATATTTTTGCAGACCCTGCACTCCAGGCATCAGCTGACACCACCCAGACTGGTCATCTGCCTCACCCAGTTCTGCCGTCCCGCCCAGGAACAGAAGACAGCAAGAAAAACTCACTTCAACCCCCTATGATACCATCTCCAACCACCAGTCAGCACTCCCCACTTCCCTGGTCCCTACCCCCCAAATTATCTTTAAAAACTCTGACTGATTTGAGTAATCATAAAACTCCGGTCTTCTGCATGGCCGGCTCTGCATGAATTACTTTTTCTCCATTGCAGTTGCTGTCTTGATAAATTTGGCTCTGTCTAGGCAGCGGACAAGGTAAACCCATCAGGCGGTTACGGGAGGAGTGATGGTTGTGAGGTCAGGGTGACCGGCGGGGTGCGGATGACAAAAGACAGCCAGGAGGCAGGATCCCTTTGAGGTCCTAGCCAAGGCTGAGGAGTGAATGCTGGCGCTATCAGCCAGGAGAGGTAGGCTGGGTGAGGAGGGAGGAGAAGGAGGACAGCAGGCCTGGAGGCTTCATTTATGTCAGATGGCAGACAGGTGCGCGAGAGGGAAAACGAGAACAGAATACATGGATTCTACCTGAGAAACTGTGTGCATCACCTGGACCTCATGTCAAGGCGACAGCATTTAAAAACAAGTGTCAACACTCTCGGAAAAGAGCATTTTAGATCTTTTCTTAAAGGGGCATTCGACGTGAAGACCAGTCTGCCAGGTCACTGTGGAGCGTGTGGAGACCGACAAGGTGTGTCAGAGCTGTGGACCGGGAAGGGTCAAGAGCCAGGAAGGCAATTCCAAAAACCCCAGTTCCTGAGTGTGGCCGATCAGCTCCTCCATGGCTTAGAAACAAAGCAGAAAAGCCCCATCATGAAACAAGAGGCAAAACCTCAGGAAGAGGAAAGGCCTTCATCTAAAAATGGCTTGAGGTGGCCGGGCGCGGTGGCTCACACCTGTAATCCCAGCACTTTGGGAGGCCAAGGCAGGCGGATTATGAGGTCAGGAGATCGAGACCTTCCTGGCTCACATGGTGAAATCCCGTCTCTACTAAAAATACAAGAAAAAAAAAAAAAATTAGCCAGCGTGTGGCGGGCACCTGTAGTCCCAGCTACTCGGGAGGCTGAGGCAGGAGAATGGCGTGAACCCAGAAGGCAGAGCTTGCAGTGAGCCAAGTTCACGCCACTGCGCTCCAGCCTGGGCGACAGAGTGAGACTCCATCACAAAAAAAATAAAAAAGTAAAACAAATAAAAATAAAAATGGCTTGAGGCTCTAGAGGCTACACCATCCCTCTGGTGAGCCAGCGACACTGTGGCTCAAGGGTCACGACCAGCGTCGGACTGGGGAGTTTTCCTGAGCAGCGATGCTGAACTCACGCTAGGAAAGCCGTGGGCAGGACATTCTCTTGTAGCCAATAACCCTCATTTTTCTAAGAGATAGTTTAATTATTTTCTTATTATTTTCTCTTCTTTTCTCCTCTCCTGATTTCCCCTGTTCCCTGCTTTTTACTTCTAGAAATGCAAATATAACCTTTCACCTCCCCCTCACCAGATGTTCCCTACAGGGCAAGTTCATCTAACTCCTAGATGGATCTCTCCTGGGGAGCTGACAGCTGATGGCAGACCAAAGCATGCCCCCAGTGGAGCTCTCACTTCCAGGGTGTCACCCTGGAACTCACACCCATTGGGAGGGCACGTCGAAAGCATACCCACTTGGCCACTTTCACAACTTACTTCTGCCCAGGAAGGTGCCAACCCAACTGCCTGTTAGATAATTGCCCCATAGATAACTGTCTGGTAGGTAACAACTGCCCCACAGCAAGAGGGCCCTGCCCTTGCTCACTTCCTCCCTTACCTTATAAAAATGCCCGCTTTCTACTCCAAACGGGAAGTGGCACATTTAAAGGCAGGACACTTTGTGCCCCTGCCCCTGAGCTAGCTTTGGAATAAATTCACTTTTTTTTTTTTTTTTTTTTTGATGCAGGATCTCGCTTTGTCATCCAGGCTGGAGTGCACTGGCGCCATCTCGGCTCACTGCAGCCTTGACCTCCTGGTTTCAATCAGTCCTCTTGCCTCAGCTTCCCAAGTAGCTGGGACTACAGTCGCACCTGGCTAATTTATGTATTTTTTTGTAGAGACGGTGTTTCACCACGTTGCCCAGGCTGGTCTGGAACTCCTGACCTCAAGCTGTCCACTCGCCTCAGCCTCTCAAAGTGCTGGGATTATAGGCAGGAGGCACCATGCCTGGTCCACTTTTCTGGTATCAGAAGTCACTGTTTTTAACTGGGCTCTACATGAGGTGAGCAACTAAGCTGGTTTTTGGTAACACCCTGGGCCTGTGGGAAGGGAAGCCAAATTGCAGTCAGCGTCTAGAGGCTTCACATGTAATCCCACAAGGATCCTCCCAGGAAACGAAGACACAAAGTTGCAGAAGTGACTCCGGGTGGCTCATCCAGTGAAGACTGTGGTGAGGCTCAAGCCCGTATGCTGCTGACCCCAAGGCACATCCCCCCTCTTCCTACTGTGGACAGGACCTTCACCTGCTGCGTCCTGAGGTGCCTGTTCACACCTCCACCTCCTGCACTCTGATGTACATCATATTTTCATTGAACCAATTCCTATTTTGTACTCAAATTTATTTTCTTTTTCTTTTCTTTTTTTTAAAGGGATAGGGTCTACCTCTGTGACCAGCCTGGAGTGCAGTGGTGCAGACACGGCTCACTGCAGCCTCAACCTCCTGGGCTCAAGTGATCTTCCTGTCTCAGCCTCTGGAGTAGCTAGGACCACAGGTGGGCACCACCATGCCCAGGTAATTTTTTATGTTTTGTAGAGAGGGGTCTCTTGCCCAGGTTGGTCTCAAACTCCAGGGCTCACATTTATTTGAAAAGGTAGCTGGTAGATAAAGAAATAAAAAGATGGCCCAGGAGAAAGGTGGGAAGGACATGGTCTCGGAGGGAAGAAGTACAGTTGGAGTGAGAGGCAGCAGGGACAGGGTCTGGGGTTGTTACCCCACAAGGAGGTGGGAAGGTGTGGGGACTCCCAGGCCTGGGCTGCCTGACACCCTGCGACTCCGCCCAGATGGAGGGCAGCAGAGAAGCTGGCAGAGAGGGGGGGCAGGGAGGCTGCTGAGCCCAGGGAGGGGCTGTGCAGAGCTGGGCAGGGTGGTAGTGGGGGCCCAGTGAGAGCGGAGGGCACAGGGTGTGAGCAGGGAGGGGCCCATACTGAACAGCAAGGAGGGAGGGGCACCCAGCAGGGACTAGGACTCGGGGTGTGGAGGATGCACACAGAGGCTGCTACCAAGGACCCCAAGCAGCCTGGCTCCTGGTGTCACTAAAGAAAAGATGTGCTGCCTGATCTCAAATGTTTTCTAACCTTCTTTAAAAAAAAAAAAAAAAAAAAAATGATTACTTTTCCCTACAACCTGTCCCATTCTGTCCAACCAGAGCAGGCTTGATTTTATGTCTTAAACACCGAGGTTTTGGCTAGGATTCATTTTGATTATTTTAAAACAAACAATGAAGGCAGTGTGATTTTGTTGTGGAACTTAACACTACCTGTCTGTTTTTGATGATGAATCTCATGCTTTGACTCACGGTTACATAATTCTATTAGGACATGGTTGATTCAGGCATGAGAGGGTATTAACAGAGCAATAGCAACTCCATGCCGAAAGCCTGCCCCGGAGACAGAAAGGGAAAGAAGGCCCCGCCGTCTAGGCACAAAGTGCCCACTGGCACAGTGGATCAGAAGATCCCAGGATAAACATGGAGAAGAAACCCCAGGGCATGGAGGTGCCCCACAGAGGGGCAGAGGCCTGGGAGCTCAGAGACAGCTTCTCCTGCTCACTGAATTCTGTGGTCCACTTCGATTTGCTTATATTCATCAGTGTTCACAGCACAGAGATTTGCACAAATGGTTATTAATAAGCAGTGGCATTTGCTGTTTAAATCTGAGATGACAATAGACAATCCAAGAAATCTAGCTTCCTAAGAATCCTAAAACAGGAAGAAGATAAAATGGAAACAGTGAATTATTGTTCACCAAGGCCTATTAAAATTCTTATCAGAGGTCAACTCTGGCTAATTTAGTCAGAAAAGGAATGTGCTAAAGGGAAAGTCAATAGCCAACACAACACTGAAGAAGAATGAAGTCAGAGGACTGACACTACAGGACTTCAAGACTCACTATAACATAAAGCCACAGTGATCTGGTGAAATGGCAGACATGCAGATCGATGGAAGGGAGAGCCCAGAAATAGACCCACAGAAATACAGTCAACTGGGCCGGGTGCGGTGGCTCAAGCCTGTAATCCCAGCACTTTGGGAGGCCGAGACGGGTGGATCACGAGGTCAGGAGATCGAGACCATCCTGGCTAACATGGTGAAACCCCGTCTCTACTAAAAAATACAAAAAACTAGCCGGGCGTGGTGGCGGGCGCCTGTAGTCCCAGCTACTCGGGAGGCTGAGGCAGGAGAATGACGTAAACCCGGGAGGCGGAGCTTGCAGTGAGCCAAGATCGCGCCACTGCACTCCAGCCTGGGCGACAGAGCGAGACTCCGTCTCAAAAAAAAAAAAAAAAAAAAAAAAAAAAAGAAATACAGTCAACTGATCTTTGACAAAGGAGCAAACGCAAGTCAATGGAGAAAGGATAGTCTTTTCAAAAGATGGTGCTGGAACCGGACAGTCACAGGCAAGGCGGCTGAAATTGAAAACACCAACACCACCAAATGCTGGTGAGGATGTGGAGGAACAGGAACGCTCATTCATTGCTGGTGGGAATGCAAAATGTTACAGCTGCTTTAAAAGACAATTTGGTAGTTTCCCACAAAGCTAAATATACTCTTACCACATGATCCAGCAAATCACACTCCTTGGTATTTACCCAAATGGGTTGAGAACTTACATCCGCACAAAAACCTGCACACAAATACTCACAGCAACTTTACTTATGATTGCCAAAACTTGGAGGAGACCAAGATGTCCAACAGGTGAATGAATAAACAAACTACTATTTGATGAGGAAAAGAAATGAACTATCACACCATGAAAAGACATGGAGGCACCTTCAATGCATTTTACTAAGTGAAGTCTGAAAAGGCTACGTGCCATATGATTTCAACAATACAACATTCTGGAAAAGCCAAAAGGATGATATATTAGTTTACTAGAGCTGCCATAACAAAGTATCACAGACTGGGTGACTTAAACAACAGAAATTTATTTTCTCACAATTTTGGAGGTTAGACGTTCAAGGCCAAGGTGTTGGCAGGGTTAGTCTCTTCTGAGGTCTCTTTCCGTGGCTTGTAGATGGCGTCCTCTCCCTGGGTCTTCACATGGTCTTCCCTCTGTGCCTGTCTGTGTCCTAATCTCCTCTTCTTATAAGGACAGTAGGCATACTGGATTAGGGTCCATCCTAATCTCATTTTATCCTAATTACCCTTTAAATCCCCAATCTCCAAATGCAGTCACATTCTGAGAGGCTGGGGCTTAGGACTTCAATCTATGATTTTGTGGGAGGCAGCCCCTAACATTTGGGTGTGTGACTCCGGCTCCTTTATTTAGTGATCCAAAAAGCTGCTAGTTTTGAGTGGCGCCCAGAACAAGAGAAGGCTCTGCAACAGGTCCAGAGAGCAAGCTGCTCTCCCCTTCAGGCCATATCCCAGCAGATCCCACGGGGCTCGAGGTGTCGGAGGCAGATGGAGATGCTGTTTGGAGCCTTTGGCAGGTCCCAGAAGCAAATCGCAGCACAGGTCTCTAGGATTTTGGAGCAAGGCATTATCATTCTCCGGGGATAATGACTCTCCTTTTAAGAAACAACCCTTGGCCTGCTCCTGGGCCTTGGTAGACGCTGAATGCTTGACTGCAGGCCACTGAGTTACCACGGGACCTGTGCTGGGGGTTGATGCTCTGACATCAGGCGTGCACGGCAGCACTCCATCATCAAATGGAAGTCGGTGGTCATGACTGGGCCTGAGCAGGCCCCGAAGGCACCAGGAAGTTATATGCAGAAGTGGCCCAAATTCCTGTGGTCCCCACTCCTGCTGTCATACCTTCGGTCCCCTGCCTGCACCTACAGCCTCTCTGGAAGTTCCCTACGATCAGCCGACAGAGGAAAAGAAGACTCAGGTCATGTGTGTGGATGGTTCTGCATGATTTGCAGGCACCTCCTGGAAAAGGACAGCTGCAGCACTGCAGCCTCTCTCTGGGACATCGTTGAAGGGCAGTGGGGAAGGGACATCCTGTCGGCAGGCAGAACTATGAGAAAGTCCACTTCTGTTGTATAAGCCACACAGCCTGTGGTGCTCTATCAGGGCAGTCCTAGGAAGTGAGTACGAATTATACTAACACACAATGCTCCGTGAAAGAAGCCAGCCTGGAAACGCTGCACACTCTGTGATTCTCAGGATGTGACACTCTGGAAAGAGGAGAACCGTGGAGACAGTGAAAAGATCAGTGGCTCTAGGGGCTTGTGGGGGAGGAAGGGGTGAACGGGTGAAACACAGAGGATTTTTTAGGGCAGTGAAACTATTCTGTGTGATACCATAATGTGGATACATAGCCTTATACATTTGCCCAAACCCACTGCATATACAGCACCAACAGTGGACCCCAAATGTAAACTATGGACTGTGGGTGATCAATGCAGGTTCACTTATTGTAACAAATGTGTCATATTATTGTTACACATAGTGTAACAAATGCATCAAGATGTTAACAGGGGACCCTGTGGGGGAAGGCAAATGGGAACTCTCTACTTTCTGCTCAACTTTTCTGTAAATCTAAAATTGCTCTAAAAAAAATAAACTCTATTAATTAAAAATGAAACAGAAAACAAACAAAACTCAAAAAAAAAAAAAAAAAAAAAAAAAAAGGATTGCTTATAGACCAGAGTTTGGAGTCTCTGTAGCTAGGTTCAATGTCCACAGTGACAGAGCAGAACCAACCCAGGGAAGCGAGCCATTGCCCCTGCCTTGGTCCCTGCCCAGGACATCACAGTACAGACCCTGGTCCAGTGGCCAGAACTGCTGCCACTGCTTTCCCTGGCACTGAATATGGCCGGCAAGGGTCCTATAGCACCTGCTTCTTGGTGTGCTGGTTTCTAGGGTGGGGCCAGTGAGTCCACTGGGGTGTCTGCTCTCAGCTCAGCCACAGCTGCCTCAGGGGCTGGGAGGGGCCTGTCTGGCTTTTTCAGCTTCTCCAGATGCCGGGAGGACTCTGCCTCATAAGAGGAAGAGCTTGTAGGGTTTCTTGTATCTCTGTCTCCTTCAGCTCTACTCTGATCTCAGTTATTTCTTGCCTTCTGCTAGGTTTTGAATGTGTTTGCTCTAGTTCTTTTAATTGTGATGTTAGGGTGTCAATTTTAGATCTTTCCTGCTTTCTCTTGTGGGCATTTAGTGCTATAAATTTCCCTCTACACACTGCTTTAAATGTGTCCCAGAGATTTTGGTATGCTGTATCTTTGTTCTCAATGGTTTCAAAGAACATCTTTATTTCTGCCTTCATTTCGTTATGTACCCAGTAGTCATTCAGGAGCAGGTTGTTCAGTTTCCATGTAGTTGAGTGGTTTTGATTGAGTTTGATAAGCAACTTCAGCAAAGTCTCAGGATACAAAATAAATGTGCAAAAATCACAAGCATTCTTATACACAAATAACAGAGAACCAAATCATGAATGAACTCCCATTCACAATTGCTTCAAAGAGAATAAAATACCTAGGAATCCAACTTACAAGGGATGTGAAGGACCTCTTCAAGGAGACCTACAAACCACTGCTCAATGAAATAAAAGAGGACACAAACAAATGGAAGAACATTCCATGCTCATGGATAGGAAGAATCAATATCGTGAAAATGGCGATACTGCCCAAGGTAATTTATAGATTCAATGCCATCTCCATTAAGCTATCAATGACTTTCTTCACAGAATTGGAAAAAACTAAAGTTCATATGGAACCAAAAAAGAGCCTGCATTGCCAAGACAATCCTAAGTCAAAAGAACAAAGCTGGAGGCATCACGCTACCTGACTTCCAACTATACTACAAGGCTACAGTAACCAAAACAGCATGGTACTGGTACCAAAACAGAGATACAGACCAATGGAACAGAACAGAGCCCTCAGAAATAATACCACACATCTGCAACCATCTGATCTTTGACAAACCTGACAAAAACAAGAAATGGGGAAAGGATCCCCTATTTAATAAATGGTGCTGGGAAAACTGGCTAGCCATAAGTAGAAAGTTGAAACTGGATCCCTTCCTTACTCCTTATACAAAAATTAATTCAAGATGGATTAGAGACTTAAATGTTAGACCTAAAACCATAAAAACCCTAGAAGAAAACCTAGGCAATACCATTCAGGACACAGGCATGGGCAAGGACTTCATGTCTAAAACACCAAAAGCAATGGCAACAAAAGCCAAAATTGACAAATGGGATCTAATTAAACTAAAGAGCTTCTGCACAGCAAAAAACGAAACAAAACAAAAAACTACCATCAGAGTGAATAGGCAACCTACAGAATGGGAGAAAATTTTTGCAATCTACTCATCTGACAAAGGGCTAATATCCAGAACCTGCAAAGAACTCAAACAAACTTACAAGAAAAAAACAAACAACCCTATCAAAAAGTGGGCAAAGGATATGAACAGACACTTCTCAAAAGAAGACATTTATTCAGCCAACAGACACATGAAAAAATGCTCATCATCACTAGCTATCACAGAAATGCAAATCAAAACCACAATGAGACACCATCTCACACCAGTTAGAATGGCAATCATTAAAAAGTCAGGAAACAACAGGTGCTGGAGAGGATATGGAGAAATAGGAACACTTTTACACTGTTGGCGGGATTGTAAACTAGTTCAACCATTGTGGAAGACAGTGTGGCGATTCCTCAAGGATCTGGAACTAAAAATACCATTTGACCCAGCCATCCCATTACTGGGTATATACCCAAAGGATTATAAATCATGCTGCTATAAAGACACATGCACACATATGTTTATTGCAGCACTATTCACAATAGCAAAGACTTGGAACCAATCCAAATGTCCATCAATGATAGACTAAATTAAGAAAATGTGGCACATATACACCATGGAATACTATGCAGCCATAAAAAAGGATG
Organism: Chlorocebus sabaeus; assembly: GCF_047675955.1. Classification (NCBI taxonomy): domain Eukaryota; kingdom Metazoa; phylum Chordata; class Mammalia; order Primates; family Cercopithecidae; genus Chlorocebus; species Chlorocebus sabaeus. The sequence continues at coordinate 72,201,333 of NC_132921.1, forward strand.
AGTTCATGTCCTTTGTAGGGACATGGATGCAGCTGGAAACCATCATTCTCAGCAAACTGTCTCAAGAACAGAAAACCAAACACCGCATGTTCTCACTCATAGGTGGGAATTGAACAATGAGATCACTTGGACACAGGAAGGGGAACATCACACACCAGGCCCTGTTGTGGGGTTGGGGGAGGTGGGAGGGATAGCATTAGGAGATATACCTAATGTAAATGATGAGTTAATGGGTGCAGCACACCAACATGGCACATGTATACATATGTAACAAACCTGCACGTTGTGCACATGTACCCTAGAACATAAAGTATAATAAAAAAATTAAAATAAACAAAAAAAATAAGTTTAGTTCATCTGTCAAAAAAAAAAAAAAAAAAAAAAAAGGAAGAGCTTCTGAAAGCTTACACGCCAGGGGAGTTCTCAAATACAGCCAGGCTCAGATTCTGGGAGGCCAAGACTGATAATGCCAAATGCCCAGCACACTCACAGTGCTGCCATCAAAGCGTAGTCAAACCACCTCTCAACACAGCAGCAGCCTGGCATCCACAGCATACTGCTCAAAGTGTCTGAAACAGGAGGATCAGTGTCACCTAGGAGCTTGCTAGAAATGTGACTCCTAGGGCCCCACCTTAGGCCTAAGGAATCAAAACCTGTGGTATAGCTCAGACACAATCAAAATCTGCGTGAGACCGCCTGTGGTTTGATGTACAGTGAATTTTGAAGAGCACTGCTTGAAACCCTTTCCTAATCATGGCCTGAAATTTAAAAAGACAAAAAAAAAAAAAAAAAAAAAAGAGAGAGACACAAAAAGAAACAGAGAGAAAACACTAGCAAACGAGACGCTTTTTAATTTCTGTAGTGAGAAAGGGCAGGTGTGGGCAGAAGCAGGGTGGGATGCCCAGGCAGAGGAAGGGTGTGGCTGGAAGGATCTGGGCCCAAAAGGTGTCTCCGTCCTACTCCCAGAGCCTGTGAATACATCAGGCTCCCTGGCACAGGGAATTAGGTTACAAATTGGCTGACCTTGAGAAAGGGAGATGAGCCTGGATTATCCTGGTGGGACCAATGCCATCACAAGGGTCCTTAAAAGTGGAAGAGAAGGCTGGGCACAGTGGCTCACGCCTGTAATCCCAGCACTTTGGGAGGCTTAGGAGGGTGGATCATGAGGTCAGGAGATCAAGACCATCCTGGCTAACTCGGTGAAACCCAGTCTCTACTAAAAATACAAAAAAAAAAAAAATTAGCCAGGTGTGGTGGTGGGCGCCTGTAGTTCCAGCTACTTGGGAGACTGAGGCAGGAGAATGGCAGGAACCCAGGAGGTGGAGCTTGCTGTGAGCCAGGATCGTGCCACTGCACTCAAGCTTGGGTGACAGAGCAAGACTGTGTCTCAAAAAAAAAAAAAAAAAAAGTGGAAGAGGAGAGGGAGGAGGCAGAAGCAGAGACCACAGCATGAGAAGCTGATGGTGCTGGAGGTGAGGACGGGGCCACCAGCCAAGGAATGCAGCTGGTCTACAGCAGCTGGGACAGGCAAGGAAGCAAATTCTCCCCGGGAGCCTCCAAAAAGGAACCTGCCCCGCTGACCCTGACCCCAGCATGGGGAGACTCCTGGAGGGCTTTGATATGGTTTAGATCTGTGTTCCCACCAAATCTCATGTTGAATTGGAATCCCCAGTGTTGGAGATGGGGCCCGGTGAGAGGTGCCTGGATCGTGGAGGTGGTTTCTCATAGTTTAACACCATCCTTCTGTGGTGCTGTCGTCATAATAGAGAGCTCTTGTGAGATGTGGTTGTTTAGAACCACCCTCTCTCTTGCTCCTGCTCTAGCCATGTAAAGTGCTGTTCCCCCTTTGCCTTCTGCCATGATTGTAAGTTTCCTGAGGCCCTCCCACCCGAGAAACTGAGCAGATGCCAGCATCATGCTTTCTGTACAGCTTGTAGAACTGTGAGCCAATTAAACCTCTTTTCTTTGTAAGTTTCCCAGTCTCAGGCATTTCTTTATGGCAATGCAAGAACAGACTAATACAGGCTTCTAACCTAAGGATGGGTAAAATAATAAATTTGTGCTGTTTCAAGCCACTAAGTTTGCTGTACTTCAAGACAGCAGCAAGAGGAAATGACTACAATAGGCTCTCAGCTATTTTCCACTCTCTCCAAGAGGGTAGGACCCCTTTCTGAAGACCAGTTCCTTCTCATCCCAAGCCAAGCCTGCCTTTCATGCTCAGAAGAGAAGGGAATTCTTTTTGTGTACAAAAGGGTCTATGCAGAGTCGGGGAGAGGTGCCACACTCCTGTTGGTCCACTCCTGTGCTGTGCCACCCACCAGGAGCGACAGGCTGTGTCAGGAAAGAGGGGAGGGACTCCCAGGGCCCGTGGACAGAAGAAAGGCGAGTGGGATCTCCAAGGATACTCAGCTATCACAGGAGGGGGCTGGGCTTCCTGCAGGGCCCCACCTCCTTTTCTGGGATATTAATGCAAAGGGCTGGAGCACTTCAGGGTGCCTGGATGACACCACCTGGTGTGTGAAGGGCCTGCTGAGGTTCCTGTATGTATTCGATAAGTATTTGAATAGCACTGTGTGCCTCTTTCATAGCAATACATGGGGGTAGTTTTGCTCTTGATAAAATGACCTTTTGGAATGAATATCTTGTTCATATGCTTGGGGTTGTCTATAGAGTCTAGACCAGGGATTAGCAAACCAAGGCCTGTGGGCCAAATCTGTCTTCCTGCCTGTTTTTGTATGAGCTGAGAATGATTTTTACATTTTTTTTAAATGGTTGCAAAATAACAAAAAGAGGATGATTTCATGACATGTGAGAACTATATGAAATTCAAATGTGTTTATAAAGTTTTATTGGAACACAGCCACACTCCTCCACTTATGTATTGTGGCCTTGGCCTGTTTTCGTGTTGTACAGGCTACAACATTCTATTTTTTAATTTTAATTTTAATTTTTTTCAAGACGGAGTCTCACTCTGTCACCCAGGCTGGAGTGCAGTGGCACGATCTTGGCTCACTGCAACCTCTGCCTCCCACGTTCAAGTGATTCTCCTGCCTTAACCTCTGGAGTAGCTGGGATTACAGGTGTGCGCCACCATGCCTGGCTAATTTTTTTTTTTTTTTTGAGAGGAAGTTTTGCTTTTGTTGCCCAGGCTGGAGTGCAATGGCGTGATCTTGGCTCACCACAACCTCCGCCTTCCGGGTTCTCCTGCCTTAGCCTCTCGAGTAGCTGGGATTATAGGCATGCACCACCATGCCCAGCTAATTTTGTATTTTTAGTAGAGACAGGGTTTCTCCATGTTAGTCAGGCTGGTCTCGAACTCCTGACCTCAGGTGATCCGCCCACCTCAGCCTCCCAAAGTGCTGGGATTACAGGTGTGAGCCACCATGCCCTGCCCAGTTTTTGTATTTTTTAGTTAGAGACGGGGTTTCATCATGTTGGGTAGGCTGGTCTCCAATTCCTGACCTCAGGTGATCTGCCCACCTTTACTTCCCAAAGTGCTGGGCTTACAGACGTGAGCCACCGCACCAGGCCGACATTTTATTTTTTATTATTAGTAAATACCTACTTTGTCAAAGCAAGAAACAAGTGGACTTAGAGCCTCCCATCTTTATGGCACGGTGAAGGGTGCTTTATTTCCTGTCAAATTACATGGCAAAGCACTGTTGTATTATGCAATGATGCTATGTCTCTGCTAGAAGAATATATAATACCCGTCACTGTTAGCAGACCTACCACTCACCACAATATCCCCAACCCACAGAAAAGCAAAGGTCAGAAAAATCAGAAAACTTCAAATGGAATCCCTCATCACAGCAGAATTTTCTTTACCCAAGTTAAGTTTCTGAGTGGCTCATTTGTTAGCCAAGTAAGAACAATCATTTGCTGGTGGTAAGTTAATTAAATCATGTTTGATTGCAACTGCTGAAGAAATGTGTCCAGAGAAAATAAACTGTTAGTCTTTTGGGGAGAACAGTTGTTTGGAGAGTTGAGAATGTTGGGAACAACATTATTTGTCAATTCAAAACCAAGGTGAATGATTCTGAGTAGCTTTCCTTGGCTAGTGATGTTAACACCGATGATGCTTGGTTGTTACTGTTTATTCAAGGAGTCAATGCTGAGTTCAAAGGAACTGAAAATTTAGCCTCTGTGAACTGTCTTTGTGAATCAGCTATGGTGAGACTGTTTTTTAAATTAATTAATTAATTAATTAATTAATTTAGACAGAGTTTCACTCTTGTTGCCCAGGCTGGAGTGCCATGGTGTGCTCTTGGCTCGCTGCAATCTCCGCCTCCCGGATTCAAGGCCACGGTGGGTGGATCACCTGAGGTCAGGAGTTCGAGACCAGCCTAGCCAACGTGGTGAAAACCTGACTCTGATGAAAAATACAAAAATTAGCTAGGCATGGTGACTGGCTACCAGAGACAGATTCTCCTGTCTCAGCCTCCAGAGTAGCTGGGATTATAAGCACCTGCCACCATGCCCGGCTAACTTTTGTATTTTTAATAGAGACGGGGTTTCACCATGTTGGCCAGTCTGGTCTTGAACTCCTGACCTCAGGTGATCTGCCTACCTCGACCTCCCAAAGTGCTAGGATTACAGGCGCTTGAGTTACCACATCCTATTTTCAAAGACATTAAGGAAACATTAATTCAGTGAACTTGAAGAAGTGGAATCCACTAAGATGAGTGACCACTGACGGTGGTAAAAATATATGTGGAGCAGAAAAAGGCTTAGTTGGACAAATGTACCAAGCTTGTTAAATGTAAGGTTTTAAAATCCCATCGTTATTTATCTTACTACTCACTAGCAAGTACTCTGCAGACAATGTTTGAATCTGTCATGAGCTTTTGAACCCTTAGCATCAGGAGTGAACTTTACTTCTGTGAACATCGTCAGTTTCATTAATGTTTGCTACAAACAGAAGCTGAGTATCCTGACTTACTCTTACAGCAGTACAGTGGCTTAGCAGTGGTAAAGTTTTATTGTGAATTTTTTAACTTATGAGATGAACACTTTTCTGGAAGAGAAGAACCTTTGACAATCTCCATTATTGAACACTGAACTGCTTTGAAAATTGGCTTTTGCTTAAGTAATTCAACCTAAAATTATAAGGTAAAATTGCATCCATATGCAAATCTTATACTGCAATAAAGTTATTTAGGGACATTAATGTTGTTTGAAGCATAAACAATGTCAAGGTGCTTTGCATACTTCCTGTGCTGCCGAAATGTAAAACAGGAAGTGAGCTCTCCATTTCCACACAAATTTGCAGCAGAAATATTTTCCAAGCTCAAATGACAATTCCAGGAGTCTTTTTACAACTTGACAAAAGTACAGAGGAAATTTCCAAATTTCGACATCCATTTAACTGTGCAATTGAGAAGCTTCCACTTTTCCATTTCAACTTCAATTGGAAGTGATTAGTTTGCAATGTTATGCAATGCCAGAAGGCAGATATCAAGAGAAGAATCAAACACAATTTATAGATGTCTTCCAAATGATGAATATGCTCAATTAAAAATCACAAGCTTGTGGACTGACATCCATATTTGGCAGTATCTGTCTGAGTGAAAAGACATTTGCAAAGATGAAACACAAAACGTCGCACTACAAGTCAGCCTTGACAGATGACATTTGCTATTGATTGTGACAACGGGAGCACTTACTTTGAACATTAATTCAGTGAAATGTTATCCCTCCCCCAAAACAGTTTCATTCTTCTTATTAGTAGACCTATCTTACAAAAAATTGTACTCGATTATTTTTGTCATATTTTGCGTTTTAGATTTCATTAAGAAAAATGTGGTGGAAATTTGTTTTCTCTCTTCTTATGTAAGTATCTATATAATATCCTTGATTTTGTCTCTTAGTCTATAAAACCTAAACTATTGATCTTACAGAAACAATCTGCTAACTCCTGGTCTAGACTCACCTTGCTATTCAAAACACAGTTCTCAATCCAGCCTGAGAAGCATCACGTGCTGCTTGCTGGGAAAACGGAATCGTGGGCCCCACCTGAGACCTACTAAATCAGAATCTGCATTTTATCAATATCCCTGGGGATTCAAATGTCCATTGAAGGTTGAAGAGCCCTGCTGTGGAACACATGCGGAAAACAGCAAGCAGGTATGCTGTGTGGTTCGCCAACCTCCCAGGGACATCTGTCTCTTGCACTCTGTTGCTTGCACACACACGCGGCTGTAAGTGTCTTGATGTTGCCGCTGCGGTACAGTGTGAGCGCAGCTCTGCCCTGTTCACGGCCGCCACGGTATGGTGTGAGCGCAGCTCTGCATTGTCCATGGCCACCGTGGTACGGTGTGAGCACAGCTCTGCATTGTCCACGGCCACCGTGGTATGGTGTGAGCGCAGCTCTGCCCTGTCCACGGCCGCCGCGGTATGGTGTGAGCGCAGCTCTGCACTGTCCATGGCCACCGTGGTATGGTGTAAGCGCAGCTCTGCGTTGTCCACGGCCACCGCGGTATGGTGTGAGCGCAGCTCTGCATTGTCCATGGCCACGGTGGTATGGTGTGAGCGCAGCTCTGTACTGTCCACGGCTGCTGCAGTATGGTATGAGCGGTACAGTGTGAGCGCAGCTCTGCGTTGTCCATGGCAGCCACGGTTTGGTGTGAGTGCAGCTCTGCACTGTCCACGGCAGCCGCGGTATGGTGTGAGCGCAGCTCTGCACTGTCCATGGCCACCGTGGTACGGTGTGAGCACAGCTCTGCATTGTCCACGGCCACCGTGGTATGGTGTGAGCGCAGCTCTGCCCTGTCCACGGCCGCCGCGGTATGGTGTGAGCGCAGCTCTGCACTGTCCATGGCCACCGTGGTACGGTGTGAGCACAGCTCTGCATTGTCCACGGCCACCGTGGTATGGTGTGAGCGCAGCTCTGCCCTGTCCACGGCCGCCGCGGTATGGTGTGAGCGCAGCTCTGCATTGTCCATGGCCACGGTGGTATGGTGTGAGCACAGCTCTGCGCTGTCCACGGCCGCCGCAGTACAGTGTGAGCGCAGCTCTGCCCTGTCCACGGCCGCCACGGTATGGTGTGAGCGCAGCTCTGTACTGTCCATGGCTGCTGCAGTATGGTATGAGCGGTACAGTGTGAGCGCAGCTCTGCATTGTCCATGGCCACCGTGGTACGCTGTGAGCGCAGCTCTGCGTTGTCCATGGCAGCCGCAGTATGGTGTGAGCGCAGCTCTGCACTGTCCATGGCCACCGTGGTACGGTGTGAGCACAGCTCTGCATTGTCCACGGCCACCGTGGTATGGTGTGAGTGCAGCTCTGCATTGTCCATGGCCATGGTGGTATGGTGTGAGTGCAGCTCTGTACTGTCCACGGCTGCTGCAGTATGGTATGAGCGGTACAGTGTGAGCGCAGCTCTGCGTTGTCCATGGCAGCCACGGTTTGGTGTGAGCGCAGCTCTGCACTGTCCACGGCAGCCGCGGTATGCTGTGAGCGCAGCTCTGCATTGTCCATGGCCACGGTGGTATGGTGTGAGCGCAGCTCTGTACTGTCCACGGCTGCTGCAGTATGGTATGAGCGGTACAGTGTGAGCGCAGCTCTGCGTTGTCCATGGCAGCCACGGTTTGGTGTGAGCGCAGCTCTGCACTGTCCATGGCAGCCGCGGTATGGTGTGAGCGCAGCTCTGCACTGTCCACGGCAGCCGCGGTTTGGTGTGAGCGCAGCTCTGCACTGTCCACGGCAGCCGCGGTTTGGTGTGAGCGCAGCTCTGCACTGTCCACGGCAGCCGCGGTTTGGTGTGAGCGCAGCTCTGCACTGTCCATGGCAGCCGCAGTATGGTGTGAGCACAGCTCTGCATTGTCCATGGCCACCGTGGTATGGTGTGAGTGCAGCTCTGCATTGTCCATGGCCACGGTGGTATGGTGTGAGTGCAGCTCTGTACTGTCCACGGCTGCTGCAGTATGGTATGAGCGGTACAGTGTGAGCGCAGCTCTGCGTTGTCCATGGCCACCGTGGTACGGTGTGAGCACAGCTCTGCATTGTCCACGGCCACCGTGGTATGGTGTGAGTGCAGCTCTGCCCTGTCCACGGCCGCCGCGGTATGGTGTGAACGCAGCTCTGCATTGTCCATGGCCACGGTGGTATGGTGTGAGCGCAGCTCTGTACTGTCCACGGCTGCTGCAGTATGGTATGAGCGGTACAGTGTGAGCGCAGCTCTGCGTTGTCCATGGCAGCCACGGTTTGGTGTGAGTGCAGCTCTGCACTGTCCACGGCAGCCGCGGTATGGTGTGAGCGCAGCTCTGCACTGTCCATGGCAGCCGCGGTTTGGTGTGAGCGCAGCTCTGCACTGTCCACGGCAGCCGCGGTTTGGTGTGAACGCAGCTCTGCACTGTCCATGGCAGCCGCGGTATGGTGTGAGCGCAGCTCTGCACTGTCCATGGCAGCCGCGGTATGGTGTGAGCGCAGCTCTGCACTGTCCATGGCAGCCGCGGTATGGTGTGAGCAGAATGGTGTGAGCGCAGCTCTGCACTGCCCACAGCAGCCTGTTTCCACCGTTCCAGGGTGAGGCATTAGCTACTCAAATGCTTCAAGGAATAGCAGGTGTGCAGATTTGTCTCCAAAAGCTACAACCCAACTACACATCCAGGGCGCAAGCAATTTAATATCAACAGATTGCATGACTTAGATAAGAGGAACCTAGATTTTCCTAGATTTCTTCTTCCACTTGTATTTAAGGCAGACTCAGCTGTTCAGCTGTCCGATGGTCTCAGTTTCCCTCTGTTTGAATAAAATGCCAATGTCATCAAAAGAAGAACCCGAGGCCTTGGATTTTATCCACCTAAACTCAGGCTGAAATACAGCAATACTAGGTACCTTTTATAATAACATGACTCTCTGGCAACCCTGACTGTTTTGCAATGCGTCTTTGCTGCTGTCAGTCTTCCTATCGTTTGTAAAGAAGATAAATTTAAAAAAAAAAAAAAAATCCACACCAAACACCTACACTCCTTCAGTCCTCAACCATCATGTGACTGGTGTCTTCGTTTAAATTGTGAGGATACACTTTTTATTTTTAATGATAGAATTCAGACACAACAGTTTCAACTATTTATATAGTTATAATGTTTTTAAATAGTTGTGATGTTTGGAGAATATATAGTACATATAGGAGGTCCTCAATACATTTTAGCTCTGTCCTTCCCCACCAAATGACAATCAGCCTTGATTCCTCACCTCTCCTATTTACATCCAATTCATCAGCAAATTTTTTATTTTCTTTTCGTTAGTTTGTGCACCATTTAGGTCATGGCAGTTGTGTTAAGTTTGCTTTTTAAAGTCAGGGCTTTAAAAACCGAAACAACCTGACAAAATATTCATCATGAAATTCTGAGACCATGAGGACAAACTCTAATGAAAAGTCAGAAAAGAACACAGTAACCATTCTTCACTACGTATAGTCACCAGGAGGAAGAGAACAAGTCACAGATCATCATCTTCGTACAGTGCAGTTGTCTCATTTAGAACTGGTTTATTAGGGCAATTGTTAATGCTGTTCAGAGAAACACTGAGAACAAATATCCACTGGAGGTAAAGTGAAAGCTTAGCTAGAGGATGCTTGTTATCTAATCATTATTTGAAAGCAGAGCAGGGGAAAATCCATCTTCATGTACAGTTTTGGTTTTTTGGCTATAAGGGATAAATCTGTGAATGATTTTATAAAGGAGGTTGAGAGGTCTTTCATAAACATTATTCCACTTAAATAACTTATAGTCATATTTAGAAAAAGAAAAAGTGCATTATATTACCAAAACTTTGAACAAAGACAGAATGTAAAATCCCTGATTTTGTGCACCTGTAGTACCAACTACTCAATGATATTGACTCTGCCATATTGATTATATAGCACACTTGCATTATGGCTGATGGTCTCCAAATGACTTAAATCAAATGTCAATATCTAACTAACCTTAAAGATAATGATAAATGCCAGTCATTTTTCAGATTCTTGAAAAATGAATGATGATTTGCACTAGAAATATAAGAAAATGTAAGAATAAATGATCATGTCACATAAGATTCTTTTCTTTTTATTTTTCTTCTTTATCCTACTTTTCAAATTTTCCCCTGTGAACATGTATTACCTTGGCCATCTGATAAAGAATGCAATATTTTTTTTTAAACTGCTAGGTATTTTGTCTGGAACATTATTTATTTAATAATTGATTGTATTTCTTAGTAGTACATTAGATTATCTTCTAACACTGTCATGTAATATGAAGATATAAGCAATCCATATACCTATTTCTAGAAGACTTGTTTAGCATGTTTGCTTAAGGCTGATTTCTTTTTTTTTCTTAACTTTTATTTTAGGTTCAGAGGTACATGTGCAGGTTTATTATATAGGCAAACTTGTGTCTTGAGGGTTGATTGTACAGATTATTTCTTTACCCAGGTATTAAGCCTAGTACCCATTAGTTATTTTTCCTGATCCTCTTCCACCTCCCAACCTCCACTCTCTGAAAGATTCCAGTGTGTACTGTTGCCCTCTATGGGTCCATGTGTTCTCATCATTTATCTACCACTTACAAGTGAGAACATGCAGTATTTGGTTTTCTGTTCCCACGTTAGTTTGCTAAGGACGATGGACTCCAGCTCCATCCGTGTTCCTGCAAAGGACATGACCTCATTCTTTTTTTTATGGCTGCAAAATATTCCATGGTGCATATTTACCACATTTTTCTTATCCAGTCTACCATTGATGGATACTTAGGTTGATTCCATGCCTTTGCTATTTTGAACCGTGCTGCCATGAACATTCGCGTGCTATGGTAGGATGATTAATATTCTTTTGGGTATATACCCAGTAATGAGATTGCTGGGTCGAATGGTAGTTCTGTGTTTAGGTCTTTGAGGAATCACCACACTGTTTTCTACAATAGTTAAACTAATTTACACTCCCACCAACAGTGCATAAGCGTTCTTTTTTCTCCACAGCCTTACCAGCATATGTTTTTTAATAATAGCCTTTTTAATCATAGCCATTCTGATTGGTGTGAGATGGTATCTCATTGTAGTTTTGATTTGCATTTCTCCAATGATCAGTGATGTTGAGCTTTTTTGTTTGTTTGTTTTTTTGTATGTGCATCAGCAAATTGTCAATTTGCCTTCAAAATCTATCTAGAACCTGACCACTTCTCATCACTCTATTACTACCACCTGCTCCCAGCCTCTACCGGCTGTTTGGATTACTACAAATAGCCAAAGTAAAACCCAAGGTCCTTTTAGCACCTTATATGTTCCTACTTGGTTGACCATGGGTCTGTGGCTTATTCCTTGAACACATCAGTTCACACAAACCTCAGGGCATCTGCGCCTGGCTCTGCATATCCCAATGCTCTTCTCCACAGAATGACCTGGTCCCCTCTTTTGTTTCCTTCAGGCCCTGGCTAGAATGTCCACTTTCTCAGCAAAGCCTTCCTGACCACTTTATTTAAACTTGCAACCCGCTCAGCAATCCCTGTGCTCATTAGTTTTCTTTTCTTTTCTCTCTTTTTTTTTCTTTTTGAGACAGGATCTCACTGTGTTGCTCAGGCCGGAGTGCAGTGGTACCATCATGGCTCACTGCAGCCTTGACCTGCTGGGCTCAAGCAATCCTCCCACCTCAGCCTCCTGAGTAGTTGGGACGACAGGCGCACACCACCATGCCTGGTTGATTTTTTTGGTACTTTTCTGTAGACACAGGGTTTCACCTTGTTGCCCAGGCTGCTCAAACTCTGGGCTCCAGTGATCCACCTGCTTTGGCCTCCCAAAGTGCTGGCGTGAACCACCATATCCAGCATTAGTTATCCTTAATGTGAAAAGAAAATAAAATCTTGGAAGCCTAAACTCACTATTCCAAAGGGAAAGTTCCCCTTGGAACTGAATCACACAAAACCTGCCTTCCTTTTGTTCCTAAACAGATGGCTACAAAGACAGAAGATAGGTCACCTATCTCCCTAGGTGGCCTCCCTCGCTAACTGCTCACAAGGAAATTCTTTGCGAGCCCGAAAACGGAGTTTTGTTTCGTTTCACCCTGGCGATATAAATTAACAGTGTATCCTCACAGGTGCAGGACAAAGACAAGACTAGAAATCATCCCTCTGAGAGAAATGCGTATTTGACTTCTTCCTCTACTCTACATTTACTTTATCTCATATAACATGCAGATTTACCGAGCATGAGACAAACGCATAGTTAATGTCCCTCTACCCCTCCTTTCACATGTGGATTCAGTGAGCACTCAGCAAAGCCTCACGAGACTGTGACCACTCACCTCAGTACCTACTCTCCCTTTTTTTCTTCCCTCCTTCCCTCCTGTCTGCTCTTTCCTCTTTAAAGTTCTTGAAATCCTCTTTGGAAAAAGTCCACAAATCCTACTGTGACTTGTGTCTCTTCTCCTTGGGCTGTCCTCAACCTTGGCAAAATGAATCTAAACCAACTGAGATCTGTCTTAAATACTTTTTGGTTCATGCGTTTCACTGATGGAATATGACAGGGGTACCTAGTAGGCAGGCCCCAGGAAGAGAAATATTTCTAGGAAGGGTGGGAGAAACTAAAATCCAAGCTTTCCTGACTTTCGTGATGCAGTTTAGTTGCTGGCATTGGAGATGCCCCTTAAGAATCCCACAACTCTGAAGCTGTTCCCTTTATTCAAACCTGGGCCTTGTCCCTGATAAAATGCAAATGTGTCTAGGACAGAGAAGGTGTTAGGCCTCGCCCTTTAGACCTCAGGGTGAACTTGGCAGTGACAGGAAAAGGAGGGCAGGAGACCCCAATCACCAGACCCTGCTATGTGTGTGGGTCTCACCTTGCAGATTTTCCTAACAATTTTTCTGGAAGACATTCCCATCTTCATTTTATGCTCCAGGAAAGGGAGCTCGGAGGTGCTCAGTGACCTGCCAGAGGTGGCAGAGCCAGAAATCAAGTCAGGTCCTGGCCCTAGAGCCTGTTCTTTCCTTGTATAGCAGAGGTTTTCTGCTTATTTTTAAACGATTGTTTTCGCTCTAGGTATGTGTTGAGGGACTGAATATATCAACAGGAAATGGCCAGGCTATATATAAAAATATATACAGTCTGATCCACAGCCTGCAGCAACTGGCCTAGGAAGGCAACCTACTATTGACAGTATCCAGTACAACAGCAACCGCCCCAGGAAGCCAGTCGGCTCCAAATGGCCACAACTTGACTAATAATTATCAACTTGCTTAATTTTTGGTCCTATTTAGGACCAACTGGAGAAACCCAAAGATGCTCTGCTAACCAATTGCACGGGATATCCCCCTTGCACTTAGCCAGCCTACAGCTTCCCACGCCAACAGCCTCTAATCAGGGAATATCTGAAGCCTTTCCTTTTTCCACCAAAAAGCCTTCCCACTCATCTGCCTGTCTCTGAGTCTGCCGAACACAAGTGATGGTCACTGACTCTCTCGCTATAGCAAGTTCTAAATAAATAGCCTCTGCTTGTTCTCATTTGGGTGGCCTTCATTTGTTTTCTCCCTGTGCCCACAGAAGTCACTTCGTGTTGTACACACATGTCTTGTGGACACAGTTTTCATTGATAGAACTGTTCTTAGCATGAAGGAATTAAACATATCAGTGTTTCAGTGTTCTGCAAACAGCACAGTTGCCCCATATGGAGTTCCATGGTGTTCATGGGCTGGGGACATGAGAGGCTGGTCATTCCCAGTTGACCTGCAAGGGGGTCCTTCCGTCTCCTTCTTTTCTCACCTCTCTCATCCCTTGCCCACAAGGGAGTTTCAGGTAAGATGAAGGAAACGTAGGCTATTTAGTGAATGACACAGGGAATGTAGTCTATGAAAGGCAGCTACTATGAGCAAGGAAAACAATCTGTTCACCTTGTAGATATGTTTTTCTGAGAGACCTGGCCGGGTCTAATCACATCCTCCACTCCTGTAGAGGGATAACTGAATAACTAAGAATCTGTGCTTGCTGGGGAGGATTAAGGAGTAAATGGGCCAGGGAGAGAAATCAGAGATTTCCAACTGGACTGGTAACTCTATAGGAAAAGATTATAAATGTTCATACACCATCCTTTGGTCTCTATTTGAGTTTAAATTATGTAATAATACAATTTTATTTTTGAGAGTGATGTCAGCAAGATGGCAAAATAGAAAGTCCTAGGCCTCATTCACTGCTCTGCTGAAAAAACTGATGTAACAAAATATATACGCCAAAATACCTTTATGAGAGTTCTAGAATCCAGTTAAGAAGTCACAGTACTCCAGATAAGTAAAAAGCCAAAGCAGTTGCATTAAAAGAAGTAAAAAGGGCAATTCCATTTTATGCACATCGGGCCTGCCCCCGAGCTGGCACAGCACAGTGCCCAGAAAGACCACCCTGGCCACGCTCTTCCCCAAGACAGTGGAATTAATATCCAGCTCCGAATTGTTTATGTGTTGCCCAAGGGACCAATTTATATCTTGCTTCACCCAGAGTGCTGAGGGGCAAAGAATAGTTTAAATGCCTGAGGGCAGCTAAGAACAAAGAAAAGGGGCAGGTGGTTTGCTGTGGCCAGCACAGCTCTGCCTGATCGGGAATAGGTGCAAAACTCAAGACGTCTCCCCAGGGAGGGAGGGAGAAGAGTGGGGCACCCTGGCCTATGGTATAGTAGTGAGATGCCAGAAAGAGCAAGAGATTATGAGCTCCGGAAAAAAGAAACCAGTAAATCCCTATAATTAAAATGCACAAGTCCAGGGAAGACACATCCATAGAAAAAGTTTGAGGGCTTCCCAGAATCTCTAGCTAGGCTGATTGGTGAAGATCTTTCCCTGCTGAAGCCAGTCCGTAAGGACCGGGAGAGGTGGCTGTTTCTTCAAATGGACAGAAACCAACATAAAGCTATAAGGAACACGAAGAAACAGGGAAATGGGACACAACTAAATGAACAAAGTAAATCACCAGGAACCTACCCTAAAGAAATGGAGATCTATAAACAGAGATCTGACAAAGAATTAAAAATAATCATCTTACGAAGGTCAGAGGGTTACCAGAGAACACAGGCAACTGAGTGAAATCAGAAAACTATACATGCATAAAATTAGAATATCAACAAAGAAATAGAAACTATAAAACAGAGAATGAAACAGAAATTGTAAAGCTGAAGAATATTAACTGAACTGAAGGTTACCAGAGAACACAGGCAACTGAGTGAAATCAGAAAACTATGTATGCATAGAATGAGAATATCAATAAAGAAAGAGCAACTATAAAACAGAGAATGTAACAGAAATTGTAAAGCTGAAGAATATTAACTGAACTGAAAATCATCACCACAGGGCTCAAGAGCAGACTTGAGTTAGTAGAGGAAAGAATCAACAAACTCAAAGACAGGTCATTTGAAATGATCTAGTCAGAAGAGTAAAAAGGAAAAAAAAGAATGAAAAATTGAAGATAGCCTAAGGAAGTTATAGGACACCATTAAGCTAATCAATATACACATTTTGAGAGTCCCAGAAGGTGAAGAAAGAAACTGAGGAAAAAAGCTTATTAAAAGAAATAATGGTCGAAACGTCCCAAATCTGGAGAGGGAAATGGATATCAGGATTCATGAAGCTCAATGAATCACAAACAGGATAAAGCCAAAAAAGTTCATACTGAGGACTGGGCGCGGTGGCTGACGCCTGTAATCCCAGCACTTTGGGAGGCCGAGGTGGGTGGATCACAAGGTCAGGAGATCGAGACCATCCTGACTAACACGGTGAAACACCGTCTCTACTAAAAATACAAAAAAATTAGCTGGGCGTGGTGGTGGGAGCCTGTAGTCCCAGCTACTCGGGAGGCTGAGGCAGGAGAATGGTGTGAACCCAGGAGCCGGAGCTTGCAGTGAGCCAAGATTGCGCCACTGCACTCCAACGTGGGTGACAGAGCCAGACTCCTCTCAAAAAAAAAAAAAAAAGTTAATACCCAGACACATTATAATTAAATTGTCAAAAGTCAAAGACAAATAATTTTTAGAGCAGCAAGAGAAAAGCAACTTGTCACATACAAGGGAGCCTTCATAAGACTATTGGCAGATTTCTTAGCAAAAACCTTTCAGTTCAGAAAGGAGTGGGATGATATATTCAAAGTTCTAAAAGAAAAAAGTGCCAACCAAAGAACACTATACCTGGCAAAACTCTCCTCCAAAACAGAAGGAGAGAGAAAAATTTTCCCAAACAAAAGTTGAGGGTATTCATTACCACCACATGTGACATACAAGAAGTACTAAAGAGAGTTTTTCCAGTTGAAATAAAAGAATACTAATCAGCAACAAGAAAGCATATGAAAGTATAAAGTTCATTAGTAAGGGTAAATATGTAGACAAATACAGAATACTGTAATTTTGATATGTAAATAATTTTAATTCTAACTTAAAAGTTAAAAGACAAAGTATTAACACTAACTATATAAAAATGTGCTAATGGACACACAACATAAAAAGATGTAAACTGTGTCATTAATAATATAAAGGGAATACTTCCAAACTCATTTTATGAAGCCGGTGTATGCTGATACCAAAGTCAGAAGAAGGCACTACAAGAAAAGAAATTATAGGCTAATATTCCTGGTGTCCACAGATGCAAAAATCCTTCATAAAGCATTAGCAAACTGAATTCAGCAGCACTATGACCAAGTGGGATTTATCCTGAAATGCAAGGATGATTCAACACATGCAAATTAATTAACGTGATGTACCACATCAACAGTGTGAAGGATAAAAATGACATAGTGATCTCAACAGATACAGAAAAAGCATTTAACAAAATTCAACAACATTTCATGATTAAACACTCTCAATAAACCACGTATAGAAGAAATTTAACTGACTATAATTAAGGTTGTATGTGAAAAGCCCACGGCTAATATTATATTCAATGGTGAAAAAGCAAAAGCTTTTCCTCTAGATTAGGAAGAAGGCAAGGATGCCCACTCTCATCACTTCTATTCAGCACACCACAGGAAGTCCTAGCCAAAGCACATAGGCGAGAAAAAGAAATAAAAGGCATCAACATTCGAAAGGAGTAAGTAAAATTATCTGCTTGCAGATGGCGTGATCTTATACATAGAAAAATATAAAAATTTCACCAAAAAGTTCTTCGAACTAATAAATGAATTCAGCAAAGTTGCAGGATACAAAATTGATATGTAAAATCAGTTGCAGTGATTTCAACTATCTGAAAATGAAATTAAAAAACAATCTCATTTACAACAACATTAAAAATAACAAAACACGAATTAACCAAGGAGGAGAAAGACCTTTATACTGAAAACTACAAAACAGTGATACAAGAAATGAAAGAAGATACAAATAAATGAAAAAAATTCCATGTTCACAAATTGGAGATTTATATTGTTAAAATGTCCATACCACCCAAAGCTACCTACTAATTCAATGCAATCCCCAGGGAAATCCTAAAGACTTTTTTTTTTACAAAAATTGAAAAAAAAGTCCTAAAATTCAGAAGGAATCACAAAGGACCCCAAGTACACAAAGTAATCTTGAGAAAGAAGAACAAAGCTAGAAGCATCACACTTCCTAATTTCAAAACACACTATGCAGTTACAGTAATTAAAACAGTATGGTACTGGCATAAAGAAAGATACATAAACCAATAGAAGGGAATATAGAGCCCAGAAATAAATCCACAAATATAGTCAACTGATCTTTGACAAGAGTGCCAAGAATACAAAATGGGGAAAGGATAGTTTCTGCAACAAATGGTGTTGGGAAAATTATATATGCAGATGCAAAAGAATGAAATTGGACCTTTATCTTACACTACACACAAAAAGTAAATCGAAATGGCTTCAAGACATAATTGTAAGACCTGAAACTGTAAAACGACTGAATGAAAACATAGGAGAAAAGTTTCTTGACATTAACTGGTCTTGACAACGATTTCTTGGATATGACACCAATAGCACAGATAACAAAGACAAAATTGGCAAGTGAGATGACATCAAACTGAGGGGCTTCTGTATAGCAAAGAAAACAATCAACAGAATGAAGAGGAAACCTATTGAATGGGAGAAAATATGTGTAAACCACATAAAGGTGTACCTTGTTTTATTGTGTTTCCTTTTACTGTGTTTTGCAGATATTTCATTTATACAAATTTACAAATTTTTAATAAATTTCAGGTCCGTGGTACCCTTGTGTTGAGCAAGTCTATTGGCACCATTTTTCCAACAGCATGTGCTCATTTTGTGTCTCTGCATTACGTTTTGGCAATCATTGCAATATTTCAAATACTTGTATTGTTATTATATCTGTTAAAATGATCTGTGATAAGGGATCTTGGATGTTACTGTTGTAGGTGTTTTGAGGTGTCACGTATAGCACCCATATAAGATGGAAAACTCGGTCGACAAATGGTGTGTGTTCTGACTGCTGTACTAACCAGCCATTCCCCCATCTCTCTCCCTCTCCTGGGCCCTCCCTATTCCCTGAGACACAACAGTATGGAAATTAGACCATTTAATAATCCTACAATGGCCTCTAAGTGTTCAAGTGAAAGGAAGAGTCTCTCACTTTACATCTAAAGCTAGAAATGATTCAGCTTACTGAGGAAGGCATATGTCGAAAGCCAAGAGAGGCCAAAAGTTGGGTCTCTTGTGCCAAACAGCCAAGTTGTGAATGCCAAGAGAAAGTTCTTGAAGGAAATTAAAAGTGCTATTCCAGTAAACACATGAATAAGAAAGGGAAATAGCCACATTGCTGAAATGAAGAAAGTGTGAGTGGTCTGGATAGAAGATCAAACCAGCCACAGCACTCCCCTAAGCCAAAGCCTAAGTCGGAGCAAGGCCCCAACTCTTTTCAATTCTAGGAAGTGTGAGAGAGGTGAGGAAGCTGCAGAAGAAAAGCTGGAAGCTAGCAGAGGTTGATTCCTGAGGTTTAAGGAAAAAAGCTGTCTCTATAACATACAAGTACAAGGTAAGGCAGCAAATGCTAATATAGAAGCTGCAGCAAGTTATCCACAAGATCTAGCAAGGATCACTGATGAAGGTGGCTACACAAAACAACAGCTTTCAATGGAGGTGGAACAGGCTTCTGTGAGAAGAAAATGCCACTGAGGACTTTCATAAGTAAAGAGGAAAAGTCAATCTCTGGCTCCACAGCTTCCAAGGACAGGCTGACTTCTTGTTAGGTGCTAATGCAGCTGATGACTTTAAGTTGAAATCAATGCTCATTTACCATTCCGAAAATCCTAGGGCCCCCAAGAATTAGGCTAAATTAAAATTGCTTGTGCTCTATCAATGGAAAAACAGAGCCTGGAATGACAGCACATCTGTTTACATCATGGTTTACTGAATATTTTAAGCCAACTGTTGGGACCTATTGCTCAGAAAAAGAAAACATTACTTTCAAACTACTACTGCTCATTTACAATGCACCCGGTCACCCAAGAGCTCTGATGGAGATGTACAAGGAGATTAATGTTATTTTCACGCCTGCTAACACAACATCCATTCTTCAGCCTGTGGATCAAGCAGTAATTTTTACTTTGCAGTCTTATTGTTTCAGAAATATGTTTCATAGCGCTATAGGTGCCATAGACAGCGATTGCTCTAATGGAGCCGAGCAAAGTAAATTGAAAGCCTTCTGGACTAACCAAGCATGGTGGCACATGCCTGTAGTCTCAGTTGCTTGGGAGGCTGAGGCAGGAGACTCACTTGAGCCTGGGAGGTTGAGGCTGCAGTGAGTCATGATCATGCCACCACACTACAGCCTGGATGACAGAGTGAGACCCTGTCTCAAAACAACAACGACAACAACAAATCTGGCAATGATTCACAATTCTAGATGCCATTATGAGCACCCGTGATTCATGGGAGGAGGTCAAAATAGCAACATAAACAGGAATTTGGAAGAAGTTGATTGCAACCCTCATGGATTGCTTTGAGGGATTCAAGACTTTAGTAAAGGAAGTAACTGGAGATGTGGTCGAAATAGCAAGAGAACTAGAATTAAAAGTGGAGCCCGAAGATGTGACTAAAGTGCTGCAATCTCATGACACAATGTTAATGGGTGAGGGTTTGCTTCTTATGGATGAGCAAAGAGAGGTTTCTCGAGATGCAATCTTCTCCTGGTGAAGATGCTGTGACCATTGTTGAAACTGTTACAAAGGATTTAGAATACTCCATAAACTTAGCTGATAAAGCAGCATGTTTGAGAGGATTGACCCCAATTTTGAAAGTTCTACGATGAGTAGAATGCTATCAAAAGCATCACATGCTGCAGATAAATCTTTCATGAAAGGAAGAGTTAACTGAGTGATCAACTTCATTGTTGTCTCAGTCTAAGAAATTGCCTTCAGCAACCACCGCCCTCATCAGTCAGCAACCACCAATATCGAGGCAAGACCTTCCACCAGCAAAGAGATCCGGACTCACTGAAGGCTCAGATGATCATTAGCATTTTTTATCAATATTTTAAAATTAAGGTGTGCTTTTTTAAAAGACATGATGCGACTGCACACTTAATAGATATAGTATAAACACAACTTTTATATGCACTGAGAAACAAAAAAATTCATGAGACTCACTTTCTATACTAACTTTATTGTGGTGGTTTGGAACTGAACCTGCAATATCTCTGACATATGCTTATATCTGATAAGGGGATAATCACTGAAATATATAAAGAGCTCCTACAACTCAATAGCAAAAAAAAAAAAACAAAACAAAAAAACAACAAATATCCGGATTAAAAAACGGGCTAATGACATGAATAGATCTTTCTTAAAGAAGACATACACTGTAATCCCAGCACTTTGAAAGGCCGAGGTGCGCAGATCACTTGAAGTCAGGAGTTTGAGATCAGCCTGGACAACATGGTGAAACCCTGTTTCTACTAAAAATACAAAATTTTGCCAGGCATGCTGGCAGGCGCCTGTAATCCCAGCCACTCAGGAGGCTGACAGGAGAATCGCCTGAACCTGGCAGGTGAAGGCTGCAGCGAGCCAAGATCACACCACTGCAATCCAGCGTGGGTGACAGAGTGAGGCTCTGTCTCAGAAAAAAAAAAAAAGACATATAAATATCCAACAGGTATATGAAAAGCTCAATGTTATTAATCATGAGGAAAATGGCAAATCAAAACCATAATGAGATATCACCTCACACCTGTTAGGATGGCCATTATCAAAAAGACAAAAGTTAGTAAGTGTTGGCAAAGATGCAGAGAAACTGAAGCCCTTGTACACTGCTGGTGGGAATTAAAATGGTACAGCTGCTATGGAAAACAATATGAACATTCCTTAAAAAAATAAAAAATTAGAATTACCATAAAATCCAGAGAGAGCTGCACTCCTATGTTTGCTGCAGCATTTTTTTGCAATAGCCGAGATACTGAAACAACCTAAATGTCCACTGGAAGAGGAATGAATAAAGAAAATGTGGAACAAACATACAATGGAATATTATTCAAGCTCAAAAAAGAAGGGAATGCTGCCAGATGCAACAACATGGATGAACCTGGAGGACAGTATGCTAAGTTAAACAAGCCAGTCACAGAAGGAGAAATACTGCATAATTCCATTTATAGCAGGACCTACAAGAGTCAAACTCATAGAAGCAGAGAGTAGTACGGTCGTTTCTAGGGTTTGGGGGAGAGGGAAGTGGAGAGCTACTATTCAAGGGGTAAAACATTTCAGACAGGCAAGATGATGAAGCTGAAGAGCTCTGCTGTACAACATTGTCCCCATATAGAACAGCACAGTATTGTACACTTAAAAACTTTTTAAGAGGGTAGATCTCATGTTAAGTGTTCTTACCATGATAAAATAAGGAAATCAACTCAAAGATGCAGGAGGAAACTTTCAGAGGTGATGGATATGCTCTCAGGTGTATACACATGTCAAAACTGACCAAACCGTACACTATAAATATGTGCTGTTTTCTGTATGCATTTCAACTATATCTCAAAAAAGCTGTTAAATAAATAAAAAAAAAATTGGTAACGGACTTAACCTTCACCTCCATTAATAATTTCACAGGAACGAGTGAAATGTTCTGGGTATGAGCAAGCTTTGATAAGGAGAAACTAAAAGAAAATGCTGACAATAAAGAAGAAATGAGACAAAAACGCAAGAGATGGAGTCCAAAGACCTCATAGCAGGCTGTGTGGCTGGGTCTGGAAACTGGGGAGGGAGCCCGGAAGCGGGCCAGACAGCTCTCCCTCTGTACGTGTGGGTTAGCAGGAGTTGGGGCACATATTACAGACAGGGGTGCTTATCATTACTGCTCACTGATCACCCTAGGCCCATTCCTCACTATTCCCACTTTTGTCTGGAAGACCCTGGGCCGTAAGTTGTGCCTGGGACTGCTCAGGGCACAGTGAAGCCACAGCAAAGGCCTGCTCTGGAGGTCGGGATGACTGTGTCGCTGCTCCAGGCATTCCAAGTTCTAATTCCAAATACTGTGTGACCCAGGCTGTGTCCTAGGGTATCATCCATCTGTGGGATCCCCGATGTGTTCTGTGGTATGACGCACGGGTCTAGGGTGTGGCCCACTGTGTGATCAGGGAGTGCAGAAGGCTGTGACTCCCTGCAGGACCCGCAGAGTGCAGGCTCCACGGAAGAATGCCAACGCTGCTTCCTTTGTATTGTGGGTTGAATAACAGGATTTTGCGATTACTCTAGAAACCCATCCTCTATTTTCCTAAATGAACATTCTGTATAAATAATTAAAATTAATTTATCCTATTTGCAGTTAGGATAACCTGTAGGAATTTAGGTGAAGGGAAAGGGTGAGGCTGAACACCACCAGCGGAACTAAGATGCTTTTCTTCTGAGGCCACAGACTAGGGTGCAGCCTGCCTCCATC
Organism: Chlorocebus sabaeus; assembly: GCF_047675955.1. Lineage (NCBI taxonomy): Eukaryota > Metazoa > Chordata > Mammalia > Primates > Cercopithecidae > Chlorocebus > Chlorocebus sabaeus. Next base: position 72,224,160 of record NC_132921.1, read on the forward strand.
TGTCCCCAGGCAGTAAGGGTTAACATGGCCACAGAGCTTCCTGCACTTCACCGCGTGTGTGTGCCATCGACACTGGGCCTCCCGTACCGTTCCAAGCCAATTATTGTACCCAAGCCCAACTGTGGAGAGCATTACTTCTGAGAAAATGTCATTAGAGCCAAAAAGGGAAATGGATCTGAAAGTTAAATACCGTCCTCCATTAGGCACGGCGAAGTCTATTGGATCAACCACAGGTCAGCATGCTTTTTAGTTCCATGCAGCGCTTATCAAATAGCTGATGTTCAGGAGGCTGTTACATTAAAAAGGAATTCTAAAACAAAGGACCAGTTAAAATAATTTCAGAGATAAAGAGTCACATAACTGTTTCTTAATTGGCACTACTTTATTCATATTTTATTGGTGTTCAGCACATTGAATTTCTTTGTACAATGAAAACCTTTAACAAATAGCATGCTTCTATATTTTCTTTAAAAAGAGGGAGACTTCCTTATAGGTCACGTATATCAATTAGAGCATATTCTAAATGAATTTTCAGCTCAACAGACTCAAAGCAGATGCAGGAGTTTCGATAAAACTATGCACAATGTGCGGAGCGTTTTGTTTTTCATTTGCTCTGTGTGGCACCTGCTGCTTTCCAATGAGCCTCTCAAAATGAGGGGTTTCACAAACTTGTCGATTTCAAGAACAGAAATATACTCTACAAATACTATTTTTTTTTTTTTTTTGAGATGGAGTCTTCCTCTGTCGCCCAGGAGTGCAGTGGTACAATCTCGGCTCACTGCAACCTCCGGCTCCTGGATTCAAGTCATTCTCCTGCCTCAGCCTCCCAAGTAGCTGGGATGACAGGCTCGTGCCACCACATCCAGCTAATTTTTGTAATTTTAGTAGAGATGGGATTTCGCCATGCTGGCCAGGCTGGTCTAGAACTCCTGACCTCATGTGATCCACCCGCCTTGGCCTCCCAAAGTGTTGGGATTGCAGGAGTGAGCCACCGCACCGGGCTGTTTTTTATTTATTTTATTTTATTTTATTATTTTTAAGTGGGAAGGTTCTTGGAAGCTGCTGCCCTCCTCCTCAGCCTGCCTCCCCTTCTCACTGGGGCAAGAGCTGTTCCCACCGTTTTCTGTGTCTGCATGGATGTATTTTATGCTGTGCTGCAATGGCTGGTTGATGCCTTTGTCTCCCACACAAGGTCATAAGCTCCTGAGAGCACAGAACAGCTCCTGAGACAGCTCCAGTTTGTAGACTGAAGCCTGACAGAACCTGGGACGTGGCAGATGTGCTACTGAATGTCAGTAATTGCTACTGAATAAACAAATAGTAGCCCGTAACACGGCACTGATGTCCTTCTCAACACACAAGTTGCTCTACAAATCAAACAGCTGATTGATCTGTGGCGTAGTCTAACTCGCTGGGGTATGCAGGCTTGGGCCTCGTTCTGGGCTTCCTCACCAGGACAGCGGTGGGTTTGTGGTTTGTCTACACCAGCCTCTGAGGGCGACTGGGAAGAAGGAGGCTGGCTCTGGGATCAGCACTCACCTCTCGCTAGGTCCTGATTGCTCCCTGGGGCTACTCTTGCGTTCTGAATCTTGCTCTGCTGGCGAGCTTTGTGTCTACAGATTTCTGTGTCTGGCCTAATTCCAGTGGCTGATATTTTCCCAGAAAAGAAAATATAGCTGGGGTCGAGGCAAATGTGTGCTCCATGATTCTGGCGCTGACCCGTGTTTCTCCTGCGGCCTCCTGGCCGGCAGACTCCAAATCACGCTGTCTAGATGCTCCCGAAGTGCCTGTAAAACGCAACTGCTTCTCTGCAGCCAAGTTAAAGTTTCCCTTTTGTGGCTTTTTATCCACCTTCCTTTCCGTGATTCTCTAATGAGTGGATTTCTTGGGGAAAAAAAAGATAAACGTTTCATTTTTTTTTTCTTCATGCTGATTGACAGACGATCTCCAGCCTCCCATGATCGTGCAATCTATAAAATGCAGCTTCTAATACTGACTTGTGGAGCATTTTGACGGCTGGAGATAAAAGGAGCAGTCTCCTTCCCGTTTGATAACACTGCACACTGTTGTTCAAACTTTCTTCATCTTCTTGAAGCATCAGTTCCATTAGGTAAACACTCCAGGTTGCTGCTACATGCTGGGAGCTGTGAGAGCTTCTAGGTTCTTTCAGCAGCTCCTTGATGAACAGGAAACCAGCTGCCAGGTGCAAACTTGGAGCAGATTTCACAGCTGCTTCTGCTCATAGTTTGCACCTAGGATCAATAACAGCGTTAGGTTTTTTTTGTTTTGTTTTGTTTTTTGTTTTTTGTTTTTGAGATTCTTGCTCTGTTCCCCAGGCTGGAGTGCAATGGAGCACTCTGGCTCATTGCAACCTCCTGTCTCAGCCTCCCGAGTAGCTGGGATTACAGGTACCCGCCACCATGTCTGGCTAATTTTTGTATTTTTAGTAGAGACGAGGTTTCACCATGTTGGCCAGGCTAGTCTTGAACTCCTGACCTCAAGCAATCCGCCTGCCTCGGCCTCTCAAAGTGTTAGGATTACAGGCGTGAGCCATGGCGCCTGGCCAGCATTATGCATTTTTTGTGTGCAAACATCAACATTAAACAATCAAGTTCCTACCTCTCCTGTACCTCCCCACTCATAAAATATCCTAAGGAAGGGGGATGCCCATCATGTTACTGAGAGGTTCCATGTTCATCCCTAGAATCATGTTCTTGACCCACACTGCTGTCATTTATCTCTGAGCACGTGCAGGCTCTGACTGGTATTTTTCTCTTAGGTTCTTGTCCTTTCTCTTCAACAACACAGTGAACTTTTCCAGGGCTGAGGCTGTGTTCTCTGCCTTGTGGAATCTCCACGTCACCCAGAGAAGCACCCGGCACACAGCAGGTTCTTGAGAGATGCAAATGTTTGCAGTTGGTGAGTAATATAAAGGATTCAATGAATAAAATGACTTTTCCCTTGTGACTCAAAGTATGGGTGTCACTGCACCTTATTTTTCTGTTTATGTCAAAATACTCTCCTCTTCTGCTTTTCCTGGGAGGAGTTCATGTCCTCAGAAGGAAAATTCACTTTCAACTGCAGAAGAACACACCAAGTGAGCATTAATCCGAAGCACAGTGATGCAACCTACACTTTCTCCAAGGCTCTTCTGCTAGGATTAGATAAAGCAGATGCCACAGTGTGCTACTGTCTTCCTCGATCCTCCGTCAGTCGGCAGGTTGACCTGCCTCTCGTTAAAGAACATTTTCCCAGACCGGCAGATGAAATAACATCGGGAAGGGTTGAAAAGAGCTGTCTAACCCTTGAACATTTCGATGGTGGCTTCCCTAACTCGTGCCTTCAGTGGCATTTGATGCAACACCTGATAACAGCTGGGCAACAGTCCTCCGAGTCCTCCTGATGAGGCAGAGCTAGGGCAGCCTTACAGGATGGGACACAGGGCCAAGCCAGGCGGCCCGCAGGGGCTGTGTGTGTGTGTGCCCCTCCCGTCAGGTGCTGACACTTCAATGCTTGTCTAGAGGACTTTATCTGCTGAGAATAATTTAACCCCAGAACTGCAGTTGGAAAAGTCTTTAAATGATGCTTTTTTATTCATAAACCACAGCTTCCAATAATGGGCTGCTATCTTTCCTGCTGCGGTTAACTGGCCTGGGCTTTTTAAGAGTAGGGCCGTCAGCTTATGGCCCCTATATGGGCTCATTAGAAGAACCCCAGACCCTTCTGCTATGGCCACTGTGGCGTCCTCTTCTCCACCAGCCCCTCCTCTTGGGATCCTAATTCAAGGACAAAATCCTTCACTGACTTCTTTTCTTAGTAAGTGACTAAAACAAAAAGCCTATTATTTAGAGCAGTTTTAGGCTCACAGCAAAATTGAGAGGATGGTACAGAGTACAGCTGCCATGTACTCCCTGCCCCCACAGGCACAGCCTCCCCACCAGCAACATCCCTCAGAGGGCTGCAACCTGTGAAGCTACCCGGACACGTCACTGTCACCCAGAGCCCACAGGGCTGGAAGGGGTGCACTAGGGTTCCCTCTTGGCGTTGTACATGCTGTGGGTTGGACAAGTGTGTGGTGACACTGTCCACTCTGATGGTATCATACAGAGTAGTTTCCCTGCCCTGAAAGTCCTCCGTGCGCTGTCTGGCCATCCCTAGCAAGGGAATTCTGAAACAACAGGGAACAGTTTTCACTTGGCCCCTAAACACACTTAGAGTCACTGCTTTAGCTGATAGAAGGTAATTTTCTGTTTTTCAGTAAGAGTTGGTTTCAGCTTAAAGCCAACCCCAAAAAAAACAAAACCCAACAACTAAGTATTAATAAATTTAGACCCGGCTGGGCACTGTAGCTCATGCCTGTAATCCCAGCACTTTGGGAGGCCGAGACAGGCAGATCACCAGAGGTCAGGAGTTTGAGACCAGCCTGTCCAACATGGTAAAACCCTGTCTCTACTAAAAATTAAAAAATAAAAATAAAAAAATAAAAAAAATTAACCGGGTGTAGTGGTGGGCGCCTGTGGTCCCAGCTACTTAGGAGGCTGAGGCAAGAGAATCGCTTGAACCTAGGAGGCGGAGGTTGCCGTGAGCCAAGATGGCACCACTGCACTCCAGCCTGGGCAACAGAGAGAGACTCTGTCTCAAAATAAATAAATAAATAAAATTAAAAATAAATGAATAAATGTAGACTCAAAGTAAATTATCCTGGGTGCTGTGAGGTGAGAAATAATCATCTCGGACTCCTTATTCAGATTTATGCAGTGGGGTTTTGGAGATGTTCTGATTATCACTTTCAATATCATGAGTTGATTTTAGGCCCTTCGAGTTAGGTCTTATCTTTGAAAATGCTAATTTTTGGAAACTTTTCATAGACTAATTAAATTAGCTAGATACCTGAATTAGCTAGGTCTCTTGGTCTCAACTCAACTGAAAAACCTGCTTGCCATTAAAGAATTTCCCTGTAAATGACACATGAGTCAACAGGGAAAGTCACTTGTGCTGGAGGAGCTGAGGTTGAGTCCAGGCACCTGAGTGTTTAGAAAGTGGATGCAAGCTGGCCAAACAAAGATGGACAGTTCCTCTCCTGCCCTCTTCTTTTCATCCCCAGGAGCACCCACCATTCCAGTCTCATCCGTCATCTTCCCAGCAGTTTCCTGGATGGCACAGGGTGCAGCAGTGGGCACATCTGTTCTGTCCTCCAGCAGCAAAGTCCTCCCAAGAGAGCCACCACCACGGCTTCAGTGTCTTCCTGTCCCTTCCAGTCTGAAGCCTCCTGTACCCGCCAGGCCATGAACCTGCACACCCAGTGGGTTCCTTCTCAGCCCTCTTTTTTTTTTTTTTTTTCTTTTTTTTGAGACCGAGTCTCATTCTGTCGCCCAGGCTGGCGTGTAGTGGTGCGATCTTGGCTCACTGCAACCTCTGCCTCCCAGGTTCAAGCGATTCTCCTGCCTCAGCCTCCCAAGTAGCTGGGATCACAGGAATGCACCACCACACCCAGCTAATTTTTGCATTTTTAGTAGAGACGGGGTTTTACCACGTTGGCCAGGATGGTCTTGATCTCTTGGCCTTGTAATCCACCCACCTCGGCCTCCCAAAGTGCTGGGATTACAGGCATGAGCCACTGTACCCGGCCTCAGCCCTCTTTATCCCTGAGCTCCCAAATGACACTGCTGGCCACTGCATTGCTCCCGAAACCTCTTCCTTTCTTGGCTGCTCCCAGCCCTCTATCATTCTTCACACTCTTCTTCCTCCAGCCCTTTTTGAAAGGCTGGAGTCCCACGGCCTCCTATCCTGGGCCCTCCTCCTCCCTTCCCTTCTCACTCTGCACGTTCTCCCTGGGTGGCATGTCTTCTCCGGGTGGCATGTGGTCCCCAGGTGACAAGTCCAACCTGGCCAATGCACTAACGACTCTGGGCGACACATCCATCTCTGGCTCTGCAGCCTCTCTGAGACCCACGGCAAATGCCCAGCTGCTCTCCAGCCACTGCCCACTGGACACCCAAGGCCCTTCAGTCTCAACACACCTAGAGTGGAGCTCACTGTTCTCGTCTCCCTCCAACTGAGTCTTCCTCTTAAATTCCTTACTTGGAGAATGTCCTTGCCATTTCACTGAAGGGTTCAGTGACATTTCTTCACCAGATGGTCTTCTTTCCCTCCATCTCATCAGTCACCAGGTTCCCGGGACTCCATTTTGCCCACACCCACAGACACGCCTGCCCCTTCCTGTCACCGTCACTGCATCTGAATGAGGTCGCCTCCTCACATCTCTCTTTTTTTTTTTTTTCCTGAGACCGAGTCTTGCTCTGTCCCCCAGGCTGGAGTGCAATGGCACGATCTCAACCCACTGCAACCTCCACCTCTCGGATTCAAGTGATACTCCCACTTTAGCCTCCTGAGAAGCTGGGATTACAGGCACCCACCACCAGCTAATTAAAAGTTAGCTGGTAACCAGCTAGTTGTTTTTTTTTTTTTTTTTTTGAGACTGAGTCTCCTTGTGTCGTCATCCAGGCTGGAGAGCAGTGGTGCGATCTCAGCTCACTGCAAGTTCCGCCTCCCGGGTTCACACCATTCTCCTGCCTCAGCCTCCCAAGTAGCTGGGACTACAGGCGCCTGCCACTGTGTGTGGCTAAGTTTTCATATTTTCAGTAGAGACGGGGTTTCACCATGGTCGCGATCTCCTGACCTCGTGATCTGCCCGCCTCAGCCTCCCAAAGTGCTGGGATTACAGGCATGAGCCACCACGCCCGGCCTTAATTTTTGTATTTTTAGTAGAGATGGGGTTTCACCATGTTGGCCAGGCTGGTCTCCAACTCCTGACCTCAGGTGACCTGCCCACCTCAGTCTCCCAAAGCGCTGGGATTATAGGCGTTGCGACACTGCGCCTGGCCTCCTCACATCTCTTGACTGGACTGTTGCAGCTGCCTCCATCTGGCCTCACAGCCACTGGCTAATGTTGTTTGGCGAAGTCAGCCTGCCTGGGCTGGATCCTGGCTCAGTCACAGAGGGCTGTGTGCACCTGGGGCTGGATGCGATTTGCTAGGATGTGTGATCTCATTACGTGAATTTACATACATTAAATATTTTGATTCATACCAATTCACATCAAGTATGCTTTTCACTGGTGTAGACCCAGGGCCTCTGCCAGTGGTCTCTCATGTGAGTGAGCCCCTAAAGCCTAGTACACAGCCTGCAGAAAAGTCTGTGTGACCCAGGTCAGATCAGGGGTAAGAGCCAGCAGCCCGTGACTCTGTTAGCCATGTAGATTACATTTTATTAATTTGAGCAAATGCTTAAAAATACGTAGGTTTCAGAAATTCTGAAAACCTGGCAACTTTGGGCCTGTGTTCTCACAAGGCAACAGTGGATGAAGCTAGGATGCAGCTGTCCCTTTTAGACAGGGCACGCACTCCCTGCCTTAGCCCTCATTACGGATTGAATTATGCTTCCCATCCCCCTGAATTCATATGTTGAAGCCCTAACCCCCAATATGACTGTATTTGGACATAGGGCCTTTAAGTAGGTAATTAAGGTAAGATGAGGCCATAAAGGTGGGGCCCTAATCCCACAGTGTCCTCGTAAGAACAGGAAGAGACAGCCGAGATCTCTCCCTCTTTTTGTGTGCACATAGAGGAAAGGCCATGCGAGGATACTGTGAGAAGGTGGCCGTCTGCAAGCCAGGAACACAGCCCTCACCAGAAACCAACCCTGCTGGCACCTTGATCTTAAGACTTCCAACCTCCAGAATTGTGAGAAAATGTCTGTTTTTGGTCACTCAGCCTGTTGTATTTTGGTAGGTGAGCAAGCTGACTAACACATTCCTCATGCTCAAGACCATGAGAGTTATCTGAGAAATCCTCTCATTGCCTGCCTTCCACACCCAGTCATCTGACCTGCTCCCCAAGCCCCTGAGCTCCCCACTCCTACTGTACCACACTGCTCTAGTTTGGACCCCATGATTCCTTGTCTTGACCGCTGCCTTCTAACTGGAAAGTTCCATCCCACCTCTGCACTTCTGCAACCAGCCATGGCATGCTTCAACCATGCTCCACCTAAAAATTAAAACAGGATCATATCTCCTCATAGTCACAGTGGCTCCCGGATTCTTGTGTTGTTGCCGGAGGATTGTGTGGGGTGCTACGTCCTGTGCAGGAAAGAAAGTTGAGTCATCAGGATCGACCCCATGAGGGAGACAGAGCACCAAGACACCCATGGAGAGATGTACCCAAGTGCTCCATGACAGGAGCACAAATAATTCACAGGGCACCGGGAGTTAAACCTTTATTTCCCCTTGAGGACTCTGGGAAGGTCTCCTCCAAGACTCATCATGATGGGAAACGGGACTCACCTCAAACTAGCAGGCATGGAGTGACAAAGGGCACCTGACTGGACACAATGGCTCACACCTGTAATCCCAGCACTGTGGGCCAAGATGGGTGGATCACTGGATCTCAGGAGTCCAAGACCATCCTGGGTAACATGGTAAAACCCCATCTCTACATAAAATACAAAAGTTAGTCAGCCGTGGTAGCGTGTACCTGTAGTCCCAGCTGTTTGTGGGGCTGAGGCAGGAGGACTGCTTGAGCTGGGGAGGTCCAGGCTGCAGTGAGCCATGGTCACACCACTGCACTCCTGAGTGGGTGACAAAGTGAGATCCTGTCTCAAAAAAAAAAAAAAAAATAGAGACATAGTCTCACTATGTCGCCCAGGCTGGCCTCGAACTCCTGGCCTCAAGTGATCTGACCACCTCAGCATCCTAAAGTGTTGGAATTAAACAACAACAACAAAAAAGGACACTGCTGGAGCGAGTGCACCTTCCCTGGGTCTGAGGTCTCTGAACCCAATGCCCAGCTTTCGGTGCACATTTCCAGAATAAACAAATGAATGCCATCAGTGAGCAAGAATAAATGGCTGTTACACACAATGGCAGCAGAAGCAATTATCCGAGGATATTAATGGTCAATAAGTCCTGTTTCTGACTCAAAATTTTCCAGCTAAATCCATTTTAAAGCCTAATAAAATCAAGAACCTTTGTGTGTTTAACTCAAATCTATATAAAATCGGATAAACAACGTCAACCCCATGTAACAGTATGTGTTTTAGTGTAGATATCATTGGTGGAGGATACAATACACTCTCCCTGAAAAGTGAGTCATTTGATTTTATGTCACTTTAGATATGATGCTGATATATAAACTCTATGAGGCTATGAGATGATGTCTTCAAAGCGTACTTTCAAATGTGTTACAAGAAGCTGACTCTTTAGAGCTCACCATTCTATTCTTCAGACCATATCTCATCCCACGTTTTTCACAGATTCATAGTCTAATAATTTTTATTATATAGAAAGCATTTTCTGCTTCCCATATCATTTTATTATTTTTAAACTATGTTCAACTGTATAATCACATCAAAACAATGTTGGGTTGTCACAACTCCTGATCCTATTTGTCTTCTTGTTTTTTGTTAGTTTCTTGAGATGACGATTCTCTCTCCCCTTTAAAAAAATTATCCCCTTTTTGAATTATTTTAATTTGATGCATTTAAAAAATTTTGGCTGAAGTAATTTCCAATTAACGTCTTTCCAGGCCGAGCATGGTGGCTCATGCCTGTAATCTCAGCACTTTAGGATGCTGACGTGGGTGGATCACTTGAGACCAGGAGTTTGATATCAGCCTGGCCAACATAGCGAGACTTGTCTCAATTTATTTATTTATTTTTATTCATTCATTTATTTATTTTTGAGACAGGGTCTCCAGCGCACCACCCAGCTAATTTTTGTATTTTTTGTAGAGACGGGGTTTTACCATGTTACCCAGGCTGGTCTTGAACTCCCGAGATCAAGTGATCCGCCAGCCTCAGCCTCTTAAAGTGCTGGGATACAGGCATGAGCTGCCGCTGTCTCTATTTTTTTTTAAGTTTCCTTCCAGAAATATATGTGGATGAGAGTATACTTTGAATACTTGCATATCCAAAGATTTATTTTACCCTCACACACCAACAACGGTTTAACAAGGTATGAAATTCTAAAGTTACACTTCTGTATCCTCAGACCTCTGGAAACGTGTGCTCTGCGATATTCTGGAGGTGAGCACTGGAGGGGGGAGCTCTGCTACTGCTCAGCCCACGTCGCTGTTTGATATAACCTGCGTGTTTACTGGTTTTTGTTGTTTCTTCAAAAACATTTCCCTTTGCTTTAGAAATTAGATATTTCATTCACCAGGATACAACAGCTAGGTTTATGTTGTTTTAAATTATTCATTCTTGCAGTGCAGTGGAGAAGTCCTCTCAAACTCAGTATTTATTGTCTTCTGGATCTTAAATGAAAGTTGCATTCATTTATATGCAGGCATCTTGCTAAAATCATGGAATAGCTCCCTCTCCCATGTATAGCAGAGACCACAAACCTGAACGACTATTCTTCCTTACATCTCACAAAATTGCCATCAAAAGCCCAATTATTATTACTTCGTCTTAAAATTTAAAAGGCAACAAGTAGTATCAGGAAATCGTGATTTTTTTTTCTTTCATTCTACGGTAGAGTGCATAGAACCATGTTTTCTGATTGTTGTAGGAGCACACGTACTTGCTATAGGTAAGCTCTGAAAAATACTACTAGGAGAGCAAGCATCTGGTTCCTGGAAAACGCCGGGATTCGGCGCCCGCCCTCCTGCACGCGGTTACACAGAGAGCACGCCCGAGCCGCCACCCCCTCGTGCCGCTGGTTCTCAGGCGGAGCAAACCTCCCAGAGCCGGGGTTGATCTTCTTCCACAGTAAAACCCAAGCGCAGCTCAAGTTCTTTCTCAAAAGGCAGCAGGCCACACCCACCCACAACACTGTGCTTGGAATAAAAGCTTTGCGGTCAAGCTAAAAGGCCTTATCAATCTCCTTTCATCTGTGTTCTGAAAACAGACCGCCAGCCTCCGCGTGCAGCAGGAAGTGAGAGGCCAGGGTAGACATCCCCGGGGATCAGACCCTGCGGAAGGCGCTCAATCCAGGGCGAGACTTCCCAGAGAGGCTCACTAATGAGAGCGAGCGAGCGACAGGAAAAGCTCAAGGCACTGGGAGCGGCAGAACCGGCCCGTAGCGTCCTCCCGGCCAGGTCAGGGGCACCATTCCCCCCACAGTTTAAACGCTCCGCAGCGGGTCCGCGCCCGTCGCCCGTCCGGGTCCAGTCCCGGGATTCAGGAGCCCCTCCCGCCGCCGCTCCCCGGCGCCCACCAACCCCGCGGGCCCGGCGCGCTGTCCCCGGGGCGTCAGCCGACCGCGCGGCCAGGACCTACCGAGCAGCAGGAGCCGGTGCGTCTGCTGCAGGTCGCGCTTCTGCTCGCGCAGCATGCGGTCGATGCCCCGGCTCACTTTCCTCGCCTCCTTGGCCGCCTCGCGCTCCTCGGCGCTCAGCTGCTCGGTGCGCTGCCGCTTCTCCTTCGGCTTGTCTGCTTTGGGCCGAGCGCATGCCGGGCTCCCGCCGCCGCCCCGAGGGAGCGAGGTCCGAGCCGTGTCCCTTGCGGCCACCCGGACTGGGGCCGGGGCCGGGGCGGGCTGCGTGTCCTGCACCGGGGGCTCCGAGGCTGCGCAGGGGTCGTCCCCTGGGCCCCCGAAGAGCAGCGGCCGCAGACTGTAGCACAGACCCATGTGGGCGCGGCACGGCGGGGGCGGCGCGCGGGACTAGGGCGGGCTGGGCCCCGAGGGCGGCCTGGTTTCCGCGCCCAGTCAGGCCGGCGCCCCTGCGGAGGGGCGAGAGGGGGCTACACCTGGACCCTGTTCAGCGCTGCCGGCCGCCAGCTGCGGGAAGGAGGTGCGGCAGGCCCGGGCCGAGGGCCACGGCCCCTCACTGCCCCAGAGGGCCATTTTGCATTTTCCGCTGGGTGCAGGGGGTGGCGGCCGCCTTGGCTGGAGATCACTTGATAACGCCCAGAGCGGGCCAAGCCGACGGGCCTTAGCGAGCCCGGCCCCGTTACCGTAAATGCTGCCGCCGGTCCAGCCCTCGCTACCGTAAATACAGCTGGCTTTCGTTACCGTAAATACTGCCGCCCGGGCTGGTCCCCGTTACCGTAAATACCACCGCGCGGGCGAGTATTCTGTACCGTAAATAATGCCGACTGAGCCCGGCGCGCAGCTGCGGACAGTACCGCAGTAGCTGTGCAGTCAGCACCTGGAGCCGCAGTTGCGGCAATTAGAAAACCAGGGTGGCTTTGATCTTGGGTCATGGTAACAGAGGACGGAAAGCTGGGTGCAGGGATAGAGACCGTGGCTTTAAAGCCTTCAGTTTCCCCAATCCATTGCTTGCAGAGATCTCTGCACCTTGCCACTCCCTTTTCTGCTCATTATCTTACACACATGCCCGCACAATCTTTATCCCTGCTTTAATACTACTATACCTTTGACCTCTACAAAATCTCCAATTCTGGAGTCTAGTCCACGACACCATTTTCAACAATTTCCACCCTTAAAAATGAAAACCGAGCACATATAATTGCCATGTACTATTTATATTTGCTGAAATGAGAATATGAGATTGTACACTGTATTTTCTTAATCCACAATACAGCGCAGAGAGGAGCAGATGCGCCTTCAGACTGGGTGCGCTCTCTCCATGACGCTGAGAAACAAGCCCGCCAGAGGTCCCATGTCTCGTTATTTCCCACTGAATGCACAGCATCTTGTAGAGCTTCTGCAACAGGTGGACATTTCAATATAGCTTGTGAATAACTTGCTGTAAGATGTGTTCCTTGATTTCCGGGAAAATGACATGGAATATTATAACTGATAGTTAAATACATCTCTCATTAACGCACCAGATAAGGCTGTTTAATGGAACGCAGCATGCAGCACAGTGTGCACTGCACCCGTTGGCACTAGATGTAAATACTACATTGGATTACATTTTTTCTTTTTGAGACAGTCTGGCTCTGTCGCCCAGGCTGGAGTGCAGTGGTGCGATCACGGCTCACTGCAACCTCCGCCTCCCTGGTTCCAGTGGTTCTACTGCCTCAGCCTCCTAAGTAACTGGGACTACAGGCGCCCACCACCACTCCCAGCTAATTTTTCTTTTTCTTTCTTTCTTTTTTTTTTTCTGGGCATTTTTAGTAGAGACGATTTCACCATGTTGGCCAGGCTGGTCTCGAACTCCTGACCTCAAGGGATCCACCCACCTCGCCTCCCAAAGTGCTGGGATTACAGGCGTGAGCCACCGCGCCGCGCCTGGATTACATTTTTAAATCAAGAAGTTGGAGATCCGGGATTCACATTTCTTTTGGGGGTCCTGCTAATAACAAATGTGCATACATGTACTACTTTTGACCTAACATTGTTCCCCAAATTTTGCTAAAATTATGGCATACTTTTAGATATTTGAGCAAAAGAAAGGATTATAGAAAATCTAACTTGGGAAAATAGAAAAAGTTACTAAATATCATTGTCATTTTCACTATTCATTCACTCATCCATCTGTCCATTTGTCCATTCATCCATTTAATTAAGTGCCTGCAGTATGCTAGGCATCCTTGTTGCTGGGTGAGGCAGACATGGTCCTCATGGAGTTTATAGACTAGTGAGAGAGAAATATACTCAATCATAAAAACACAGGTAAATATATTAATTGTAAATTACGCTAATGCCATGAAGGGAAAAAACAAGATTCTCAGAGTGTAAGGGAAGGTCCTGTTTAAATCGGGGTGGGGAAGAGTAGTGTGAGTGGCAGGAAAGGCTTTTGAAGACACTGAGACCCGAGAGACTTATAGCAATTGCTTTTCTATTATAACGTATTAGCTAAACTTTACCAGTATCTTACAGGAAGGATAACATTTTGTTTGTATATTAAAGCCAGCTGAAAATGAAAACAAATATTTTATGTTGTTTTTTTTTTTTAAGACAGGATCTCTCTCTGTTACTCAGGCTGGAATACAGTGGCGTGATCATAGCTCACTGCAATATAGAACTCCTGGGTTCAAGTAAGCCTCCTGCCTCAGCTTCCAGAATAGCCAGGATTACAGGTGTGCACCATCAGACCTGGCTAATTTTTTTAATTTTTATTTTTAGTAGAAACGAGGTTTCACTGTGTTGTCCAGGCTGTTCTGAAACTCCTGGGCTCAAGGGATCCTTCCACCTTGGCCTCCCAAAGTGTTGGGATTACAGGTGTGAGCCACCACGTCAGGCCTAGAATGGATTTTTATACTTAAGTACATCAGTTAAAATGTGGCCCCTCATTGAAAAACTAAGAATTTCAAGACAGTGATAGCAGAACTTTAAGCCATGTGTGTGGCCCTTGTATGAATATGCAGGTCACAGGCCCATGAAGCTGGCTGTACTTTCTGAGTTGAAATGTCAGAGAATACAATTTGGAGCTGGGAGAAAAACCAGACCATTAGCAGTGAAATCCTAGAAGGGAAGAAATTTCAGAGGTGTGAGCCCCACACATCCGTGTGTCGAATCTCCTCAAATCTTTGGCAGATCACTGAACAACAATGGATGGGGAGACCCCAGTGGCCTGACAAAATACTAGAAAACCTAAAAGAACAAAGATTTCAGTTGCTTCTCACTTCAGGGGAGACTGAGTTTGGAGTCTGAGTCAAGCCAAGTGAACTTTTTATAGTACATAACAAAAATCATTCATTAGAGAAATAAAACAACTCAAAATGTCTACATCATTCATAATGTTCAGTGTCAAACAAAAAAACACTAGATGTGCACAGAAACAGGAAAATATGACCCACAAAGTGTGATGTAAATTGATGCCTAGGTGACTCAACTGCAACAATTAGCAGACAAGGATTTTAAAGCAACTAGTAGAAATATGTTCACCTATTTTAAAGAAGAAATACACATAATAAATGAGCAAATGGAGAATCTCAGCAGAGAAATCGAAGCATAACGAGAAATAAATGGAAATACTCAAATTGAAAATTACAGTAACTAAAGTAAAAATTCACTGGAGGTGCCTAACAGCAGATTGAAGACAGAATAAGTTGAGGAACTGTAAAATAGATGGATAGAAATGATCCTATCTGAAAAACAGATGGAAGAAAAGCAGTGGAAGAAAAACACACAGATCTTCAGAGACCTGTTCGTCAACATAATCTGGTCTAATATAAGTGTAACGTCTTAGGAAGTGAGGAAAAAGAAAATCTTGGAAGAAATAGTGGCTTCAAATTTCTGATACTTGGTAAAAGACTATTTATAAGACCAAGAAACCCAATGAATCACAGGCAGGACCAATACATAGAAAATCAGACCTAAGTACATATAGTTAAACTGCTGAACTCCAAATATGAAGAGAAAATTATAAAAGCAGCTAAAGAAAAAAGAGACATTATGTGTGATAAACAACATATGAATAATGTTAGCTTCTTACCAGAAACAATGAAGGCCAAAAGGCACTAGAACAGCACAGGTGAACTGCTGAAAAACAATGATCAACCGCCTCCTAGGTTCACGCCGTTCTCCTGCCTCAGCCTCCCGAGCAGCTGGGACTACAGGCACCCGCCGCCACGCCCGGCTAGTTTTTTTGTATTTTTCAGTAGAGATGGGGTTTCACCATGTTAGCCAGGATGGTCTCGATCTGCTGACCTTGTGATCCACCTGCCTCGGCCTCCCAAAGTGCTGGGATTACAGGCGTGAGCCACCGCACCCGGCCGTATTCTTTCCTTTTAAACTTAAAAAAATCATATTCCTCTTCAAGAAAAAATGTTAGTATTGTGGGCTGATGATGTATATAGATGAAATATATGTGAAATATATGAAAATGTTGCAAAAGATGGGGGTAAAGGAATTATATTCTCACAAAATTCCAATATGTTAAATAGTATGTTAACTGTTAATCAATTGTGATAAATTACCCGTACAACTTTTTGCAGTGTTAGAAATAATCTATAACTGTTTTGTCATATATAAGATAGCTGCTAGTCACACATATTCATTGAACACTTGCAATGTGGGTTTTGTGACTAAGGAAATAAATTTTAATTTTATATAATTTTAATTAGCTTAAATTTTAAATTAAATAGCCACATTAGTTAGTAGGTATCATTTGGTAAAATGCAGCCCTACAGCAACCACTAAAAAATAATGCAAAGTAGTATGTCTTAAAAGCCAATAGGGAAATACAACTGAAATATCAACAAGATTCAATTACACCCAAAGAAAGGAGGAGCAGAGGGAAACAAATGAACTGAAATGGAAACAAATATCAAAGTGGCAGATTTAAATTCAACTATAATTAAAAATAAATGGACTAACCTCCACCCCCCCCCAAAAATAAAGGACTAGAGAATGTCAGAGTGGATTAAAAAGAAAAGACCCAACTCAGTGCTGTTTATAAGGAACAAACCTTAAATACAGACGCAAGTAGGTTATTAGTAAAAAGAATGAAAATATACACCATGGCGTTATGGACTGAATGCGTGTCTCTCAAATTGATATGTTGAAGTCCTAACCCCCAGTGTGATGGTTTGTGGAGATGGAGCCTTTGGGAGGTAATTAGGGTTAGGTGAGGTCCTGTGGGTGGGGTCCCGTGATGGGATAAGTGCCCTTATAAGAAGAGACACCTGAGAGCTTGCTTACACTGTTCCTGCCATGAGAGGGCGCAGTGAGGTGGCCATCTACTCACCAGGAAGAGGACCCCACCAGAGGACAGCCACCTGGCATTCTCATCTTGGACTGGCAGCTTCTAGAACTGAGGTAAAATAAATCGTTAAGTCACTCAGTCCATGATATTATGTTGTGGCACCATGAACTTACTAAGGTACATGCTACATTGATTTCCTAGGGCTGTGGTCAGAAATTACTACAAGCTGAGAAGGTTAAAACAACAGAAATTCATTATCTCACAGTTCTAGAGACCAGAAGGCAAAGTCGAGGTGTTGGCAAGGCCACCCTCCCTCTGAGGGCTCTAGGGGAGGAGCTTCTTGGCCTCTTTCAGCCTCTGGTGGCCCCTAGCACTTCTTGGCTTGTGGCAGCATCACTGCAATCTCTGCTTTGTCTTTGCATGGCCTTCTTTCTTCTGTCCCTGTGTGTCCTTATAAGTTCAGTCTTACTGGATGTGGAGCTCATCCTAATCCAATGTGATCTCATTTCGATCCTTACTTTAATTACAATCTGCAAATACGATTTACAAATTAGGTCACATTCTGTAGTTTCAGGTGGAAGTGAATTTAGGGGGAGCACTATTTAACCCACTGCACGTGGAACCATTAACTGTGAGAAACCTAGAGTGTCTATTAACATCAAGCAAAATAGGCTGCAAGATAAAGAGGTTTATTGGGAATAGAGAGGACTAGTTCATCATGTCGAAAGGGATCAGAACATCAGGAAGACATAACAAATACGTGTATACAGTAATTCAAAATATAATGTCTGAAAGAGCATAAGGGGGAAGCAAACGAATCCCCAGTCCTAGTTGGATCTTTTAACATGCTTGTCTCATTAGCAGAAAAACCGGAAGGGCTGAAGTATAAGCCACCTCTAATGAGCTGATATTTATAGAGCCCTACACCTAACAACGACAAAATGCTCTTCCCAAGTTGATGTGGAATTTTCACTGAGATAGACCAGACCTCGGGCCGAAAATAAGTCTCAATAAATTATAAAATACTGAACGTCTTCGAGCATGCTTTCTGGCCACAATGGGATTAAATGAGAATAACAGCAAAGTGTGTGAAAAGTCCCCAGATATTTGGAAATTAAACAATAAACTTCTAAATAACCTGTGATTCTAGGAAGAAATAACAAGGAAATGAGAAGTATTTCAAACTTAATGACAGTGAAAATACCACATACCAAAATGTGTGAGATGTAGCTAAAGCAGTTCTTAGATGTAACATTCAGCACTTTAATTGCTTACATTCAAAAGGAAGAAAGCCTTAAAATAATTGATTTTCATTTCCACCCTAAGAGTCTAGAAAAAGAAAAGAAATTAAACCCAAAGTAAGAAGAAAGGAAATAACGAAGAACAAAAATCAAACAAAGTGAAAACAAACCAGCAGAAAATGAGGAAAGCAAAATATTCTTCTTTGAAAAGTTTAATAAAATGAATAAATCTCTAACAAGAAAGAAACACAAATTACCAGTATCAGGTATAAAAGAGGGTAGAGTGTTATAGAGTCTCTATATATCAAAGTCATAACCTGGGAAGATTGTAAACAACTTTATGTCAACACATTTGATAACTTAGATGGAATGAACAAATTATTTGAAAAATACAGTTTACCAAAACTAGTATAAGAAAAAAACCAGAAAACCTGAATGGTGGTATATATAGTAAAGAAATCACAGTTGCTTTAAAAGTACGCTCACAAAGAAAACTCCAGGTATAGATGATTTCACTGATTAATTCTATACAACATTTAAGGAATAAATATTACCTGTCTTATGCAAATTCTTTCAGAATACAGAGGAGGAAAAAGAAATACTCTGTGACTTAAGGCCAACACAGTATTAACACAAAAACTTGACAAAATACAAATTCAGAAAATTTTAGGTCAAGATGGTTCATTAACACAGATGCAAAAAAATCTTTAAAATATGATTCAATCCAGCAATGTAGAAAAATAGTATGTTATAACCAAGTGGGATTTATCCCCGTAGTGCCAGGTTAATTTCACATTTAATAGCTAATCAGTGCAATTCACCACATTACTATGTTAACAAAAAATGGCATAATTACTTCAATAGATGCAGAAAAAGCATTTGAAAAAAATCCATATCAATTTATGAAAAAACTCCAACTCTTAGAAAAAACTATAAACGGAAATAAACTTCTGATATTCAGACAGTCACTAAAATCCTGCAACTAACATCATTAATTGTGAAATGCTGAAAACTTCCTGACGTTGGTAGCAAGGCAAGGATGTCTGTTCTCATCACTTTTCTTTTTTTATAGAGACAAGGTCTCTCTTCTGTGTCACCCAGGCTGGAGTGCAGTTGTATGATCATAGCCCACTATAACCTCTAACGTCAGGGGTTGAGGCTCAAGTGATCCTCTTGCCACAGCCTCCTGGGTAGCTAGGACTACCACCATGCCAGCTAATTAAATTAATTTCTTTCTTTTTCCTTCTTCCCTTCCCTTCCCTTCCCTTCCCTTCCCTCCCCTCCCCTCCCCTCCCCTCCCCTCCCCTCCCCTCCCCTCCCCTCCCCTCCCCTCCCCTCCCCTCCCCTCCCCTCCCCTTCCCTTCCCTTCCCTTCCCCTTTTTTGTAGAGACAGTATGTCACTATGTTGCCCAGGCTGGTCTCAAACTCCTGGCCTCAAGCGATCCTCCTGCCTCGACCTCCCAAAGCACTGGGATACAGATGTGAGCCACCGCACCTGACCCCTCAACCTTTTAATTTAACATTATATGAGGTCTTAGCCATTTCAGTAAGGCAAGAAAATGAATTTGTAAGTGTAAAGATTGGAAATGAAAAACTAAAATTGTCTGTATTCCCAAAAGACATATTGTTTATATAGGAAATACTAAGGAATAATCTTAAAGGCATTCTTGAGCTAATATGTGAGTCTAGCTAGGTCTCAGGATACAAGGCACACAAAAATAAATTATATTGCTATATGCTAAAAGACAACAACAACACAACTGGCGTATGAAATTTTAAAATTTTCATCACAATAGAATCCCAAACCACGAAATACGTAGGAATAAATCTGATGAAAGATGTGCAAAACCTCTATATTGAAAACTACAAAACATTGCTCTGAGAAATTAAAGACCTAAACAAATGGAGGGGTGTGAGCTGTGATGGACTGAAGGCTCAATGTGTTAGGGTGCTTATTTTCTCAATTAACCTATGCGTTCAATGCAATCTCAATTGTTATCCCAGAAGGCTTTCTCATAGTAATTGATAAGCGGATTCTAAAATTTATATGGAAATGCAAACAACCTAAAATACCCAAAGGAATTTTGATAAAGACCAAAGTTGGAGGACTTACATTACCTTCCTTTAAAGCTCACTATAATGCCACAGTAATCAAGATGGTGTGATATATAAAAATTGGCAAACAGATCAATGAAACGCAACTGAATGCAGAAATAGACCTGCGCTAACATGGTCTATTGGATGTCAACAAAGGTGCCAAAATAATTTAATGGGAGGACGTTTTCTCAACAAACAGTGATGGAACAATGGGATGTCCACATTAGAAAAAAGCAAACCTTGTCTCCCACCTTGTATCACACACAAATAATCAAGAATTAAATACAGACCTAGCTATAAAATCTAAAACTATGAAGCTTTTTCAGAAGAAAACATTGGTGAATATTTTTTGTGACATGAAGAGAGGCAAAGATTTCTTAGATAGGACAGAAAAATTAACCATTCAAGGAAAGCTGATAAAGTTGACTTCATAAAATTCAAAATGGCACATTAAAATATACTACTAATATGAATAGATAGAAAGTATTTGTAATACCTATACCACAATGAACTCCTATAAACCAATGAAAATGAGAGAACTCAAAAATGAGTAAGATGTTTGGACAGACACTCCGCAAAGGAAGGTATATGATTGACCAGTGAGCAAATGAAGATGTGATCAACATCTTCAGTCATCAGCAAAATGCAAGTGAAAATGACATCTACTATAATGGTTCAAATGAAAAGACACTCAACACCAGCTGTTGGTGAGAATGTGGAGAAAGGGGAACACTGATATATTTTTTTGATGGAACAGTACAATGGCCCCACCGCATTTGAGAAACAGTTTTTCAGTTGAATTTTTATAATCTTAAACATGTACTTATCTCTTAACCCAGCAATTCCACTCCTAGATATTTATCCAAAAGAAATGTAAATATGTGTTCACAGAAAGACTTGCAGAAGAAAACATTGCAGCTTTATTCCCAGCAGCCCCCAAACTGGAAATAACACACACACACCCATTAGCAGGACAAGGATTAAGGAAATTGTGAGATTTTCATATTGTGGAATACTACACCACAGTAAGAAGAAACAAACGACTAATACATTTCACAATGTAAATACATCTCAGATGTTATATACTCGGTATAACAAATGTTATACTGAGTGAAAAAGCCAACACAAAAGAGTACATACTCCACTTATATGCAGTTCTGGAACAGAATTAATTCAAGCTGAAAAGAAGTTATAACAATGGTTACCTCTGGTGCGTGGTACTGAATGAAAAGTGCTATGGATGAACTTTGGGGGAGATGAAAAATGTTCACTATTTGACACAGATGTGGGTTACTCTGATTTATCTATGTTCCCAAACTGTACAGCTAAGATGTGTGCATTGCAGTATATGTAAATTTTACCTAAAACAACTAAACTTTAGTGGGCTGTGGGAAGTGGGTAGAGTTAGGGATAAGAATAGCAGAATGTTTAAAATTGTTCAAGGTGAGTGATGAATGCATTTGGGTTCATTAAATTATCCTATTTATGTTTGAAAATTTCCACCATAGAACATTTAAAAATCATGAAGTATAAAAAATTAAGTATATTATGCAACATTATGGTAACAAAGAATGTTGAAATTTTAGTGGCATAGAAAATATTTGTGGTAAATGAAAAAAGGAACTTTAATTAATTAACTATTTATTTATTTGTTTTGAGACTAAGTTTTGCTCTTGTTGCCTGGGCTGGAGTGCAGTGGTGTGATCTCTGCTCACTGCAACCTCTGCCTCCCAGGTTCAAGTGATTCTTCTGCCTCAGCCTCCCGAGTAGCTAGGATTACAGGCGCCGCCACGATGCCTGGCTAATTTTGCATTTTTACTAGAGATGAGGTTTCTCCATATTGGTCAGGCTGGTGTCAAACTCCCGACCTCAGGTAATCCGCTCACTTCAGCCTCCCAAAGTGCTGGGATTACAGGCATAAGCCACCACGCCCAGCCATTGTTTTGTTTTGTTTTTAGAGATAGGGTTTTGCTCTGCTGCCCAGGCTGAAATGTAGTGGCTCAGTCATAGCTCACCGCAGCCTTGAACTCCTGGCCTCAAGCAATCCTTCCCCCTCGGCCTCCCAAAGCACTGGGATTACAGGCATAAGCCACCATGCCCAGCCCTCCAAAAGGAACTTTAAAACAGAACATTTTGAAAAGAAACATATTGATGTGTAGAAAGTCACTGAAAAACTGCATTCTAAAGTATAAGCAGAGTTGTGTCTTAGTAGTGGGATTACAGGTAATTCTTGCATACAGTGACATCTAATTCAAGCCACAGACAGTGTAGGTGTTGGCTTATTCCATGTCTCCATCAGTGCAGAGGAAGGCACTGAGGTGAACCCAAGACCCGGGAGGGATATATTTACTTCTTCCCATGGTTCAGGTAGCTGAGGGATTCTGAGGCATGAGTAAATACTCAGGGAGTGTGCACAGCGGTTTCCTGAGACTTCAGACAGAAAAACAAGTACATATTTCATGTAGATTCATTTAATACTGTCTTGTGGGTATGTTTCATAATGATCATGATATGTTAATTAGTACAGTTGACAAAGATAAATACACACGTTATGATTTGGGACCGAAATATTTTCTCTCTGATTGAGTGAACAAAACAATCTGAGGACACTGATTTGGAGAATAGTTGAGCTGTGCTTGAAGAGCGCTCTGGGAAGGCACTTTGAGAAGGCGTTTCCGTCTGGGAAGTGGGTGAGGCCCTGCCGGGCCCCTGGAGGGGGTCTTTGTCTGGTGAGTGGAGAATGCATCTGGTTCCCATTGTGGGTTAGTGGACAGAGACCGACTGGCCTGAGCCAGAATGCTCCTCAGAGCCACGGCCAGATTGTCGTCATGAGGGCTTTCCCCAACCTGACCCAGGTGCAAGTGGACATGGAGGTATCGTTTACCCCAAAATCGTCTAAATTTAGAGTTCAAGAGCTTCCCATCTTGAAGGCAGTTTTGATGCACATTTAAAAATTTGAATATACACATAGTACTACATTGTGTATTCATGCCACATTTTCTCTATCCACGTATCCATTGATGGACACTGGTTTCCATAACCTGGCTACTGTGAGTAGTGCTGCAGTGAACATGGGAGTGTAGACAGCTCTTCAACACACAGATTGCAATTCCTCTGCGTACATGCCCAG
Source organism: Chlorocebus sabaeus (assembly GCF_047675955.1). Taxonomy (NCBI): domain Eukaryota; kingdom Metazoa; phylum Chordata; class Mammalia; order Primates; family Cercopithecidae; genus Chlorocebus; species Chlorocebus sabaeus. Next base: position 72,247,187 of record NC_132921.1, read on the forward strand.
TAGAGGGATTGCTGGAACATATGGCAGTTCTATTTTTAGTTTTTTGAGGAAACTCCATACTGCACTGTATGTTTAAAAATTGCTAAGAGTAGATTCTTTTTTCTTTTGTGACTTACATGGACCACAAAATCAAGAATAGCAAAGGTGATGTCTCACGACATCCCTTGTCCCAACACCAGAGCAAGAGACAATACCAGAACATCAGAGGCAGGTGACAATGCAACATGAGTGGTGTGGTTCCCGTGGCTGACGAGTTAATTTCATGCTGTCACTAACAGTGTCATAGTCTACAGCTAGACCCTACAGAGAAGGCAAGCCCCAATTCATCAGACTGCATCAGGACTCAGGAGGAGAAGATGCAAACTCTCTCAGAGATAGTTTCTGTGAGATAGAAGGTAGGTGAGAAATGGCCTGAGAGCAGCTCCTCGTAACACTCCAAAAGAGTCACAGGGCGTCCTACATCAGTATAAGAGCAGCTGTGGCTAAGCCTTCCTTATGTGGCATGAAAGTAGATTCTTAAATGTTTTCACCACAAAAAAACCAGTAAGTATAGGAAGTGATGTATATGTTAATTAGCTTGACTTAATCATTCTACAATGTAAACAAAAATCAAAACACATTGTACCCTATAAATACATAAATTAGAGCCAGTTAAAGTAAAATTTAAAAAATGGAATGTAATCGATTTAATTCTAATTGTAAAGTCACTAATATTTCTTGTGCAAAATAGCTTTATGTTTTAGTGCAGTATCCCATATAGTTCCCTTGTGAACATGTACTTAAGATTCTTGATTTTTTTTTTCTACTCAGACTCTGCCAGAAAAACACCAATAAGAAAACTAAAAACCACCACCCAAATGCTACACCTCCAATAAGAAGAAACTCAGGAAATAAAGGAGAACTTAATAACTATGTGTTCCTTTAATGATTGGTAAAATATTGCAAAAAATGAAATTTACATGAGACATTTTCTGATAATTTCGTTTATCTAATCCAAGATTATCATGGTAAATTGCTCAGGGAGATACTTCAGCACAGTACTCGGAAAATTAGGTATTACATGAATTACTAGGAAATTTAACTGCATAAACAGTGAACTGTGAATATTTTTTAAATACCATGGGTGTGATGAAAATAATTATTTAACAAGCGAAACAGAGAAGCAGCATTTGGACAAGCTGATGAAGCCTGAGCCATCTCACAATTTTCAGATCTCTTGGCTCCCATTCTGGTCACTTTGCATCTCACAGCAGCCTCCTGCTGTGAGCACCCAATGTCATGACTCATGCTACACATGGTGGGCTGCTGAATAACCTATGGACATGTATGTGTTTGGAAGGGTGTGTGTGTGTGTGTGTCTGACTGCTCACTGGTGTATTTCTAGTGCCTAGAACATTGCCCCAGCACACACTAGGTACTCAGTAGATACCAGTGCTTATCAGCTATAGTGCTGTGTCTGACACATCATCTCTCAGAAACTTCTCTTTTTGTTTAGTTTTATTTTCCTCAAAGTTATATACATATCATTTAGAGTCAAATTATTCTCTAATGTGTATGAGAAACTAGCTTTCCTCTGCCAGTCTTTCCACCCATTTCTTACTCTCAGGAAGCAACCAATTTCAACTTTCTTAGCTCTTCTTTTTTAAAAACATTATCTTATTCTTCTGATTTCCATGTTGACATTCCTACATCTTGATGATTCCATTTCAGGCATAATCTTTGGGCCTCCCATTAGGGAATATGGGAATTCAGTTCCCGTTATCACCTCTTGCTCACCCTCCATGCCAAACCCTTCACATCACACTCCCTTGTCATGCCCTCTTAGAAATCCCAAGAGAGTGTCACTGAAACTTAGATCACCATTTGGTATTTATTATGACTAGTTAAATCACATTTACCAGTCAGTCAGTTAGTAAAACAGAATCGCTTTTCCACTTCTACATGCTTTTACGTTTCCTCTGAGTAAGTAATCGCTTTTGTCTATACTGGTTTTCTATGTTCTTATTACTAATTCCACTCCACGTTCTGCCCCCTTCCTTCCACCAGCATAAGGATCTCCTCTGATCACATTCAAACACATTTGCATGATCAATTTTGTCTTTCAGAAGTGGCTCTCGGTTTCCGTCTGCTCCCACCTGGATGGGTGGTGCCCTCTGTCTGTTAGCTTGTTGGAAATTGTTGGGGCTCTCTCTTCACAAGGAAATGGCCTCAGCCTAGATATTTTCACTCCATTTCCATCTTTTTTTCCCTATTTTATGACATGGTTGAAAACACAAAATTTAATTATTACATAATACTTCATCATTAGACATACGTTATTTTTGTTATTCATTCTGATGTTTTCCTTAGCAAATGTTGCTAGAAGCAGTATTATTGGTGCAAATGAATTAATTTTTAAAAAACGGACTTTGATTTTTAGGGAAGTTTTAAGTCCATAGTGAAACTGAGCAGAAGGTACAGAGAGTTTGCACACACCCCACCCCACACGTGCAAAGCCTCCCTCCCTGTCGACATCCCTGGCTAAGTGGTGGTTTTTTTTTTACCACTGATGAGCCTACATTGACACACCATTGTCACCCAGATTCTGTGGTTTATATTAGGGGTCATTCTTGGCGTTGTACGTTCTATGGGCTTGAACACAATTTTTTTTTTTTTTTTCCAGATGGAGTCTCGGTCTGTCGCTCAGGCTGGAGTACAGTGATGTGATCTCGACTCACTGCAACCTCTGCTTCCCAGGTTCAAGCGATTCTCCTGCCTCAGCCCCCCTGGTAGCTGGGATTGCAGGTGCGTGCTACCACACTCAGCTAATTTTTGTATTTTTAGTAGAGATGGGGTTTCACCGTGTTGGTCAGGCTGGTTTTGAACTCCTGACCTCAAGTAATCCGCCTGCCTGGGCCTCCCAAAATGCTGGGATTATAGGCATGAGCCAACGCACTTGGTCCTGGGCTTGAACAAATTTATGATGACACGCATCCATCATTAAAGTATCATACAGAATAGTTTCACTGCCCGAAAATCCTCCTTGACTTGCCTATCACCCCCTCCCCCAATCCCTGGCAACCACTGATCCTTTGCTGTCTCCACAGGTTTGCCTTTTCCAGAAGGTCATAGAATTGGTTCCATACAGTGTGTGGCCTTTTCGGAGTGACTTCTTTCATTCAACAATATGCATTTAAAGTTCCCCCATGTCTTTTCATGGTTTGATAGCTCATTTCTTTTAGAGCTGAGTAATATTCCATTATCTGGATGTACCACAGTTGGCCATTCACCTATGAAGGGCATCTTGATTGCCTCCATATTTTGGCAATTATGAATAAAGTTGCTGTAAACATTGTGTGAGGGTTTGTGTGTAGACATGGCTTTCCAGCTCATTTTGGTAAATACCAAGAAGAGCCGTTGCTGAGTGTGGTGTCACTCTTGTGTTAGAGAGGATCCTCTATTTTCTGCTGCTGTGGATTTCTCTTTCTTTACTCCTTCTGCTTTGTAAAAGACACTCCGCCCACATGTTGGTGACCCCAGGTTTCCATCTGTAGTCCTCATTTCTTCCCCTGGGTTCCAGGCTCCTATACTTAATTGACATCCCCTTTTGGGTGTTTAATGGGCATCTTGTTTTAACCTGTGCAAAGTGGATTCATACTCCCTCCACCAACTCGATTCCATTTCCTCTCTTCCTCGACTCAGAGAACGCCACGGCCCATCCAGGGCTCAAGCCAAACAACTGGGAGGCTTCCTTTCTCTTTCTCTTGCTCCACATTAACTCAGTGATCAAGTCCTGTCACTTCCACCTTCAGTCTGCGTCTCACATACTTCCAGTGCTGTCTCCATTCCCTCAACCCTTGTTCAAATGGCTACCTTGTTGCACTTGATTTTCTGTAGGAACTTGATCCAAATGATACATCTTCTAAACCTTCGTTTCCCTTTGCAGTTGGAATGACAGCCCTGCCTCCTCTCCCTGGACTGCGCACCCTGCAGCTCTGGTTCTGCTCCTCTCTGATTCATGCCACTCTGCCACTACCCTTGTAAAATGTCTCTGTCGCTCTCTCAGGCTTTCTTTCTTTTCCTTAAATACCAGGTCGGTTTCTGCCTTTGTGCCTTTGCAATTGCCCTTTTCTCTGCCTGGAATGCTTTCCCAAGCAGTAAGTGACTTTTTAGCATGGCTGAAACTCTTGAACAGGGAACAGGAACTAAACCCAAGCTCCTTGGAGGTAGGAAGCTTGTTTTTCTAATTCACTGTAAACCCGAGTGTCTAGCAGTGAATGAATGAAAGTTATTTTAATCATGGTCTCCCCCAAAGGAAGAAGTGACTGGGCAAAGTGCTGAGAAGAGAGAGCTGAGAAGCATTCACAAGGAAAGTGGGGCATCCCCCACCCTATCTGGCCACCCATCCCCAGAGCAGATTCCCCAAGTGTGGGGAAGGAGAGGAAGAAGGTGACATGCCTTGCTTCCTGGGTGCAACACCAGCACTGCAGCAAGACCCAGAGGGAAAAGTCTCCGAGCTCTTGCTGCAGTTTGAAAACAGAGTCACTGACAGCCCATGTGTCTTGGAAGTAGCAGACAGCGCCATCAGACCTGAGGGGCCATGTGGCCATGCATGAGGAAAGGCCCTGTGGGCAGGGGACTCGAAATGGATGGTCATCACAGCCAGCATCACGGCTCACAGCAGCTCAGACGAATTCCCAGGGAGGGGCTGGCGAGGGAAGGTGCTGTGCTATGGCAGGCTCCCTGGGCTTGCAAGGGCCTGGCATTTGCAACTTTTTCTACACCACCCTGCCCCAGTGCAGGGACATCATATTTGTAGCTTGGGATTGGCCACAGGTGGGAGTATTTACATCATGAAAATTAGGAAATATTAGAAATCAGAGCTTTTTCTTTTCTCCTCTTGTCCTCCCTGGAGATCCTGGCTTGCCAGCATAGCACTGGGAACAGACCTGTAACTGGCTGAGCAATTTATTCAGTGTGGGGGACGTAAGGTCTCTAAATCGAAATGGAGTTGCAGGAAAGTACATTTTATTCTTCGCATGCATAAAAAAATTTTAGTGTTTTTTTCCGTCCTGGAAATAGTTTTAGGTGGCTTTTCTCAGAAGCACACCAGAGACAGAGTCTTAGGTGCAAATGATATGTTAAGGAAGTTCCCCCAGGAGAAATCAGAGAGGAAGTGACACCAGTTGGGAAGGAGCCACGCCAGGAAGTTGATACAAGTGCAGGGTCAGCTGCCGCGGGTCCTCGGGGAGCCCTGGGGCCCAAGTTCCTCTGCACTCCTGGTGCAGGGCTTTCCGACGCCTGCGCCCCTTGGTCATCACCACCGGCTGTGGGCTGCTCACGGGACCAAACGCTCCCAGGTACTGCCAGCTCTCAGCACAAAGGCCTCCTTAGCTGAAGGGGCTTCTTAGCATAGTCTCAGAAGGTTGCAGAAGCTGGGGACAGACCTATGTAGGATACAGTCAGAGCAGAGATAACACCTCTGCTGGGGCAGCCCCAGGAAGATGAGGCTGAATTATTCATACTCTTTGGTTCTTGGCCCTTTATCATCCCTGGTCTGTGCAAGACCCCTGCACCTCATTTCTCATCTTTCCTGCTTTATCCCTAGCCCCCACTCCCATTTATCCCATGGGCACCCACTCTAATGTGTTGGGGGTCAATACCCGTTACAGCATGTGGCGTGTGTAAAGCCTACAGTTTTACCTGGAGCACCTATGTGTCGGGGGGTTGTGGTAATTCAGATAGGCTTCAGTTTTAGGAATGCACCCTTCCATGCATGGGGAAAGGAGCCAGGTGGAGCCCCACTCCCTAAAAGTATAGGAAAAGCAGCTGCACAGTTTGGTCCCGCGTGACTCCAGGACAGAGACGGGGTCGTCTGCGTCAGAAACACAGTGGGTCCACTGGGTGTGGCAGGCTTTGGCAACATCTTGGCAGCCGTCCAGGGCAGAGCACCCATCCAGTGCTGGAAATGGCTGAGGGAGATTCCCGGCAGTGCTGTCTGCGGAAGCCCGGCACGGCTTTGGCCAGCATGGGAGCCTCTGTTCATGGCAGCAGCTCCCTGTAGGGAGGTGGCGTTGGGAAGGGTTTGGGAGGGTTCCTAGTCCTGGGAACAACAGCACCACCAAATGAGTGACTGATCGTTGAAGAAAGTCGAAATATTTTACCCCAAAATATATTTCTTTGACTTCTTTTGAAATGGCTGCCGTAGGGCTAGCAGACTGAAATGGCCCCGCAAACCTGTCTTGTGGGAGAAACTTGCCTCTGTACAGAATCTCCGTTGTTGCAGCCAGGCCTTCCGTTTCTAGACCTTTCCCCAATCTAAGGGAGACTGAGACTCTGACACTTCCAAAGGTCTGAAAGGAAACGTTTACCATCTATTTCCTCTGGGGCAATATTATGAGGGGCTTCATCTGGACCAGCTCTGCTGGCCATAACCTGTCCTGTCTCCAAAACCTGGTTTCGGCCATGCTCTGAGCTCGCGTTCTTTCTATAACCTCAAGATGGTCTAGAAACTTCTGTACCTTACCGGGCGGGGGTGGTTGGGACTTCATTCTGAAGGCTCCTGTGAATACATGTTAAATAAATTTGTATGCATTTTATCCTATTAATCAATCTGCCGTGTGTCAGTTATTTTTCAGAGAAACTTCAGGGACCAAGGCAAAAGCTCTCCCTTGCCCCCCTCCGTCTGGACCCAGACATCAAGCCAGACACCCAGGAGCAGGCAGGCAGGCAGGGCCGAGCCTCCGGATCTGCCCAGATACACGCTCATTCTTACTATAGTGGTTCCCAGAGAGCCTAGTGGCAAAGACCCAAGAGGGAGTTTGTTTCTCCCGGTTCAGAGATCGCTTGTTATAGGGGCAAAGACTCAAAATCAAAACCTGCTCTGTGGTAGCTCCAGCCTGTTATCCATCTCTGATGGCTGGGGCTCAGCCCACTGCCTGCCTCACTTGGAGGCCACAATACCCCTCTACCCGCGTGGGCCTGGCTGGCGTGTGTGCTGACTCCATCCCTTTAGCCATACTTAATCGGGTCAGGGTGGAGCCTTGACTGTAGGTGAATCCTTCTTGGTACAAGAGTTAGTATCACGAAAGCCAGTCCCCCTCTGTTTTGGCATGTGGGAGCTGTGGGGCAGCCCAGGGGCGTCAGGGGACGCCGGTCATGGAGAGAAAAGAAGGACATGCATGCTCAGAGAGGAGCAGAGTCAAGACCTGGACAGTGCTGGGGGTTTCCAGGTGGTGGCTCCAGGCCCTTCTGAAGCCAGCCGTGATCTCGGCCTTGCTGTCTGACAGACACTCCGCCGTCTTCACAATGAAAGCCATCGTTGTCTTTCCCATTTTCTTTCCTGGGGACTTCCTCTTCATCTACCCAATTTAACTCAAGCCCCTTTTCTTTAGAGGACGCCCTCCAGACCTTTCTAGGCTGCTGGTTGCTTCCTTCTGTGTTTTCACAGAGCGCTTTGCCTAGGTCCCCCTGAATTCCTTAAAGGTGTGGTGTCTAAATTTGTCTTCGTAGCGCCGTTGTGTATTACAGAGCTTGACAATACAAAGAGCGTAAACAGAGCCTTAGAATGAGCTGCTTAGAGCGACGTCTCAAAGTGATAAAATAAACTCCTGGCGCCTAACAGTTAGCAAAATTTTCAAGAAATTTGGCTATGAAGAAGAGAGAGTGTGGTATCCGGTGGGGGAGGATGAAATGATATATCAAGTGACAAGAGGACCCAGGCCAGCAGGAGGCCCGGTGAGCTCGGCAGGGAGAGGGCAGCCATCCAGGGCAGAGCTGGCTTCAGAGCACCTTTACGTGAGAATGTGTTTGATACTTGATTTTCTGCTTCCATAGCAAAATATTCTTAAGAAAGACTATCGTGTGGTCCTGAGCTGTTTTTGACAGCATATTTCCGTGGGTCTTCAAAAGGCTTGGGTGTTGAGGAAGCTCAAGATCCGCATGTGAAGATAACCGCCAGCCCTCAGCCCCAGTTAGAAACCTTCAGAGAACCCGCGAGGTCTGGGCTGAGACCGGAGAGCTCAAGGAGAGTAAGAAGAAAAAGATGGGTGGAGCGGCTGAGCACAGCTTGGATCACAGCAAGAACCCCGAGGATGTTCTGAGTCAGTGGCAGTTGCAGGGGCAGTTGCTGGTGGCAGTTGGAAGTGCAGGCAGTTAGAGGCGGTTCCGCAGCTGTTGGAGGGGAGGACGGTACCCAGGGAAGTTGAGCGCCAGCAGGGCTGCAGGCCATAGGCTGGGGCTGGGGGAGAGGGAAGGTCGAGAGAGCGGCAAACTGTCGAACTCCTCCCTCTTCATGCTCCGCGGTTCCCCAGCCACGTGTTTGGTGTAAATGAGGAGAGCTGGAGGGGTCAGCTTGCAGGGTGGGGTCCAGTTGCCCTGAAGGGCAGGGAGTGGGCAGAGACGGGGTGCAGGGCATGGCACTGGCAGCCCAGTCCACCCTGTTCACCACCCCCCACATCGGGCTGGCACTCTGCACACTTAGGGTGTGGCCAAGCCTCAGCCAGCAGAAACAAGTCTGGTCTCGCTGACCGGCCTGGCCAGCTGGTGGAGAAAAGGAGAAGACGGTGTCTCTAGGGAGATCCTGGGCCTGGGCAGCAGCGTCTATCTAATCTATTTGGCTTCTGTCTCTCGAGTAGCCCATCTGAAATGAGGAAACGGCCAAGAGGCCCCAGGGCTCAGGTCCACCACCCACGCCCCCATTCTCACAGCGCTGCTGGGCCAAGGCATCTCTCGAGTGGGCCGCACCGACCATTTTTCTTGGTTGCTTGCCTGACTCCAATCCACTCTCCACAGAGCAGCTAGAATTAGCAAACAGACCAAAGCCACGTCTGCCTCCAGCCCTGCTGTGCTGCCGGTGGCTAGCCACCTGCCCCAGACCCCACAGCCATGGCTGGTCAGCAGCCTTAGAGTCCACAGCCCTGCTGGCCAGTCACCTGCCTCAGAACCCACAGTCAGCTCCTGCCTCCTGCAGGTGTCATCGAGGGCTCAGCAAAATGACCTCTCATTTTCCTATCTCACAGTGCCTCCCTGCCGTGCTCTGGCTCTGTATCCTGTTAATTTATTTCTAGTCCTTATCATAAGGTATGGGCCTTTCTCTGTTCAGAATCCGTTAGAGGCCCTGTGTTTTTCATCCAGCACTTAGCATACATGTGGTGCAGGAGGTGCAAATTAGTCTTGTAGAAGAAAATAAAATCTTGGGACCCCCAAACTCAGTGTGCCAAAAGGAAAGTGGCGCCTGTGAAGTGAATCACACAATACCACCTTTCTTTTGTTCCCAGAAAGACAGCGGCAATTTCACGACCCTGTGTCACAGCCTCATCCATCAGGCAGGTTCTCACATGGCATCTGTCATCAATTGCTCACAAGGAAGTGGAGCCATCTGTCTTAGTGCCTCCCCTCCCTCCCTTCCTTCCTGCTGAGTTTTTTGTTTTTTGTTTTTGTTTTTGTTTTCCCTTTAAATACTGAGTCTCCACAACCGTCTTTGGAAAGCTGAGATCACAGATACTCCTGTAACTCATGATTTTCCTGAGCACATCCCCAAACTCTGGTTAAATCAACCTCTGTCGATTGAGACTCCCGCCTCAGTCACATTCGGTTAGCAGACTCTGGCTTAAACGTTTTGGTGACTTTGACTTTTATATGCTGAAACTACGGCGGCCAGTCAGATTTTGGAGGCTCCTGGCATTTCTGCCTCTTTGGCCTAATCTTTTCCACATTGACACCTCTCTCTCTCTCTCTCTCTCTCTCTCTCTCTCTCTGTCTCTCAGACCCCGCTGACAGACTTGTTGCTACCAAACACAGCACTCTGCTTTCTCTTTCTCTAAGTTATTTTCAGGATTCATTTTGCCACTGAACTTTTTTTTTTTTTTTTTTACTTGATGACATGTCTTTTGTCGACAACTGATGTCTGCTGAAGGCAGAGGTGCTCCCTGGTTCAGGCATGGATGTCTAATATCTCATGGACCCTGACGTTATCTTCCACATTGGTTTCTGATTTTGTTCCGTCACTCCCCAAAGTGTGTTTGCTGAGATGCAATAACCCATTCAGCAAAAATATTCCTTGCAACAGGAATTGTTGCACTTTCTTATAAATGTTTAGGTTTGGCGCAGGCCCTTGCACCCAAAGACCACCAAGAGAAGGTGAAAACGCCGCAGCCCCGGAGCCACAGGCCCTGAGCTGGTATTTAGCTCTCTGTTTGCATAGCTTTGACGACAGAGGCTTAGACAGGCCACCTCTCTATCTCGACTGGCGCAGGGGGAGCCCAGTAGTGTCTTCTCTGTTGGAGGGTTTTGCGGGGATCAAGTGAGATAATGTCTGGGAGAGTACTATTGTAAAAGGCAAATAGTTACACTAAGACAGGTGCAGTCTTTTCTAATTTAAAGCAGTGTGTAAATGGTATGTCCTCAGACGGTTGCCTGAGTGAACAATTCTAAGTGTTTTCTTTTGTGCACTTAATAAAGCTCACACATGTGTCAGTCAAGATATAACTTCCTATTATTTTCTGCCAGGGTACGTCACAACATCACGCTTCCAAGCAAGGCCCAGGCTGGCCCAGATGGGACACGAGTCCCCCGGTAAAGATCAGGGGCACTTCTGG